>NC_142878.1:61237500-61537500 GCF_051225735.1 Oryctolagus cuniculus
ATAAGTGAGAACCAGAACCATCTACATCCACCCAGCTTGCTGACTATGTTAACATGACATTGCTGTTCCAGGATACCTGACCATAAACAGTTACAAATTACTTTTCATTCCAGCAACTTTCTGAAGGATGAATCGATTCATCAGTGGTATAGTACATAGCACAAGACTCTTTGAACCTCTCCTCAAAACCTTCCCCTTGTTGGGTTCTACCAGTTCTAAGCTGTTACAATATTATTCTGATACAATTCTAACCTAGACCTTCACTGAAAGACCCTCTTTCATCTAGGTGAGTCTTCAAAAATCTCAGTAAACACCCGGATTTTTGCCCTGTCATTTCTGAGGCTCCATCAAAACTATAAGTTGTGTTTTCTCTTGCTGTGCCAAAAACAAACTCAGCTTTGTGTTATCCCTGTAAGTCTGGCAATGTTTGGAGGAAGCAGAACTCAACATAAGGCCCAGGGGTGAGGATACTGATAAGGTTTAGAGTCTGTTTACATGTGTGGTGTGGGTAAATGGGAATCCAGGAAAGGTGCTGTAGGGTGGTAAGGACAAGAAATAAATATATAGATAAATGCTACAGTACAGATTTGTAGCAGATTTCTACAACCAGCACCTAATTTAATCTTTAAGACAATGCTATATGGTAAACAGGGGATATATTAGGGATTTCATTATGAAGATGGAGACATTAAATTTATAGTGTATCAGCTTTAACTAAAATACCTGAGAGAAGTGACTTTGAGAAAGAAAAGACTCATTTCAGCTTACACTTTGGAGGTTACAGTTCAGGATCTGGCAGCCACAGGATCCGATTCACATGGAGGCATGAACCAAGAACCCGAGAGAAAACCGAGACTGAATTCAAACTGAGAAATAATCAACTCGGGGCCAGTGTTGTGGCACAGTGGGTTAAACTGCTGCCTACAACAACGGCATCCAATATGAGCACAGGCTCAACTTCCGGCTGATTCCAATTCCCTGCCAATGCACTGGGAAGGCAGCAGAGAATGGCCCAAGTGCCTGGGCTCCTGCCATTGATGTGGGAGACCTGGATGGAGCTCCTGTCTCCTGGCTTTGGTCTGGCCTAGCTAATAAACCAGTACATAGAAGATCTTTGCCTTTCAGGTAAAAATAATAATAAAGTAAAGGTTTTCTAAAAAATAGCAATAATCAACTCTCTTGGGAGAACCACCGCCTGAGGGTACTCCCCCAGGGACCCAAATGCTTCTCACCAGACTCACCGCTCACTTGGCACCATTCGACCAGGTCTCCACCATTGATCCACCAACCATTAACATTTAGACATGAGCTTTGAGGAGACAAGTCTTGCTGTACCCATGACATAGAGGTTAAGTGAAATGAGACTTTGATCAGATAACATGAAGTGATGAATTACCAAGCTCTACATTACCAGGTTACTAAACACTAGGAAAGTGTCCTCCCAGGTACTTCACAAGTCAGATGCAGATTGCATTGTTACTGCGATATGAAATCATGTTGGTAAAGGTTGATCGTTCAGCCGGCACTTCAGGAACTTATGCAGCAGCAAATATGAACACAAATAGCACCAATGACAAAAGTATTGCTGAAGGAATTTGAACTCTAAAGACTGTGGGCAAGAGAAAAGAGTAAGAGAACTGTAGAGCTGCTGAGTCAGCAATAGCTAAGAAAGGAAATGAGTCTGACATGAGCAGGCATAAATTAGCAGGAAACACATCAATAGCTTAGCAGACAATAGAGTCAGCTTTCCTGGAACTAACAAGATTTATGAGTTATGTCTGCATTTTACTTTTTTAGGTTTGTACCCAATTTTGCATTCCAGCACTCCCCCCCTTCACTCACTGCTCACAAGCCACCACAGCCACATCCCTGCCACAGGACGTTGGCACTGGCTGTCTGCTCCGTGTAATGCTTTCCTTTCACTTCCTTCAGGTTTCTGCTAAAACATTACCTTACCAGAGTAACTGCCTGATTGCTTATATAAAATGTACTGCCCTGCAGCTCTCATGACTTTTTAGCATCTTCTCTCGCCCTATTTTTCTTAAGAATTACCACCACTTGATACTTTCACTAGTTACTTGTCCATGACCAATGTCCCCAAGTAGAATGCTAGATTCAGAAAGGAAGTTTCTTGTTCATTTCAGTATCTCCACGGCCTACAGCAGCTGCCGGCTCCTAGTGGGTACTTTAAAATCATTTGTTGAGAATGAATTCACAAAAGAATGAATGAGTAAATGGAATTATTAGCACCTAAATTAAAAGCAATTAGTAGTACATACAATACCAGATTTTGGCCATGGCCTGTTTTATTAAAAATTTGCAACATACATAAAAATTATATAC
Organism: Oryctolagus cuniculus; assembly: GCF_051225735.1. NCBI lineage: Eukaryota > Metazoa > Chordata > Mammalia > Lagomorpha > Leporidae > Oryctolagus > Oryctolagus cuniculus. The sequence continues at coordinate 61,239,844 of NC_142878.1, forward strand.
ACTTTTTTTTTGGCAGGCAGAGTTAGACAGTGAGAAAGACAGAGCGAAAGGTCTTCCTTCTGTTGGTTCATCCCCTAAGTGGCCGCTACAGCCAGCGCACAGCGCCGATCCAAAGCCAAAAGCCAGATGCTTCCTCCTGGTCTCCCATGCAGGTGCAGGGCCCAAGGACTTGGGCCATCCTCCACTGCCTTCCCAGGCCACAGTAGAGAGCTGGACTGGAAGAGGAGCAACCAGGACAGAATCCAGTGCCCCGACTTGGATTAGAACCCGGTGTGCCAGTGCCGCAGGCAGAGGATTAACCTATACACTCTTAATAGCTATATTTGACTCATTAGTTCTTTTCTGTTAGAATTTACAGTTTAAATCCAAAGGCCAAAGTAAAGAATCTCTTCAAGATTATTGAGGGCAAATAATTAAACTCTGTGTGTACAGTGTTATGGACTCTTTCTCAGAGAGCAAACCAAGTAGGCAGTACTTTTACCAAGTACCTGATTGAGGCCCATTCCCATTGGTTGATAACTGCTCTTTCACAGTATCTTAATCTTGTAGTACAAACTATCTTTTCAAGGTTTTCTTTAAAATGTGGGTTATTGCTCATATGATTAAACATAGGACCTCGCATACTATGGATTGAAAGGCGTGTCAGAGATTACTGGACCTAGGGCTGCCACCTGAAACGCTAGTGTTCCATATCAAAGATCTGGTTCAACTCCCAGCTCCCTACTAATGCAGCAAGGAAAGCAGTAGAGGATGGGCCAAGTACTCAGGCCCCTTCGATCCATGCAGCATGGAGTTCCTGGCTCCTAGCCTTGAACCAGACCAGCCTTGGCCATTGTAGCCATTTGGGGAGTGAACGAGCAGATAGAAGATCTCATTTCTCTCCCTCTCTTTCTCTCCCTCTCTTTTTCTCTCTCTCTTTCTCTCTGTTGCTCTCCCCTTCAAATATATAAATAAATATTAAAAATGAAATCTATGTTGAGTATTTTTTGAAAGAGAAAGAGAGAGAGATCACTGGGTCCTATGGCTTCCAAACCAATTGTGTATGAGGAAGACCTAGGGTGTCTGTTAAAAATACAGATTTCCAGGCCCAAGAGCTGCTCTATCAGAATCTGGTGGTAGAGTATGCAAAGCTGTATTTTTTTTTAGATTTATTTATTTATTTGAAAGTCAGAGTTACACAGAGAGAGGAGAGGCAGAGAGAGAGAGAGAGAGAGAGAGAGGTCTTTCATCTGATGTTCACTCCCCAGATGGCCGCAACAGCCGGAGCTGCGCCAATCCAAAGCCAGGATCTTCTTTTGGGTCTCCCACATGGGTGCAGGGGCCCAAGGACTGGGGCCATCTTCTACTGCTTTCCCAGGCCACAGCAGAGAGCTGGATTGGAAGTGGAGCAGCTGGATCTCGAACCGGTACCCATATGGGATACCAGCGCTTCAGGCCAGGGCATTAACTCGCTACGCCATAGTGCCGGCCCCCAAAGCTGTTTTTGTTTTGTTTTGTTTTGTTTTTTTTAAACAGGCTTTCCTCTTAATTGTTTGCAACCTCCCTGACTCACCAGTATTTAGGAACTACTGACTTTGCTTGCTGTTTTTATTTAACATGTTTCTCAAGTGGTGAAACTAGTATATATAAACCTTGAATAGGAAATAGGAAAAAAGAATCCAATACCATCTAGCACGATGGTTTTCAATCTTTTTGAACACACGGAGTCACCTGGAAAGCTTTGATTCCAAAGACTAGGCTCTCCCCCAGGCTAATTAAACCAGAATCTTGGGGTGGGACCTACAGCATTGGTGATTTTAAAAACTCTGGTGAGTCTAACATGCAGCCAGGAACCTGATCTGGGAGAAAATACTTATATTTGTTTATATTTGGTTTCTGTTTTGGTACTTTTTAGTTGCTGAATCTTAACAACTGTATTGCCAAAAAGCAACCTGGGCACATTCCATTCTACTGAGGCTTTTATAGTAGATGATAATGGGTGCTAGAGAGAAGCTTGCCCAAGATCAAATAGCTACTTAACGCTGATTTAGAACCTGGGTCCAAAGCTCTCTTTTCCAGAGTTTATGCCACTTTTACTACATTAAAATCTCCCAATCCACTGTGCTCCATTTCACAAGCAAGCCTCGAGTGACCTGACAGAATTTTATTCAATCTTCTAATCAAACTGGGACTTCTGCAGTGACTCACAGGCAGGAACTAGTTACAGAGTCAAGTCCATGGTGGACCAGATAAGCAACTGGGTCTCCATGTCGGAGACCCAAATGGAGTTCCAGGCTCCTGGCTTCAGCCTGGCTTAGACCCGCTCTTGCAACCACTGGGGATGGAACCAGTGAATGGAAGATCTCTCTCTCCCCCATCACTCCATCTTTCAAATAAATAAATCTTAAGAAAAAAGAAACTTTTACAAAAATAAGTTGAGGACTGCATTTGACTAATACAAAATTTGGCAAAATAAAAATGTGTAATTGTATCATTTAGCAATATTTTTCTTCAAGAAATAAAAAACTAATGGTGAGAGCTTATTTCATTTCACATGATGAATTTAGACTTAAGTGTTGGCTGATGTTAGTTTTGCAGTTTAATAATGTCTTGGAAAGAGCAGCATCTATCTTCAGAAACCTCTAGAACATATTTCTGCCCTCTCAATGGAGAAAGACTTTGATTAACCAATCTGATAGATCCTAACTCTATTCTTTATGAGAATCTTGCTATTTTTAATTTAATAGCCTCTAATTCTTATATATACTATTATATTATTTAATCAGTATTTTCAATGCTTGCATCTGAGACCAGCAATCAGGAGGAAATTCTTTTTTAAATTTTTGTTAAAGATTTATTTTATTTATTTGAAGGGCAGAGTTACAGAGAGAAAGAGAGGGAGAGACAGAGAAATCTTCCATCCACTGTTTCACTCCCTAAATAAGCACAATGGTAGGGGCTGGGCCAGGCAGAAGCTAGAAGTGTCATCACAGTCTCCCACAGGGGTGCAGGGGCTTAAGCGCTTAGTCCATCTTTCATTGCTTTCCCAGCCGCATTATCAGGGAGCTGCCTCAGAAATGGAGCAGCCAGGACTTGAACCTATGCCCATATGGTACGCCAGCATTGCAGGCTGCAGCTTTCCCCTCTTCACCTCAACACTGCCCCCCCACCTTTTTTTATTGTAGCCACCCTGGCACATTGGTACAAATTCAGATATCTATGGGTTTTGTTTGGGGCGCATTAATAATATGCAGTTGTTGGCAAAGTTTGGGGAGTCTTTCTTTTTTAAAAAAAAAAGATTTATTTATTTAGGAAGTCAGATTTACAAAGAGGTCTTCATCCACTGGTTCACTCCCCAGATGGCCACAATGGCCAGCACTGGGCCCAGCCAAAGCCAGCAATTTTATCTGGGTCTCCCACATGGATGGCAGGGGCCCAAGAACTTGGGCCATCTTCCATTGTTTTCCCAGGCATATTAACAGGGAGCTGGATTGGAAGTGGAGCAGCTGGGGCATGAACCGGCACCCTTATGGGATATCAGCATTGCAGGCTACAGCTTTACTTGCTACACCATAGTGCCAGCCTCAGTTTGGGGGAATCTTTAACAATAAGGTTCTTCTCAAAAACTTAGTAGATTCAGTTTATTTGCTTCTGGTCAATTGCTTGCATTACTAACCACAGCTAAAGATCTCGTCTAGACATGGTCTTTGAGGCTGAGAATTCTTGTCTCTCAGCTGCTAGATCCTGGGCTCTTCCAAATCCTCTGGCATTTAACACACACAATCACGCCTTTGTGTGCAAAAGCTGTAGTTTTATCAACCTTAATGCCACTTTGCCACCTCTGCTTGTCGTAACTTGGGGTACCAAAGATACTTTCTCCAACTCTGCAAGACTAGAAAGTACAGGATCCTGTTTTTTAGGCTAGAGGTCACAGTTAGAGAGCACTTTTCTAAGCAGAGTCATTCTTTCTTCCCTCTCTGAATAGAGGTCCTCTATGTTAAGTTTGTCTCTCTTTCTCTCTCACATACGACTTTTTTTGCTAACAACCATGAAGCCGGAATACATAGACATCCTGGTTTTTCCTTCCATTTCCCATGCCACTACAAACTTTGGTCAACCTGTGGTCTACATTCCAAGATAGATCAGGAGACTGATGGCTACAATGTTTTGCAAGGTCAAAGGTTTTCAATTTAAAACAGCTGGGTCCTCAATTCCCACCCTAACCTACTTCTTGAAGTGTGTTAATTGTCCCCATTCCACTTCTAGGACTCAAATTCTGTATCACTTAGATTAATGCTTTCAGCTACAAGTCATTAAAGATTAACCATAGTTTAAACAAGTAAAATTGTCTTTTTCCCTAACAGGGATAGATATTGGTAGTGGCATTGGTCCCAATCAGCATCTCTGTGATTTTCAACCTCTTCATGGTCACAACATGGCTGCAAGACAACACATCACACTCAAAGGCAGGGAGCTTGTGGCAGTATCATGCAGAGTAAGTTTTTTTCTCTCACATCAGGAAGTACACTCTTCCCCAAAGCCCTCCCAGCAGACTTTTACTTCAGTTTCATTGGCCAGAATTTCATTGTAAGCCCACCTACTTCTAGACCGCAGTAGCTGGGCCTACCTTTCATGAAATCTCTGCATAAAAATAATAAAGTGGGGTCCTGTTAGCCAAGAAGAACACCTCTGGGAAGTCAACCAACAGTGTCTGCCATGGTACTGCTTCCAGCAATGTCAAAAGGAGCCCAACTGGAAACTTCAAATGGAATAAATAAAACTGCCTCATTAACCTTTTCTCAGGAAACTGCTCATTGCACAGTGAGAAACTCCGAGGAAAAAAGTGATATTGATTTTCTATTGCATTGTAGCAAATTACACAAACATAGCAACTTAAAACAACACCCATTTATTACGTTCAGTCTGCACTAGTCTTGACTGGTTTCTCCACGTAAGGTCTCACAGAAGTGAAATAAAGGCCAGGTGCTGGGGAGGAATCCACTTACCAACTCGGATTTCTCACAGCGATCAGTCCTTATGGTTATAGGTCTGAGGTCCCTGTTCTTTGCCAGCTGCCAGCTGGAGGTTGCTCAGAGCACCTAAAAACTAGTCTCTGGTCCTTGCATTGGTGTTTGCTTCTACAAAGCCAGCCATGACATGTCAAATCCTTCTGTTTCAAATATCTGACATTACTTCCTACTATCAGCTAGAAAAAATTATCTAAAATCTGCAATATGGTTATGTTGGGCTCACACTGATAATCTCCCTATTCTTGTTTATCTTTTTTTTTTATTAATTGCTTGAGAGAGAGGGAGAGTGAGAGACTGAGAGAGCTGCCATCCACTGATTCACGCTGGGTCCAGAGCTGGGACCCAGAGCCAGGAATTCAGTCCAGGTCTCCCTCATGTGTGGCAGGAACCCAGGTACTGGAACCACCACTGCTGCTCCCAGGGTTTGCATTAGCAGGAAGCTGGAGTCAGGATCCACAGCTGGGAATGAAACTCAGGGACGCAATGTGGGAAGAGGGCATCTCAACCAGCATGTTGACCCCTAGATTAAATGCATGCTCCAATTTCCCTATCTTACGGCCTGCTCACCAATAACCTTAATTAGACCTGCAAGATCTCCTTTGCCCTGTAAAAGAACACCATCTCCTGAGTCACTTACCGGGGCAAAGCTCATGGGAGTACCTTGGACTTCTGCCTATTCTGAAATTCTGAAAATGAATTCTCTACCATGATTGTATTTACTGATTGTGGATAATTAAATTCGTTTATCATTTAATTTTAAGATTAAGAAATCTGTCTCCAAAAAAGGTGACTTTCAGAAAGTTATAAAAGAAAGTTGAAAACAGAATAAATATTTTTGCAGGTGGTAAACGTTTTAAGATCAGAAAGCAGCGAGAAAGCCTTCAAACATATGTTAAAGAGGGGTTAGTAATGATTTCCACATGAGTTGAATCTTGTCTCAGAAAAAGTAATAAACACTATCCAGTTAGGAGGAACACAAAACCATGACATTAAAGACCCATTTCCAATCTGTTTAAATGCTGTTTTGGTACACACATGGAAGTCTCCTGTTTGGGATGGAAAGAGATATACAATGTTTATGAACAGAAAAGCAAGTGTCTCCTTGATTCCAGTTAAATAGGTATAAGCAAACGTTTCAGATGATCAATCTGAGGTCACAGCACCAGCTGGTCGTGTTTCACAGTCCAGATATGGGGCTGGGTATATGAATGCAAGTGCTAAATGAGCATTTTGGGCTTGCTGGGCACACAGATACAGCACTTAGTCTAGGACTGTCCATTCTAAGACAGGCATGGCCTGGTGTTTCACTGAGTGGCCAAAGGATGGAAAGACAATATAGAAAAGGAGAGGCCAGAGGAAAATACAGGAATGTTGTCAATAGGACCACAGAACCAAGAAGAACGGAACACAACCTGAGTTTCCCTATACTTCAGTCCCTAATATCACACACTTCCCCGGTCCCTAAAGCAAACAATGAGGTTGCTTTTTCTCTATTTTTCTCAGCCTATATTCTGACCCTTGAAACCCCCTTCACCTTTCACAGCAGCCCTGTGAGTTGCTAAATATAACTAGATTCCACTGTGGGATTTACCTTGGCCCACCACTCCTTTAAGGATTGACCAACACACCAACCATTTTCCAAATCTTCTGTCTCCTTGCTTTCCAAATCCCCTGGGTACATACACATGCTCGTCCCTCTGACCACCCCAGGTATAAGTCTGAGACACCTTTACAGCTGATTTTGCTCCTGTATCTATTGCACAATGTGGAGGAGATTCTTGACTTTTCCAGTTTTTAAAAATTCATAGCCAGGAAGCTGTTGCCCAAACAAGTTACAAATCCAGATCTTTCTTGAGATTTTTGTTCATACTGTCCCTGGGTGACTATGCTATGAAGTTCCCAGGGTGTCCAGAATTCTGTTGCCAAAAATCTCCTAAGGTCCATACTACCTGCAGAAAATACAACTTATTTAGTTTGTTGCAAGTCAAGACCAGCTGAGTGAAACTATATTGTCTGTAAGACAGGAGAATGAAATAGAAGAAAACAAGTGAAGAGTAATTGGTATTTCTGGGCTAAGCAAGATATTTGCAAAACACTGACACCCAAATTAGTTATATGAAGCAAAAAGATGGAGCACAGGCAGTCAGCCAAGGGAGGGGGCTAATGCTTTCCCATAGAAGATCTTTTAAAATTTTTATTTATATATTTGAAAGACAGAGAGTCAGAAGAAGAGAGAGATATGCAGGCAGAGAGAGCAAGCTAACATCCGTTAGTATACTCCCCAAATGGTCATAGGTTATTTTTAAGATTATTTATTTATTTAAAAAGCAGAGTGAAAGAGAGAGAGGAAGAGATTGAGAGATAGTCCTCTGGATCACTCCCTCAATGGTCACAGTAGCCAGAGTTGGACCAGCCTGAAACCAGGAGCCAGGAATCCCATCTAGGTTTTTCACATAGGCGACAGGCTCAAATAATTGGGCCATCATCCAGGCAGACCAGCAGGAAGCTGAATTGGAAGCAGAGCAGCCGGGACTTAAACCAGCATTCTGACATTGGATGTTGAGTTAAGCTTAATCTGCAGTGACACAGCATTGGCTCCAAAATACATAGGTTTTTGTGTCATTAAGACTTCCAGGTACTCAGAGAACCCAAGTGTATTTATATCTACTGTGCACATGCCTATTGATTACATAGTTCATTCTTAGGAACTCTTTAAATAAGCATAGGTCTCTGAGTTACTTCTTGATTTTGCTTGCATATCTTTTTTTTTTAGCCCAGGCATTAAACAGATGACTCAGAAAAATCACAGCGCGACCATATATACATATTTGAATATTCAATGAAGTGGAGAGAGGATGTGATGGTTTTTCAAAGCTTCTGTGGAAAACAGAACTGGGTAGTAAGTCATAGACTCAATCAGAGGACTTGGTGGTTTAATGTCAGGTACACCTAAAGAAAAAGAGTAAAATGGTATAGTCGTGGCCCTTTATCCTTATTTTAGAATAAAAATCTTCTTTTGCCAACTCTGATCATATTTAGACAAGGTCGTAGTCAAAGTGGAAGTTCTCTCCTCCCTTCAGAGAAAGGTACCGCCTTCTTTGATGACCTGTTCTTTTCACTGGGATCTCACTTGTGGAGATCTTTCATTTAGGTTTTGTTTTGTTTGTTTGTTTTTGTTTTTTGTGTGTGTTTTTTGTTTTTGTTTTTTTGGTTTTTTTTGCCAGAGTGTTTTGGCTTTCCATGCCTGTAATATTCTCATGGGCTTTTCAGCCAGATCCGCATGCCTTAAGGGCTGATTCTGAGGCCAGAGTGCTGTTTAGGACATCTGCCATTCTATGGGTCTGCTGTGTATTTCGCTTCCCATGATCAGAGTTGGTGAACTCAAAAGGCTTCCATACTCTTGGCAACTCATGACAAGAGCCTAGGGTGATTACTGATGCCAGAAACAAGAGTGTCAATTTGTTAAGTCAACAACAGGAGTCACTGTGCACTTACTCCTCATGTAGGATCTCTGTCCTTAATGTGCTGTACATTGTGATTTAATGCTATAACTAGTACTCAAACAGTATTTTTCACTTTGTGTTTCTATGTGGGTGCAAACTGTTGAAATCTTTACTTAATATATGCTAAACTGATCTTCTGTATATAAAGAGAATTGAAAATGAATCTTGATGTGAATGGAAGGGGAGAGGGAGTGGGAAAGGGGAGGGTTGCGGGTGGGAGGGAAGTTATGGGGGGGAAGCCATTGTAATCCATAAGCTGTACTTTGGAAATTTATATTCATTAAATAAAAGTTAAAAAAAACACTTCTTTTGCAAATACATTTTTCACAAGGAATGAATGAAATATAGAGATTCTCTAGTTGAAGAAGACATGGAACGGAGGGCCCCAGGTTGAGTCTGAACTCGACTTGTCCCCGAAGTTGGTCCTGATCATTTCCATGGAACTTTCCGAGACTCTCAGCACAGGTTGAAAATCAGACGGAAAGCACACAGCTATCAGAAGGGTAGATGCATGAAAATTGGCTCCTGTTTAAGTTACTTGATTGTTAACGAGCAACCGCTGTGTAGAATGAGAGGCCGTTTGCAGTGTTTGGCAAAAGCCATCTAGGGTCCAACACCCTTCATCATTTGCCCAAATGGCATGGAGGTCAAAACAGCAACACCAGGGAACAGAATAAGTGGTGGGTCAGCCGCTTCACCAACCAGGCGATACATTTAGCATTAATGTAAGAAAATCTGCAGTAAAAAAACATACAGGATTTTTTTTCCTAGGCAAGAGAAGATGAATCTGAGAACAAGTGAAATGTGCAAACGCCCCCTGTTTGCTTCGTTTATTTTTTATACTGTTGAATAACACATGGATATTTATGCGTGTGAATATGTTTGAAAACCACCTCAAATTCTGTTTGCCAAGAGGTGAGAAATGGAAAATAATGAAGGAGAGAGAAAAGGTTGTTTAATGGCAAGATGGAAAAAGAAACAGTGTGTGTGAAAGAAAAGAATCCAAGGATCAAAACGAATAATTTCAGGAAGGATTCAGCCACTGATTCGTTATTTATTTATTTATTTATTTATTTATTTATTTATTTACCTTTGTGCGCAGGACCTCATACCAGGTGCTGGGGATAGAAAGATGATGTGCTGCCCACGTAGAACCTACAGCTGATAATCCCCTTATCTGCAAGTGAGGCCAATTACAGTAACCACCTCCCAGAGTTGCTGGGAGGATTAAATGAGCTGATCTGTGCAAAGCACCTAGTAAACACTACTTCATACACCAAGTGTTTTTCTCCTCCTTCATTCTTGATATTTCACATTCAATTAATGGTGAAGCAGGGGTTTTATGAGAGTGTTTGGGCTTTATCACATTTGCATACTAAATTTATTTTGAGGTGCTCATGTCAATAGCAACAAATGATGTGTTCTCCTTTTAGTGTTAGAAAAAACCTTAAGCAAGGAACAGCAGTGAAGACTCGGGGTAAAGTGTGAGTGTGTAAGAATGTTTGACGGATGAAAAAGGAAAAGTCAAAGGGATTGAGAAAATGATTGAGGAAAGAAGAGTCAGGCAGCAGCAGCCCGGGCCTAGCTACAGTTACAGGTGTGGAGAACGCTGGAATCACAAGTTAAAGCTACCCCAACCTGACCGGCACTGGAACTGAAAATTGCCAGTGGTGAGAGGGACCCAGTTCACCTGAATCTCTTTAAGGGCTCCAGTCTCACTAAGGCAAGCTAGATGATTTCTGCTGGAGAGCAGGTGCAGCAAGACTTTATAAAGGGGAAAGGGGCAGACATTTGGCCCAGAAGTTAAATTGCTGCTGGGAAGTCTATATCCCTCGCTGGGGTTCCTGGGTTGGCGTCCCAGGTTTACTTCCAGTCCTCCTTCTTGCTAATGCCCATTCTGGAAGACAGCAAGTGATGGTCCAAGTGCTTGGGTCCTTGTTTCATCCTGTTCCAGCTCTTGCTGATGCAGGCATTTAGGGAGTAAGCTAGCAAGTTGAAGTTCTCTCTCTCTCCCCTTCTCCCCCTCTCCCATTTTCAAATAGATAAATGTTAAAAAGGTAAAGGCAGGGATGGGTGCCTTCCTTTCAGAGCAGAGGAGTAAGCAAAAAATATAAATGCCTGTGCTCCAGACCTCAGTCAGTGATAAAAAGTTGGCAGCAGCTTGTTCTCGTTAATCTTTTTTTCTGTTCTGGCGAGGAAAAAGGTTCCCCCCAGGGAAAGCAATGACTTAGGAGCAAAGTGCCTGGTGAATAGCCAGGACTTCCTCCTCCAGCCGAGTAGCAGACTCGTGTTGGAGAAGTTCTGGGAAGCTCTCCTCAGAGCTGAGGTTTCATTTCAGAGGGTGGAGGTTGGGAAACGAGACAGGAAAATCTCTTCCTGTGTCTTTAGACTCCTCAGAAAGGATAGAGCACAAAAAAGGCTCAAGTAATACAGCTTCCTACAGCAAGAATGGCAGTTTCTGAAAGGCTAGTGAAAGGTCAAAGACTGGCGAGCGGGAGCCCTGTCTCCTGCTTCCTTCAGCGAGGACTCATTGTGAAACGCTGAGGGCCACAGAAACCTCCAGCCCCAGGCTTCCCTGCTGGCAGATGAAGTGGCCAACCCACAGCACATCTGATGGGCTTTCAGGCACTCATCGAAAATCGGGAGCACGTGTTAAGACAAAGACGCAGAGTTCCCCACCGAGGAACACTAAACTAGCAGAAAAACAGTCACATTTGCCTGCCGATTGGGTGCTCCAGACTTAAGCAATTTGTTAAATTGATGGGAAGAAAAATCTAATTTCATAGTAAAAGGACAGGATTTCTATAAGAAGAGACGGCCTGGAGTTTAGGGACCCAAGGACTCTCGGTCACTGTTAAATTAAAATGCTTCCCCTTCATCCTTAAGAAAAATCCTTGAAGTTTGTGGACTGTCACCATCTGTTCAGCAAAACATGCATCAAAATAATATTTTCCACATGTTAGGTTTTCTGGCTTTTTCACAATTTTTGCAAACAGAAATTAATCTTCTCCTAGTCAAAATGTTTTCTAACCATTGTTGAAAGATATTAGTGCAAAGTCGCTGTTTTAATTCCACTTCACTCTACCCACCCTCCACTCTGAAATCATTTGCATTTGCCATGGCGATGTACAGATTAAAACGGAGAAGGAACTAATAATGTGGCCCCTTTGCAAATCATAATTAGCCTATGTATTTCATAAAGCTGTAGAGCTCCTGCTCAGAAGCTCCTCTTTCACGTGGCTACAAAGTCCTCTCTCTCCCTCCCTCATCAGAACCCCATAGTGAGTTCCATCAGCAACTTGACCAGGGACAAGAGTACCATTGCTGCCTGGTACCCGCTCTTGACTCTGCCATACCGCTAACCACCCCTTTCACCACTACCCTTCTCTCATCACCATTCCTCCTCCTCAAGCGCTCAGCAATCAGCCTATAATTGGTCAACTGGTGCCATCAAGCCCCAATTCTGTGGCTAGCACCATGCAAAGAGGGGGGAAAGGTCACAAACAACAGGGCTAGCCGTACTCCTCACCCACGAGGATTTCAGACTTGTTCAGAAGAAGATAGAACAAGAAGAGCATGGGATGATGAAACACCCAGTTTAGCATAGTAAAAATGATGGGGATAATGATGACGGTGATGGAATTTAACCCAAATAGCATCTGTATTTTCCAAGTTTCTGGACATTGGTGCAGCAAAGGAAAATTATATTTCTGTCTGAAATTCAGTCTGATCCAATCACTTTTTTTTTTTTTTTGACAGGCAGAGTGGACAGTGAGAGAGACAGAGAGAAAGGTCTTCCTTTGCTGTTGGTTCACCCTCCAATGGCCACCGCGGCTGGCGTGCTGCGGCCGGTGTACTGCGCTGATCCGATGGCAGGAGCCAGGTACTTATCCTGGTTTCCCATGGGGTGCAGGGCCCAAGCACTTGGGCCATCCTCCACTGCACTCCCTGGCCACAGCAGAGAGCTGGCCTGGAAGAGGGGCAACAGGGACAGAATCCAGCGTCCTGACCGGGACTAGAACCCGGTGTGCCAGCGCCGCAAGGCAGAGGATTAGCCTAGTGAGCCACGGCGCCGGCCTCCAATCACTTTAATAGTCCTTTCTGATACCCATTTCCCCAAAAAAGGTTGAATATTAGGAAACAATTCCCATGTCTATTTAGTTCTCAGCAAAGCTTGGACCCATCTCTGACCTTTGATAAAATTGTCAAACTAGATTTTTCTAACTAGTTACAATACCCACCAAGAAAGATAACAGTGATGTGCGTGTAACAGATATGTGGAACAGGCATTTTGTTAACACAAGGAGATATAATATGTTAGAATTCATGCTAAGGGCTGAATCATTTCCCTAGAAAAGACCACCTGTTGAATCCCTAACTCCCGAGTGTCTGAGTCTGACAGTCTTTGGGAGATAGGGTCTTTAAAGCAGTAATTAAGTTAAAAATGAGGCCATTAGGTGGACTATAATCCATTAGGACTGATATCCTTATAAGAAGAGGAAATTTGGACACAGGCAGAGAGGGAAGACAGGGTTACTATGCAAAGAGCAGGTGACCATCTGCAAGCACAAGTGAGAAGCCTGAAAAGAAATCAATGGGACAACGGCTTGATCTCAGACACCTCACCTCCCAAATTGGGAGATGTTTCTGAGGTTTGAACCACCCATCCTGCAGCACTTTGTCAAGGCAGCCCTATCCAACCAATATAAGAAGACAACTCCCAAGCATCTCTCTGAATAACTCAGGGTTTCTGTCTGTTTCTCACTGATGGTGTCTGGCACAACCCTTGTAGATGTTTGGCAGTATCTGTTGAATTAGTGAATGACCATTATCTTTTTAGTAAATTCAAGAGACAATTTTAATACATTTTACTCAAATAGAAAATTCAACTAAAAAGTAACTTCCTCATTAAAATTCTGCATTTACATGTTGGGTAATTTCTAACAACTGTTTAAAAATATGTATTTTAAGTGATCAAATTAGCACAAGCTACAAAAGTCATCAGTTCTGCAAATGTTCATGAGTTATTTCCTTGAAGAGAATGCCTCAAGTTATGCAGAAGTGAATGGCTGATTTAAGTAATTTATTTGAATTTTCAGGTAAGCTGGAATCTTCCTACACCTTAACACTTCAGTTTTTTTCTGTAACCTTACTGATAGGTTCCAAATCCTGCTGACACTGTTAGAAGTACAATTTTTTTTAAAGATTTTATTTGAGAGGTAGATTTACAGACAGTGAGAGGGAGAGACAAAGAGAAAGGTCTTCCTTCCATTGGTTCACTCCTCAAATGGTCACAACGGCCGGAACTGTGCCGATCTGAAGCCAGGAGCCAGGAGCTTCTTCCAGGTCTCCCACATGGGTGCAGGGGCCCAAGGACTTGGGCCATCTTCTACTGCTTTCCCAGGCCACAGCAGAGAGCTGGATTGGAAGAGGAGCAGCCAGGACTAGAACCAGCGCCCATATGGGATGCTGGCACTGCAGGCGGAGGATTAACCTACTGAGCCACAGTGCCGGCCCCTAGAAGTACAATTAACTCCATATTATAAATGGAAAAAGTGAATTGGCAGATCGGAGAGTATCCTTGAATACTGGACAGCCGGCTCATAGGATAGGCAGTTTACCCATGAAGAAAAGAGGCAGAGAAAGAGAGGCAGGCAAGAGGTGATGACCTCCCAGGATGAATTGGAGCTTTTCTCATACCCTGTCCAAAGGAGTTTGGTCCTGAATCATCTCCAAGACCCAACTAGAAGACCCTGTTGTCTGTATAAGCAGTCCCATTCATTAATTTATTCATTCAGTAGCTACGTACTGAGTTTCTACTATGTCCAAAGCATACTTACAAACCCTGGGTTGCAATAGTGGACAAAACAGACAAAAATGCTCTTGCTGTCACTGAGTTTACACCCCAGTGGTAGAACAGAAAAATAAAACAGGTAAATAAGTAAGCCTAGAACATGTTAGATAGTATGAGGTCCATAGTGTCGCTCCCCATCTTCGTGGGGGAACGACACTAAACCCTGCCTAGGCTTCATATCCGAGTCACGGCACCATTATGTCGCTCCCCCTCTTCGTGGAGGAACGACACAGGACCCTGCGCTGTTCTTTTGTCTGCTCGGCCCTCCCCGGGTTTGCTGCTGGTTCTTCCCGGGTTGGCTACTGTCCCTTCCACCTCCGTGGAAGGGCGGTTCCCCCTAGCCACTTTCCCCACTTCCGCGGGGGAGCGGCACACCGCCGGCCGGCTCTCTCGGGGGCTGCACAGGTGTTCCTTCAGATAGATGTTCCCCTTAGATGTTCCTGGTGCATGTTGTCTCTCTCCTCCTTTATAGTCCTCTTCCACCAATCCCAACTCTGCTACCCACACGCCGAGTACGCTGCTCTTCTCCAATCAGGAGCAGGTCCTACAGTTTGTTGGTTGAACTGGAGGCAGCTGTGTAGAAGCTATTTCTCCCTTCTCAGCGCCATATTGTGGGAGAGCAGATGCATAGAATAAGTCTTAATTCCAGTAACAGTCTAGTCCGAGTTGCTCCTCACACATAGGAAAAAAATTAAAATAGGGTGAGTAATATGAAATGTGAGGATGGGTTGAACTATAAGGTTAGCAAGGGAAGTTCTCAGGAAATAGTGTTCAGGGACTGACTACACAAGAAAACAAAAATACTTTCATCTTCTCAGATGGTACCCTGAGCTCTAGATTGAAACTGCCTTGTTCCAATTCATAGCTCTACTCCTTAATTCTGTGTGAATTTGAGAAAATTACCCAAGTATTCTGCCTTCATTTCTTCTTCTGTGAAATGGGAATAATTATACTTACCTTGTAAAGGTGGGAAAAGTCAATGCAAAAACAAAACTGAACACCCTGCATGCTAAAATACTACCTCATATAGAAGAACTCAGTAAATACTATGTTTTGTATTTTCTTTTTTCTGTACAATTTCTACTATTTGATTTCAACATTGTTGAGGACTAACAAGTAGGCATTTGGCACAGTGGTTAAGAAACTGCTTAGGATGTCTGTATCCCATATCATAGTGCCTGGGTTTGAGCCCTGGATCTGCTTCCAATTCCAGTTCCTGCCACTGTACACCCTTGGAGGTGGCAGATGATGGGTTTAGTTCTGGATTGTGTCCCAAGTTGCTGGCTTCTGCCTGGCCCAGTTCTGGGTTATGCAGACATTTGTGGAGTGAACCAGCAGATGGAAAATTCTCTCTCCAACACCAGGAGCCAGGAACTCCATCAGGGTCTCCTATGTGGGTGGCAAATACATGAGCCAGCACCTGCTGCCCTCCCAGGGCCATTTGCAGGAAGCCGAATAGGAAGGGGAGGCAGGACTCAATCCCAGGTGCTCTGATATGGGATGTGGGCATCCCACGCTGTGGCTTAATCCACTCTATCACAACACTTATCCTAGGCTATTGGCTCTGTGTTTGCTTCTGGCACTTTTAGTCTACAGCACAGATAGTCAGGAAGAGACGATACAACAGAAATAAGCAAGTACAAGTTGGAACTCAGAAGGAGAGCTATGCCACCCATATCAATTTTAACTGCCTCCAACCTCAATGATGTGGGCATCCTGTCTGAAGAAGCCAGGGCTCTTTGTCACAGAACTAAATATTTCTGTGGTCCTAGAATCAGAAATTAAAGGAGGAGCCCAGGAAGGCCAAACTTCTGCCTTATGCTGATGGCAGGAGCCAACAGATAGCATCAGTGTGTATCGGTGTGAGCTACAAGGGCACCTGCCCTGACTTTCCAAGTGTAAAACATAAAACAGCCACTGCTTTGCTTTTAACCTCCAGATCTACTACAGGCATGTCTCTTGTGCCCCATCCAATTGGATACATTCAGGGAAGGGATTTCTAGGAAACATAGTTCAAGCTAGCCAAGTTAACATACTATAAAGCTACCACATTAATAATTCTCACTATCATCTGAACTAGATATGTCATCCCCTCAAACTGAGGTTTGGGCAAGGGTAGGCAACTTTCCTGGAATCAGAGCTAGTAAATAGTAAATAGCAGAGCCAAAATTCCCAATGTCTGCACTTTGCCTAATTAAACATATTAATAACAGTTCAAATAGGATTTAATGGGTAATCAAAAAGGAAGCCTCTAGTATTAATTATATGATAACAACCCCTTACAAATGTATAATACATTTCAGTCTTCAGAATTGCTTCCTATAAACTTTTCTTCTGGCTCCTCAGAACAGCATTTTGTTAAAGGTAAGGGCATTTACAATCTGCATTTTATAGATAAGGAAATTCTTGCTTAAACTTTTCTAAAGCCACACAAAAACTGGCAAAACAAACATTGGAACTCAAGTCTCCTGGTTTAGCCCAGCATTTCAAGGCCCATTGCTATGATTTGGTGGTTTGATGCTGTTGCTCTGTACGGGAACTTGGTTCTCAGTAGGGTGATGTTGAGGGACTTCAGAAGTAGAGCCTGATAGAATATCATCAGGTTATTGGGGATGTTGTCCTCAGAAAGTACTGATGTAGTTCTCATGAGACCCCATGGAGTCCCCAGTCATCTTGCTATTTGGTTTCCTGTCTCACCATGTGATCCATCCCTCTCATGCGAACTGCTGACCTCATGAGGCTGTCCACCATGAGGGCGTCCCCAGAGCCTGGTTACCAGAGCCCGTGCCATGCCCCTGAATCTCCAGAACTGTGAGCTAAATATACCTCTTTTCTTTAGAAGTTACTCAGCCTCAGTTGTCTCGTAAAGTAACAGAAAATGAACTAGTTCTCCCATTGAGATCAAGGTAGCTGGCCACTGGTGACAAATCAGCCAGGCAGGAAAAGAAAGATGATAGAATATCAGGAACAAGAGATACGGTCAAAATTCTGCCTAGGGTATGAATTTACTCCATTCATCTTTACCCTTATCCCTAGGGGAAACAATAGTAAGAAGCAAGATAATTTCCCCATGACCTGACAGGGCTGGCTGCCATGCTTTCGAGCCTGTCTGGGTTCTGAGAATGGAAAGTAAGCACTGAGCCAGTCTATTTTAGGGAAAACAATGGTGTTATCCTTGAAAGAAGCCAGGATCTCCTCTTCATTTTGCAAAAAAATAAAAAAACAAAAAAACAAACAAACAAAAAAAACAAAAACCAACCAACCAAACTGCAGGTCTCTTATCTACACTTCAGCTATCTTGAATACATCTGTGGAATTTCTATCACAGGCAAGCCAAGAGCTAGACACTCTGAATCAAGCACTAGACAACATGAACCAAGCACATATCCTGCCCCTAAGGAAGTCACGGGATGTAATGAGTGAAACATGAGCGTAAATAAAGTGCCAGGAGACAAATTCTGGAAAAGTTCTATGAGAGTTACTTCTGGTGCGGGATAATAAAAGCCTTTGTGAACTGGAACTTGGAGATGGTATCTAAAGAAAAAAGACATGAAAACATGCAGCCATTTAAAGTGACTGGAGCACAAACCATGTGAGGTGAGGAAGTGAGAAATTTAGTTAGAATAAGTTGGAGCCAGATTGTGGTGGATTTTAAAGTCTTGATAAGGAATTTAAAATTCACATATTAGGCCGGCGCCGCGGCTCACTAGGCTAATCCTCTGCCTTGCGGCGCCGGCACACCGGGTTCTAGTCCCGGTTGGGGCGCCGGATTCTGTCCCGGTTGCCCCTCTTCCAGGCCAGCCCTCTGCTGTGGCCAGGGAGTACAGTGGAGGATGGCCCAGGTGCTTGGGCCCTGCACCCCATGGGAGACCAGGAAAAGCACCTGGCTCCTGGCTGCTGCCATCAGATCAGCGCGGTGCGCCGGCCGCAGCGCGCCGGCCTCGGCGGCCATTGGAGGGTGAACCAACGGCAAAAGGAAGACCTTTCTCTCTGTCTCTCTCTCTCTCACTGTCCACTCTGCCTGTCAAAAAATAAAAAAATAAAAAAATAAATAAAATAAAATAAAATTCACATATTGACAACTGAAGAGCTCAGAGTTTTAGGGTAATTTGGGACCACTGACTCAACTACAGTTTGTACAGTTTATGAATCTCAACGAATTTACATTTAATTATTTCAATCCTAATTGTCATGACATAAACAAAGACTTACTAATCATTAATCAAAGGTGATTGGGGCCGGCACCATAGCACAGTAGGTTAATCCTCTGCCTGCAGTGCCAGCATCCCATATGGGCGCCGGTTCTAGTCCCGGCTGCCTCTCTTCCAATCCAACTCTCTGCTATGGCCTGGGAAAGCAGTAGAAGATGGCCCAAGTGCTTGGGCCCCTGCACTCGCATGGGAGACTCAGAAGGAACACCTGGCTCCTGACAACATGAACGGTGCAGCTATTTGGGGAGTGAACCAACAGAAGGATAGACCTTTCTGTCTCCCTTTCACTGTCTGTAACTCTACCTCTCAAATAAATAAATGAAAAACTTTAAAAAAATGCATTGTTAAAAAAAATGATTTACTGAATACTCTAGTGATTATTCCTTCTGCCTAGTCCCTCCTTCCCAGTGACAAAAGCCTGGGAATGGATGGAGAAGTCAGAAACAAGGAAAATGTCCTCTTGTTGACCAGATCTAATGCTCAGCTCCATTTCCTCCAGCTCCCGGGATAATACTGCCGTGTTGTCTTCAATTATTGTTTTCTATAAGCTGATGGCCCTTGATTTGAAGAGAATCCCTAATTCATCTGTACGTTGTAGTACAGAGAAAATAAAAACAGGCAAATCAGTACCTAATTTTCTGACACAGAAAATCCATTACAAGGATGGCTGCTTCTGGAAGTATCTCAACAGGGGTCACATCAAGTCTTTTCATTTCAATGACTAGGAAAATGAATAAACTCAGACGAGACAGCTCATGAACTTATCCATCCCTGCATCATCCATCAGTCATATGATAATACCCCAAGCTGCAGTGGCTGCATAATATTCACATAAAACTCCAGTCTCATGGAAGACAAGAAGCCAAGCTACTGGTACTGTTTCTTAAAAAGATATCACAGCCTGAGACCATGAAAGAATAGGGAAAATTTTTGTCTCTTTAAATATGTTTCTATGTTTGAGTATACTCACAGAATAATACTGAATATATTATTCTTATTAAAATAACTTTTTTGGTTCTTGTCCTGATTATCTCACTTCTGATTCTGCTCTCTGCTAGTGAGCCTGGGAGGCAGCAGATGATGGCTCCAGGACTTGGGTCCCTGCCACCCACATGGGAGACCTGGGTGGCTCCTGGATTCAGCTGGACCCAGTCCCAGCTACTGCACTCCTCTGGGGAGTGAACCACCAAGATAGAAGGTATCTTCCTCTCTCTCTCTGCCTCTCTCTCTCTCTCTCTGCCTCTCTCTCTCTCTGCCTCTCTCTCTCTCTGTCTCTCGCCTCTCTCTCTCTCTGCCTCTCTCTCTCTGCCTCTGCCTCTCTCTCTCTCTCTGCCTCTGCCTCTGCCTCTCTCTCTCTCTCTCTGCCTCTGCCTCTCTCTCTCTCTGCCTCTGCCTCTCACTCTCTGTCTCTCTCTCTGTCTCTCTATCTCCGTCTCTCTGTCTCTCTGTCTCCCTCTGTGTCTCTCCCTCTGTGTCTCTCCCTCTCTGTCTCTCTCTGTCTCTGTCTCTGTGTCTCTGTGTTTCTGTTCTCTCTCTCTCTCTCTCTTTCCCTGTGTGTGTGTGACTCCACCTTTCAAATAAATAAGCCTTTAAAAAATTAACTCGGGGCCAGCACTGTGGCATAGAAGGTTAAGCATCCAGCTGTGGCGCCGGCATTCCGTATGAGCACCAGTTAGAGTCCCAGCAGCTCCACCTCTTACCAGCTCCCTGTTGATGGCCTGGGAAAGCAGCAGAAGGTGGCCAAAGTGGTTGGGCCCCTGCACCTTTGTGGGAGACTCAGAAGAGGCTCCTGGCTTCAGATCAGCCCAGCTCCAGCCATTGTAGCCATTTGGGGAGTGAACCAGGCGATGACTCTCTCTGTCCTTCTCTGTGCCTGTAACTATGCATCTCAAGTAAATAAATCTTTAAAATAAAACTTTCTCTGGACTGGCACTGTGTCATAGCATGTTAAGCCACCACCTGCAACACTAGCATCCCCTATGGGCACCGGTTCAAGTCCCAGCTGCTGCACTTCTGATCCAGCTCTCTGCTAATGCACCTGAAAGAACAGTGGAAGATGGCATGAGTGCTTGGGACCCCGCACCCATGTGGGAGATCTGAAAGAAGCTCCTGGCTCCTAACTTCAGCCTGGCCCAGCCCCAGCCATTGTGGCCATCCAGGTAGTGAACCAACAGATGGAAGACCTCGCTCGCTCTCTCTGAAACTCTGCATTGGAAGAAAATAAAATTTAAAAACTATCTGCTCAAATATTTGGAGGTGCATTACCAAATCTTAAAAGCAAAGGTAGCAGCTGGCATCATGGCTTACTAGGCTAATCCTCCACCTGTGGCGCTGGCACCCCGGGTTCTAGTCACGGTTGCTCCTCTTCCAGTCCAGCTCTCTGCTGTGGCCCGGGAAGGCAATGAAGGATGGCCCAAGTGCTTGGGTCTTGCACCCGCATAGGAGACCATGAGGAAGCACCTGGCTTCGAATCGGCGCAGCGGCCATTTGGGGGGGTGAACCAACGGCAGGAAGACCTTTCTCTCTGTCTCTCTCTCACACTGTCTATAACTTTCTCTCTCTCTCTCTCTCACTGTCTAACTCTGCCTGGCCAAAAAAAAAAAAAAAGGTAGCTCACTGCAGTAAGAGAAGCCATTCCTTTTCAAGGAAGATTTACATAAAAATTTCCGAGAAATGGCAAGATAAGTAAGCACTGATCCTTTTATCTTCTGGCCAAGAGAACAGCACACACTCCCAGAACCATGTTCCAAAGCCAAAGGGTAAACATCCAATTGCCCTGATTGTTTATTTTTCTAGAATAATAGAGATTATAATAGAGACAACTCATCTCCAGTGAATAATACAGACAATGGGGTTATGATAACATGGTGATATCTAGCACTTTTTGAATCCCCTATTTTATTTTTTTTATGTCTTAAAGGTCTTCCTTCTGTTGGTTCACCCCCTAAGTGGCCGCCACAGCTAGCGCACTGTGCCGATCCAAAACCAGGAGCCAGGTGCTTCCTCCTGGTCTCCCATGTGGGTGCAGGGCCCAAGGACCTGGGCCATCCTCCACTGCCTTCCGGGCCACAGCAGAGAGCTAGACTGGAAGGAGGAGCAACCGTGACTAGAACCCGGGGTACCAGTGCCGCAGGCAGAGGATTAGCCTAGTGAGCCGCGGCGCCGGCCTGAATCCCCTATTTTCACACATTTTATTAATTTTGACTAAAACTACTATGTTAACTGCCATTATCTTCTATGAGAAGTCAGAAACAGAGCCCCAAGTACTGGTGGTCCAGAGATTGACCAAGAGAGAGAAAAGGTGTAGAAACAGAGGTAAGAACCCTGGGCCAGCCATTTGGCCATCAGGGAATGTCACAGGGCTCCAGGCCTCTTCATTTACTTTTATCAACAAACCAACCAACCCCCATTCACCTTTTAAACTTCTATTTCATCTTTACTACTATGTTTCCAATATGAGCACTACTTTGTCAACAAATCCTTATCCCTCTACTTGAGTACCAAAACCAAGACACAAGACTCCCTCTAGAAATACAGTTGAGTTCCTCCTCCCAACATGTCCAAGGTCTTAGCGGTAGTTTGAAAGGAGGCAACACTGCTGACTTGAGTCACGCAGTTGCCTAAATGTGATCCCCACTGCCCTGGGGATCAGGCTCAACACAGGGTCATGATCCCATGTACCAGTTTAGGCTCAAAAAGGTCCAAATGCTCAACACCCCACAAGAGTGCCTGGTGGAGCTGGACCCTTACTCGTGGCTCCCCTTTGAGTCTCTAAATAGCTACTGAGAGCCTTCTGCAGAGGCTGGAGTCAGCAAGACGCAGGTCTTGCCCTCCCTTTGAGGGACAAGGAATGTTAAAGGTCTAGGACACACAGTGATAAAGAGGCTCAACTGGGAGCTGGGGCAGACTGCACACAGTGGCAGGAAACCAGACCTAAACCTTCAGACACCCAAGGCACTGGGAAGACCAGGGGTGTTTGCACATGTGTGCGTGCCCACAGACTATATGCACCCTACAGCGTGCTCTCCCAGTCAGGGGAGTCCTGCCTTAAACTGTGTCTTCTGGTTCAGATGGGGGTTTGCGGAGGAGAGGGTTGGAGAGTCAGAGATGAGCAATCCTGGGGACCACTGAGTATGTGAAGGTGTGCAGGGAAGAGGCAGCCTGGCCGGGGGGGAGGGTGGGTGGGGTGCTGCTGCCGCTGGGAGATACCGCAGGGGAGGCTGCAAGTGTCTTGGAGGACCCAGCCAGGCAAATTTTGTTGGTCACCCTAAGAGCTTGGAGTTTACCAAGAGCAGGTCACTAGGAGTCTACTGCAAGCAGCAGAGGGAGGGACACACCCTGACAGGGTCAGTGTCCAAATCCCGGATTCGTCCCATCCCATTCATTCCCACTGCTGGTGTTAGGCACGGCTGAGCTGGGGGCAGAGTTCAAAAGTTCTGAAGAGCAAGAAGGAAATGGGTTCGTGTCCTCAGTGAACCAGGACACACCAGAGCCTCTCCCGCTGCTGTCCTTGCTCCCAGGAGCACAGGCTGAGGCCTGGGCTGCGCGACGCAATAGCCCAGGGAGGTCGCACAATGGTGAGCCTTTTTCTTTCTTT
Organism: Oryctolagus cuniculus; assembly: GCF_051225735.1. Classification (NCBI taxonomy): domain Eukaryota; kingdom Metazoa; phylum Chordata; class Mammalia; order Lagomorpha; family Leporidae; genus Oryctolagus; species Oryctolagus cuniculus. The sequence goes on from NC_142878.1 coordinate 61,263,018, forward strand.
GTCTTTTGAGATGAAGTCCGCAGAACACAAACTTAACCATTCTAACGTGAACCACCCAATGGTATACAACTTCTACTTAGACCTACTTGTAAAACATTTCGAGTCCCCGACCCCTTCAGCAGTCACTCCCTCTTGCCGCCTTCTCCTGAGGCCCTTCCCCAACAACCATACACCAGATACAGGCAATCACTAATCTTTATTTCTGTCTCTTTACATTGACCTGGATATTTTTTTAAAGATTTTGGTTAAAGTCAGAGTTACACAGAGAGGAGAGGCACAGAGAGACAGAGAGAGAGAGAGAGAGGGGTCTTCCATCCAATGGTTCACTCCCCAATTGGCCGCAATGGCCAGAACTGCGACGATCTGAAGCCAGGAGCCAGGAGCTTCTTCCAGTTCCCCCACATGGGTGCAGGGACCCAAGGAATTGGGCCATCTTCTGCTCTCCCAGGCCACAGCAGAGAGCTGGATCAGAAGAGGAGCATCCGGGACTAGAACCAGCACCCATATGGGATGCCGGTGCTTCAGGCCAGGGCATTAACCCGCTGCACCACAACGCTGGCCCCTTCTATAAATGGTATCATACAATTTGAAGACAAAAAAACTGTGGAAAGCACATTCTTTTAAGGTTAAAATTAAACAGGTACATCTGACTTTTTTTTTTTTTTTTTTTTTTTTTTTTTTGGTGGCAGCAAACTCTGGGTGTTTGTCAAGCTTGACCTGGCTGCCCAGAAAATCCATACCTGTCCACAGAGGCCCTGGAGCCTCTGAGTGGCAAGCTACAAGCAGAAGAAAAATGGAGCAAATGAGCCACACAGCCCCAGCGCTTTGTTTCCAGAAGTCACACATGTGCATTTCCAGAATCTCAGAGGCTGGGCATGATGGGAAATAGGGGAAGAACGATGTGGTCCTGGGTGGGGCAGGGGAGGGAGGGAGAGCCATGGGCCTGAGTGGCTTGCTCTTGTTAAATTCCCCTATTGGGTCCGCGTACTGCCTCTTCACCGCCTACCAGGGTTTGCCTAACCTCATCCACATTGAAAAGTCTATGGAAAAACAGGAGGGCCTTTCAGGGGGAAACTCATTCATGTTTGGACTCGGGCAGACTCGGGAACCTTTAATAGCACTGCCATTACCCAGTGGCGCACACCGCAGAGCAGCCAGCACGCTCTCCCTCAACGGGCACAAAATTTCCTCTGGAATTTACAGAGCAGAAACCTTAAACACACATCGCCATAAGAACCAGGTTACATAATGTCTCCATCACCCTCCTGACAGCTACAATTATGAGTCAATCCCTGGTTTAAATATGAAACCGGAAGCTCCGTATTTCCCCTCTGACTATGTGGCAGGCTAAGTTGAGTTCTCCAGGCCTGTCAGTGTGGAGATCTGAGCTGCTCCCACAGTCACTAATTTAGCCTGAGCCCAAATGACGGGGTAATTAAAAGCAGGGCTGCAGAGGCCCACTCCAGGACCAGATGTTCTCCTTGTCTAACCGTTGCCCACATAAGGAACAGAAATAGTGCCCCCTCCCTAATTTTCCTTTTTCTTCACCCTCTCCAGCTAATTTCCTGCTTCTGATCTTTCAGTCCCGTGAACTAAAATAAAAATAAAAACTCTTACAGAAAGATGACATGTTATTGGACACATGACTGTAAGTTGCAATGTGCTCTTCCAGTCCCCTCTTTGTACTTCTTGAAGCATTCCAGCTCCTAAGACGCGAAGTTGCCCTGGCAACCTCACATGACTACAGCTCTGCAGAGCCCCACCCAAAGGCAAGAGCTCATTTAAGTCAACACAGGCCACCCCGGCACTTAGTAGCCCAAAGACTGAGTAAATAGCACTGCCTTTTGGTTTTTTAGGAGCCAAAGACTGGCTGAATGACGCAGCCCCTCCCCTTTTATTGCCCAAAACACAGGACAAATAAAAGTCTCCACCCTAACTTCCAGAGAACCCTGACTAAGAAGGCCATGGGTCATCTGGTAAATAAAGGAGAGGTCTTCTCTTCATTTTTCCGGCTGCTGGACAAACAACAGGCAGGAAAAAAGGGAAGTTGAGCTAAGAACGTACGCCTTCCCAACATGGATAAGCGGCATGTGCTGGTGCTCTTCTGATCTTATCAAATCGGATGAAGCGGCTTTGGCATTCCCCCGGGGATCTAGATTCTGATCACTCTCTCAGCTGCAGGCTTCCCTGGCATGGGCACACCAGAGGTCTCGAGGGCGATCTTGGGAATCAAAAGAACAGAAATCCAATTCTGTCGCTACAGTTCCTGACCACAGATAAGCCACTTTACTTCTCAGGGTAATTTCTTAATCTTCAGTTGAGAATGATAATCTCTATTTTCCTCTCTTCAGCTATCTGTCTCTGCAAACTCTACTGTCACCAACAACTCCCAGGCAGGCGGAATTCCAGGTTTTCAGATTAAAGGAGCTACCAAGTCATGAGGGTTTCCAGACAAATGGATATTATTCTTTAAAAAGCAAATCTACAATTATGATACATGATTGTTCACCTGGGATTTTTGACTTACCAATGTAACTAAACAAGAACCTTCTACTCCTGCTTCACCAATCCCTTCTGGCTCATGCATGATTTGCTAGAGTCCAGTGGATTGACCCAAGCCAAGGCCATCTAATGGCCAAGCTGAAACAAAGATAAAGCTGCATTAAAAAAAAAAAATAACGTAAATTGGAAGGAGATAGAAGTACGCAACGACTGGAGAAAACACAAACTCTGAAAAGTGAGGGGCACTTCTGTTACTGTTGTATGATCTTTATGCTCTCCAAAGTCACCTTCTGTAGAGAATTATATTGTGGGTTATGTCCACCTGATTAAACAGGCAGGCATTAAGCAGTCTGAAAAAGTCACAACTCTCAAGGATTATGTCCACGTTAAGACAAAATGGTAGGCCGGCTCCGCGGCTCACTAGGCTAATCCTCCGCCTTGCGGCGCCGGCACACCAGGTTCTAGTCCCAGTCGGGGCGCCGGATTCTGTCCCGGTTGCCCCTCTTCCAGGCCAGCTCTCTACTGTGGCCAGGGAGTGCAGTGGAGGATGGCCCAAGTGCTTGGGCTCTGCACCCCATGGGAGACCAGGAGAAGCACCTGGCTCCTGCTTTTGGATCAGCGCGGTACACTGGCCACAGCGCGCTGGCCATGGCGGCCATTGGAGGGTGAACCAACGGCAATGGAAGACCTTTCTCTCTGTCTCTCTCTCTCACTGTCCACTCTGCCTGTCAAAAAAAAAAAGACAAAATGGTGACCAGAATGACAGCCAAACATGGTAAACAACCAGTTGTAAGGAACTATGTGTTTGGCCGACTGTACCCTGATACAAACAAGGAAGCACTGGGATCCCATCTTTAAACCAAACCCTGTATCATTCACTGCATGGTGTGTGTGTGTGTGTGTGTGTGTGTAAGAAAGGAGGAGGGGATGGGGCGTGCCATCTGCTCACCTCAACATCACTTCATGGTATCTCCTGTAGATATCTAGAGGTAGATTTGATCTTGGATGCCCTCTCCTATCTACAAGCTTCCGATTGAGATCTAAGAGCATATTGGGTTTGTTTGAATGGAAAAAATACACACATATTCTAAGTCTCAGAGAATAACAAGACAAATCTAAACCGGGCCCCAAATCACAAGAGCACAGAGACATATTTCCTTGTCCTGTTTTCTGGGGATGTCTGCAGAAAGATGGCCTCGGCTCACGTGGGTCACTGAGCACCACCCACTCAATCGGAGAGAACAGCTCCTCCACCTGAGTGCTGCACACCCCTTGAGGTCATTGCAGGAAACACTCACAGTCTGTCTGTGCCTGCAGGAATGTTTTCCCACCCTTTCCGCCCTGCCTAGCCGTGGATCCCCAGGACCTGCCTTGCACCTGCTATTTCCTCCCTAGATGTACAACGGGGAAGAAAGCAGCCAGCAGGTGAGTATCCTTCACGTTTCTGGATGTGTTCATTCATGTATTCAACATCTTTGTTGAGCAGTCACCATGGTCAAGGACTGTTCAGGGCACAGAGGATACAGGATGAAAAAACAGCCTCTTGTTCTCGAGGAGGCACAAGGATGCCATTCGAGACATCAGCCCTAGCGATGAGTGGCAGAAGGTCAGCAGAGCAGAGCACTCAGTGGGATCCTTTCAGATGGAAGTCTGCTGGAGCTCCAGTTCCACACATCCTTCTCCTGGGCACACCTATACAATGCCCACCTCCAATTCAAGAAAGAATTCCAGACACCCAGAGCTGGGTGGCATCAGTTTTCTGCCGGTGGGATATTCCTCTTAAGAAATGACAAAACAGTTAAGCTCAGAGAGGCTACGTGGGTTTCCTGGCGTCACACAGCTGTCTCCATGGAGGAAGTATGGACATCTTAGAGCATAAAGATAGCTTCAAAATAGCTGTGGCATCCCAAGCAGTGAGCATTTGCAGGTTACATCATTTTACAGGTCTGGCTGTGACATCACCTCTGGGCCCAGGACACGGCTCACCCTGCCTCTGAGAAGATGGAAAATGCTGGGCAGCAACCTCAGAAACAACTTCCTCCTCCAAGTGCAACTTCTTGTCCGGGCCTAACCCTTTACAGCACGGCAGGTGGGTGTAAGGCGACCAAAGAGCCTTTCAAAGCAGGAGCTCCCGCCGGCAGGTCAGCCTGGCTCACGTCCAGCTTAGTTCCACCCACGGTGCAAAGCAATCTGTTTATGGGTTCGCTTTTCTGGCGTTACAGAACGTCTGCGAGAGAGGGAGCTCAAGTTCGCGCCCGGTCTCTAAGTAACGCGCCCCACAAAGGTGCACAAACGCGCTCTGAGACAGGAGGAAAAAAAAGAAAAAGAAAAAGAAAGCTGGCCGGGCCTTCCCTCCCTCCCAAGCCTGCCATGAAATGCGCTTTAATTGCATCAAAGGGCTCTTCTCAATGGGGTTTCAGAGGCGCAAGAGCGGCGTTCCCCGCGAGGGTTCCTTTCCGGCTTGCCAGCATTCCTGGGCCCCGCGCGGGGAAGGGGCCCGGGGCTCCCCCGGGAGGCCCGGAGGCTCATTTCCATGCCCCGCGCATACTGCCTCTGTTGTGCGCGCCGGGCCTGCCCAGGGCAGCCGCGGCGGGCGGCAAACAAAGCCCCATTCATCCCCCAGGGACGGCTTCCTCAGGGCCGGCCGCGGCTGCAGATGGGCTGGCTCCGCACGCCATCCTGCAGCCCCGGGCGCGCGGCCCGGCCCGGCCCGGCCTGGCCCGGCCTGGCCCGGCTCAGCTCAGCCCGGCGCGCACAGGGCCGCGATTCAGCCGGCTGGGGCGACCCGGGCCGCCTTTTCAAACAGGCTCCACAATGCGGATGGGGCTGGAAGTCGCCTTCGTTTCTGGGACAGGCAGACACTGAGCCTTTTCAGCGGCGCAGTCCTCAGCTGACTTGCGGCGGCAGAGAGCGAAGACGAGGCCCGGCTGGCGGCGCTCTCGGCGTCCCTCGGCGTCCCTCGGCGTGGGGGCGGCCCCCGGGGCCGAGCTGTGCGAAGACCCTGCCCTCCCGCGGGGGCCTGCAGTCCCAATCAAGGGGTCGCTTCCTGGTTTCTGTGTCTCTTCAAGGCAGGCCCTTGGGTAGTTCTTGGGCTCTCCTGGAGACTAAGTGCATAATTGCAAGGCTTCTCCGTGACTTTTTTCAGAGCTTAAACATTCCTCTGGGTTAACGTTTGGAACTGTGGCTTCTCCACAAAGACCAGTTTTTTAACCTCCGCCTCACTCCTGGGTAGAAGCAAAGAGCGCGGCACTTGTTAGCCCGGGGTCGGAGATATCTTAGCACCTTTCTTCTGGCCTCCCGTCGTTAACCAACAACAGGTTAACGCTGCGAACGGCTCCACAGCCCAGGAACCAGGACTGCAGGCTTGGCGTGCCTCAACTCCCAAGCAGGGGGCGGCCGGGGCTGGGGGGTGCTTCCTAGACCACAGTCCCAAACAGCAACAGGCTCCAGACCCGCATTCCTAGCGTGTGGATTCTACAGGGAGTGGCAGCATGAAAGAACACCAGATAACGGCAGACTTTCCCTAATCCCGTTCAATCTGCAGATAAGCAGCAGATACCATCTGCGAGAGGGGGAAATGAAGCCGGCGCCCTCCAACAGACCCTTGCAAGTGACTTTTCACAAATCAGACCTGCAAGAAAAAATCTTGAAAAGAAAAAAAAAAAGGAAGCCTGTGTCTTTTCTCCCTCTGGGTCAGAAAGGGCCCCTGCTGGAGCTGGTGGGAGAGGGCTGGGCTGGAGTCCGAAATGAGGAGAGAATGCCCCCTGTGTTTCTCTTCCTTCCTGCATGGTGAACGTTGCTGACCTCTCTCAAAGTACAGCACCGCATCCTTGATGTGGTTAAAAAAGCACAACAAAATAAAAACGGGTGACTCACCACTGGGGACTCCCTTCCTCTTACAGGAACGAACTTTCAGAATCTTCATGAAAATGGGGATAGGTGGGGTTACTCTGTGGCAGTGAATTCTGAAGGGGCAAAGGAACTGGTCCGTGTTCGCCATGCTCTGGCGTAAGAACTTCACACACCTCGCCTCATTCATGCTCATCAGAGCCTGGGAGGCACAGACCATCTCTACCTCCGGGTTACGGAAAAAAGAAACCTAGACTGAGAGAGGCTAGTTTCAGTGAAATCACATAGGTAGGAAGCAGCAGTCTTGCTCGCCGACCTGTTGTCTATCCCGCCAGGCTTTCCTGAAACTCAGTGCACACAAACACAGGAGCTCGCTTTGGGCCAGCGGCCTGACAACCTTGGGAGTCATGAGGCTCTGGCAGGACACAGGTCTCTGTGTGACTGAGAGGATCCCCACTGGCTTCCCGGCAGCTGCAGGAGACAGAAGAGAGAATCTGCCTCATTCTGTCCCACTGGAGGGAGAGAGGGCCATCTGAGGACTTGAACTTCACCCGGAAACCGCCTTTCAGAATGGTGAGTTAATAGTCGCCACCTATTCTGAGTTGCCTGCCATGTGACCTTGTAAGCAATGCTCTGTCAATAACAAGTGTCAGAACCTGGGTTCAAATTCAGATCTGCCATTTCCAAAATATGAGGCTTTGGGAAATTTACGGAAACCCTGGGAATCTCAGTTTTCTCATCTATAAACTGGAAGAGATGTAAGGATCTCCCTAGCTGACTGCTTGGGAGGCTTAAAGGATATTTTCTATGTAAGCTGTTTTGTTTTGTTAAGATTTTATTTATTTGTTTGAAAGGTGGAGTTATAGAGAGGGAGAGACAGATCTTCCACCTGCTGGTTCACTCCTCAGATGGCCCTAATAGCCGGGACTGGGCCAGGCCAAAGCCAGGATCCAGGAACTTCATCCAGATCTCCCACATGGGTGCAGGGGCCCAAGCTGCTTTCCCAGGCACATTAGCAGGAAGCTGGATCAGAAGTGAAAGAACCAGGACTTGAACCAGTGCCCATATGGGATGCTGGTATCACAGGCAGCAGCTTGATCTGCTATGCCATAACAGCGGCCTTCCACATTAATATTCAATATTTTATTTATTTAGTAACCACTTGTATCAATCCTCATATGCTTCCTTGAACCTAAGCATAAAAATGAATAGTTCACACTGTATCTTTGGGCCTTTGATCTATAGGCTCCCATATCACGTAAAACTATGATTAAATAAATTTGTTATTTTTTTTTGTCTTGCTAAGACGGACTTTGGTGTAGGGGTGTTGGCCATAACTTTTATCTTGGGTGGGAAGGGGATCACTTCCTTTTCGGGGAAGGAGGGTGGAATCCTACAGTATCTACTTCATTGGGTTCTCATAAGGATTAAATGAGATTATCCATGTAATTTTGCCAATAGAGCATTTATTGAGTAATCGTTTGTATCTATCCATAAAGACTAGTTATGCTGCAGTTAAGAACAAGATGTTAAGTATAACAACAAGATTTGTTGCTCACTCACTATACATGCCCGTCCCGAGCTAGCTGGAAGCTGTGCTTTGTGTCTTTTCACTGGTGGAGCAGACGTCATCTCCAACCCGGCCAGTTGTCACGGCAGGAACACAAGAGAGCATCAGAGGGTGATTACACTGTTAGTGAAATGCTCGGCCTGGAAGTGACACACATGACCTTCCCTCGTGGCTCACCAGCAAGAACCGATCTCCCTCCCATCTCGCACCCCAGCTGACAGGGCCAGGAAACTTAATCCTGTCCTGTCCGCAGAATGATGGGTAAGGAGGGCTGAAAATGTAGGGTAAGTAGCATTAGTGGGGACCATCACATTCAATAAACACTGCTGTTCTTGTTCCATAGGAGAGCAAAACCCAGTCCTTTTGTGTGACTTCCAAATTTGTAGTTAGCACAGGAAGCCTCGAGCAGCTTCCGTGCAGAAGGCCCTGGCAGCAGAGGAGTCAGGAAGATTCAACAATGGCGTCTGTTGCACCTCCTGCAGCATAGGAATGCCACCTTCCCGCGGGAAGATAAAACAAAAATAAACACTTAGGCAAGTGTTCCCCTTTGGCATACCCAACCTGGAGTTCAGAGTGGGAGGAAGTCGCAAATATGCAAATAAGAGCAAATGGCAAGTTTTGACCCTGGAAATCAAAACATCTCTAGGAAAGTTACCTTAGTGACAGGAAACATCGTGACATTCTCCTTCGCTGCCACATCAGATCTGCCCAGCTGTGTCTTATGGAAATGATTCTTAACCTCTCCTCGTTCCCAAGTCACGTCAAATGAACTTGCCTTTGTTTGGGTGTTTTCTGACTAATTCAAACCTCATCTGGAATTAATTTGACACATACTTTGCTCATTGACTGACCCACGTAGAGAGGCTGATCTACTTGTCTGTTTTGGAGTTCTGCTTATCTTCCATTTCAGATGATCTTCATTGGGTTCTCATAAGGATTAAATGAGATTATCTATGTAATTTTGCCATGCCCCCATGGTTAGGACTTTAGATCGCTATTAGTTTCTTTATCACTATTTTTAAAGTACTAAAATAAATATCCTGGTACATAAAATCTCTCTCTGAATCTATAGTTTCTCCTGAAGCTGGAATCGCTCTGTAATTTCTGTGAATTTTGTTCTAGAAAAGCAATCTGACCCATGTGGTAGCCTTCAGCTCTCCTTGTAGAAAAGAACAAAGAAAGGGGGGGGGGGCTGGCACTGTGGCACAGCGGGCTAACGCTCTGGCCTGAAGCTCTGGCATCCCATATGGGCACCAGTTCGAGCCCTGGCTGCTCCACCTCCGATCCAGCGCTCTGCTATGGCCTGGGAAAGCAGTGGAAGACGGCCCACATCCTTGGGCCCCTGCACCTGTATCAGAGACCCAACATAAGACCCTGGCTTCGGATCAGCACAGCTCCGGCTGTCGTGGCCAATTGGGGAGTGAAGCTCCTGGCTCCTGGCTTTGGATTGGCACAGCTCCGGCCATGGCAGCCATGGGGAGTGAACCAGCAGATGGAAGACCTCTCTCTCTCTGCCTCTCCTCTCTGTGTAACTCTTTCAAATAAATATTGAGGGGGGGGAAAAAAGGGCAAAAGGTGCTGTGGAGAAACAGCCCAATTACCTGACATCTTGGGAATTCCCTGCCTTGCATGCATCACAGACGCCATGGAACCGAATTCTGGAAGAAGCTTTTTCAGGATGACAGAGTTGGGTCTTTAAACAGAGTGGAAAATGGAATTGAAGGATAGGTTTGTTTGAATGCAAAATTTTTTGAAGTCTCTGCATACATTTTTCATAGTATGCATTTTGCATGAACTTTTTAAGGAGCCCTCATACCTCAAAATTTCTTCAATTTTGAACATGTACAGTATAAAAGTGGCCTGACTCTAAACAGTGACTGTAAGACAACATAGTAGCAGAGCGCTTATGACCCAGTACGTGAGAAAGCAGACACTACACTGATGACCAAATTTTTTTTAAACGTGTATAAAAGACTGTCGAAGACTACATTGAAAAGTGTCAGTGTGAGGAGATAACAGGAATGATTTTTTTTCCTTTCATTCTGCACAATTTCAGAATTTTTATTGCCTGATTATAATTTAAAAATTAGATAGCAGAAGGGACACATCTGATGCGAGTGCTCCCTGGGAAAGCTGTGTAGCATCTGTGCTTCAGGAAGTTCCCGGCCATTGCTGTCCTGGAGCCAGCCCCAGTTGCCTGGATGTGCAGGCCACATTTGGGTTCCCCAGGGTTTTCATGTAGCTTCCTCTCCCCCAACCAGGGAACCACCCAAGCAGCTAAGCAAACAATGCAATGGAGTGCATCATGGCCAGACTTGACTGGGAGGCCCCTGAAGGCCAGATCTCCACCGAGAGGGGGAGTTCAGAGCAAAATGCTTTTGGAGCAAGAAACCATTTAAAAGAAACAGGAAATGAATCCCTCAAACCCAAACCATGTGGAAAGACAGGCCACATTCATTTCAACAAAACAATAATAATACAAGTCTCTATAAATGCTCTGTTACTCACACATTCCTAAAAGTCATTGCAGTCCAATAGGAAAAAAAATCTATTTAACAAAGCTTTCTTAAGAACCTACATAGACCAGGCATTGTGACCATCTCAAGTTTTCAGATTCAATATCATTTCAGCCTTCCTGAAACACACATTCTACTGAAAGAGATATACATGCAAATACCTACTCAAGTCTGGCAATGTGGAAAACTCAACTAAAAAGGCCACCCGCACCTCTGTACTAACAGAAGAGAGAACAGAGAGGGTCCACTAGATTTAGCATTTGCAGAAAAATTGCCCTGGCTAGGGGATGACCGACAGCTGCTATGAGTTGAGAAGATGGGCAGTAGAGGCGAAATAGAGGCTGTGCACTCATGAGGGTTACCTCAGAGGAAAGGATGAGAGACAGAAAGATAAAAGGTTAAACTGGATTTCAAGACTACAGGAGGGTGGAGCTCGAGTACATTTGGCCGTTGAGAGGAAGAATTCTGCAAGAAGGAAGATGATGAGATACAGGATAGACAAGGGAGGTGGAAGGGGATGGCGAGTAGCCTGTATTTACTAGAAGAGTACTAGCTCTTCCTCTCGGGATTCTTACCCTGTCAACCACAACTTGCTGAAGGTTTCTCCCTGTGTAAGGAGTTCATATCATCCAGCTTTGCTACCTGTGTGGTTTTAGCAGAACATTAGATCTAGGATCTTGTCTTATATAAACCTGGCACTTTAAAAAATTTTTTATTTGAAAGGGAAAGAGATTGATTTCATCTGCTAGTTCATTCTCAAAATGGTCACAAGAGCCCAGTCTGGGCCAGGCTGAAGTCAGGAGCTAGGAACTCCAACCAGGTCTCCCACCTCGATGGCAGGGATGCAAGCACTTGGACTACCTTTCACTGCCTTCCCAGGCACAGTAGCAGGAAGCTGGATCAGAAGGGAGTGGATGGGGAGCTGGCATTGTGGCATAGTGGTCAAAGCTGCTGCCTAGGCTGCCAGCATCCCATGTGGACACTGATTCAAGTCCCAGCTGCTCTACTTTCAATCCATGTCCCTGCTAATGACCTGGGAAAAGCAGCAGAAGATGGCCCAAGTGCTTGGGCCCCTGCTACCCACATGAGTGACCTGGATGAAGCGCCTGGCTCCTAGCTTTGGCCTAGTTCAGCCCTGGCCATTATAGCCACTTGGGGAGTGTATCAGAAAATGAAGACCTCTTCTCTGTCTCCCTCTCTCTTTCTCTCTCCCTCTCTCTTTCTCTCTCTCTGTAACTCAGACTTTCAACAAATAGATAAGCGAAGCAGACAAGACTTGAGCTGGCACTCTGATATGGGATGCAGGCATGTCAGGTGGTGACCTAATCTCCACTGCCACAACAGCTACCCCTGGTACTTTTTAAAATCACAATAATGTTTTAGATTTAAAGATTTTGTCGACTGTAGAAGGCATCAAATTTATAGCTAATTCATACTTCCTTTGCCTTTGCTTCTTTCCTGGAGCCCATTACTGAAACAACATGACTTCAAAGTTGCAGATGCCAAGAAACAAAGATGCCCTGCAAATCACTGTATTCAGAGAATTCCAGTCATCATAAATTAGAAGAAAAAACGGAACCAGTTATTTGGGAGAATGTGATATTTTTGTCTAAATATTATAAATGTTTTTTCCATCTATTTACATAAATCAGAATACAAATGAAATTCAAGCTTTACATTTAAAATTTAGTGTGTTTTTTTTTTTTTTTTTTTTTAATTTGAAAGGCAGAGAGAGAGAGAGAGAGAAAGAGATCACCCATCCAGTGGCTCACAACCTAAAATCCAGCAATGGTGGGTAATGGGTCAGGCTGAAGCCAGGAGAAAGAAGCCAGGAATTCAATCCAGGGACCCAGCTACTTGAGCCATTACCTGCTGTCCCCGACGGTGTGCATTAGCAGGAAGGTGAACCGCAGAGTGGAACCAAGACTCAAATTCAGGCATTCCAATGTGAGATGGAGCGTCTCAGGTGGCACCACACAACTGTCCCATTCTTTTCTTTTGGACTTGTTTGGATTTTAGTTACATTTCCCTTTAAATCATTTTAAATTATTTTTTCAAAACGCATTGGTTTATCACAGATAGACATCTGGTCACCAATAATGATGAGTACAATAAAATGGTTGAAAATATTTCTTTAATAGAAATAGCACTTTTCCCATTAATAAGTTACTTGGATTATATATATATATATATATATATATATATATATATATATTTGACAGGCAGAGTGGATAGTGAGAGAGAAAGACAGAGAGAAAGGTCTTCCTTTACCATTGGTTCACCCTCCAATGGCTGCTGCAGCTGGCGCGCTGCGGCCAGCGCACCACGCTAATCTGAAGCCAGGAGCCAGGTGCTTCTCTTGGTCTCCCATGCGGGTGCAGGGCCCAAGCCCTTGGGCCATCCTCCACTGCGCTCCCAGGCCACAGCAGAGAGCTGGCCTGGAAGAGGGGCAACCAGGACAGAATCTGGCACCCCGACCGGGACTAGAACCCGATGTGCCGGCGCCACAGGTGGAGGATTAGCCTTTTGAGCCATGGCACCGGTCAACTTTCTATATTTTTTTTAAAGATTTATTTATTTATTCAAAAGTCAGAGTTACACAGAGAGGAGAGACAGAGAGAGAGAGAGGTCTTCCATCCGATGGTTCTCTTCCCATTTGGTCGAACAGCACCAATCTGAAGCCAGGAGCCAGGAGCTTCCTCCAGGCCTCCCACGTGGGTGTAGGGGCCCAAGGACTTGGGCCATCTTCTGCTGCTTTCCCAGGCCATAGCAGAGAGCTGGATGGGAAGTGGATCAGTCGGGACTAGAATCGGTGCTGATATGGGATGCTGGTGCTTCAGACCAGGGCATTAACCCACTGCCCTACAGTGCCAGCCCCCTTCAGGTAATCAAAACTAATGATGATTTCCAAAAAATATATATAGATATTTAAGTGAAAAAGAATTTAATTTAGATGAAGTGACATTATCCTTCATGATGAATTTCTTTTTTAAGATTTATTTATTGATTTGAAAGGCAGAGTTATAGAGAGACCTTCCATCCACTGGTTCATCCCCCAGATGACCATAACAGCCAGGATTGGGACAGGCCAAAGCTAATAGCCAGGTGTTTATCCCAGTCCCTCACATGGGTGATGTGGCCCAAGCACCTTGGCCATCTGCTGCTGCTTTCCCAGGTGCATTAGCAGGTGGTTGGACTGGAAGTAGAGCAGCCAGAACAGAAACCGGTACCCATATGAGATGCCAGTGTTGCAGTCAGTGGCTTAACCCTCTTTGCTATAACAACAGCCTCATGAATTTTTCAAAGTCTTTTCAAATATAAAACTCTTTGCAGAATTCTAGTGGTCAAAGGAAATTATAGGATATAGGATCTTGACAACTTGAATAGCAAGTTGTATTTATCCCTTGTCCATCTTTTAGAAATAATGTTGCAGTCTAAAAATGAACACTTCCTGTCCTTTTGAATAGTAGATTACTACTAGTCCTAACATATAAGATATTTAATATTTCACTGTCACATAAAACCAGCATCCAGAGTAGCATGATTAACTAAGCAGCCATGAAATCAGAGTGGAAGCAGAGAGCTGAAAATACCAAGATGCTTTTCTTCATCCCACAGTTGTATTTGGGAAGAAATGTTGCTGCCTTTTACTGGAATTGCATTATTTAATATTTCATGTAAGGTAGATCTTCATTCATAGTCTTTTTTAGTGGTTTAGCCAAATGTTCTCTATGCTTCCTTCTCCATCATTTAGTAGGAAACTGCCTGTTAACAAATGTGTGAGGCCATTGAGAAAAAGGAAAACAACCGTATTTTACAGAAATCCTGCAGGGAATTATTTTGCAAAGCAAGAATGCTCTTATGAGATAACTAGCTATCCCCTTTATTAACTGTGTTGTATATTTGGGCCTTCTTTCATATCTATCTTTTTTAAATATTTTATTTATTTGAGAGAATTAGAAGTCTTCCATCTGTTGGTTCATTCCCCAAATGGCCACAAGGGCCAGGGCTGGGCCAGGCCAAACCCAGGAGTCTGGAACTCCATCAGGGTTTCCCACATGGGGGGCAGAGGCCCAAGTACTTTGGCCATCTTCTACTACTTTCCCAGGTGCAATAGCAGGGAACTGGATGGGAAATAGAGCAGCCAGGACTGGCATGGATACAGCGGTTTAATCTGCAGTGCCACCATGCTGGCCCCTCTTATCTTTTCTCAAAGCATTCCTGAATAGAGGAAGCCCACTCTGCCATATCTGAGAACCTAAAACCCAAAATGCAGCTTACCACATCAGTACCGTTTAAGAGCCCTGATAAAATTTAATCAAAATGGTCACAATAGAAGAAAGAAAATCAGGATCCTTTTCTTTTTTTTTTTTTTTTATTTATTTATTTATTTTTTTTTTTGACAGGCAGAGTGGACAGTGAGAGAGAGAGACAGAGAGAAAGGTCTTCCTTTGCCGTTGGTTCACCCTCCAATGGCCGCCGCTGCAGCCGGCGCACCGCGCTGATCCAATGGCAGGAGCCAGGAGCCAGGTGCTTTTTCCTGGTCTCCCATGGGGTGCAGGGCCCAAGCACCTGGGCCATCCTCCACTGCACTCCCTGGCCATAGCAGAGAGCTGGCCTGGAAGAGGGGCAACCGGGACAGAATCCGGCGCCCCGACCGGGACTAGAACCCGGTGTGCCGGCGCCGCAAGGTGGAGGATTAGCCTATTGAGCCACGGCGCCGGCTAGGATCCTTTTCTATGTTTATTACTTTACATTTTTCTTATTCAGCACTCAAATTTGTTCACCTTTCTGATTATTAAAAAGTGGCATCCAGGTTTCTAAGTGTATTTCCATGGCGAACACATTATGTTGTTATTTAAGGATTTAAAGAAATTTTAGGACACCATCTTGGGCTGCTCTCCGTTACCCAAGACTGGGTGCTTTATAAAGAAAAGAGGTTGCTTTGGAAGTCCAGATCTAACAGCCACATCCCCTGAGAGGCTCGAGCTGGGTCAGCTCGGGGCACTAAGTGGACTGGACGCATGCCTGAATGGAAGGGAGAAATCACTTGCTCTTATAACAAGCTGCTCTCCTGTTAACCAATTCAGTTCCACAAGAATGAGAACTCATACACTCCTCAAGCACAGCACTAATTCATTCATAAGAGTTTTACTCTCATGACCCAAACACCTCCCATTAAGTCTCCATTCCAACACTGACACTTTGAAGAGTTATGGTGCCAGCATACAAACTTTTGGAAGACACATTCAAAACATAGCAGAGACTAATATAAAGGTCTTCAAAAAGTACATAGAAAATACATATATATATAAGATTTGATTTATTTATTGGAAAGGCAGAGTTAGAGAGAAGGAGACGGAAAGAGAGGAAGATCTTCCAACCACTGCTTCACTCCCTAAATGTCTGCAATGGCCAGGGCTGGGCCAAGCTGAAGCCTGGAGCCAGGAGGTGCAGAGGCCCAAGCACTTGGGTCATCCTCCACTGCTTTCCCAAGTGCATTAGCAGGGAGCTGGACTGGAAGTGGAGCAGCTGGGTCTCAAATGGGCACCCATATGAGACACTAGCACTGCAGGTGGCAGCTTAACCTGCTACACCACAGTACCAGCCCCAATATATTATTAAAAAATCTCTACATAAATTCCAGAAATTTTGTGCACAAATATATTTTAATTCTATTTTCATAAACTTTTTGAAGTCCCCTTGTATCTAAAGCAAATTTAAGAGGGAGAGGGGGAAGAGCTTCTTATCAGTATGTATCAAATTCAGTGAGAAACAGCTGGACAGGTTATGATACAGGAATTCCGCTGGGATAAAGCTATGGAATTATAAGTATGCTGCTAAATGCTAGGAAATCATTTACTTGCATATAAATGGAGATCTTGTAAAGGTGAAGACACAAGGCCTTATGAAGTTAGGATCAATAGTACGATCTGTTTATCTCAGATGAACAGAATAGAAAGCAGGTGTCAATTACTTTACCACCTGGAAGCAACCTAAGTAAAGTGCAGGGGCTGGTGCACTACAGCCCACAGACCAAGTGCTGCCTCCAATGTGTTTCTGTAAATGAGGTTTTATTGCAACCCAGCCACATTCATTCACTTACATATTGTCCATGACTGCTGTGATGTGAAAATGACAAAGCTGAATAGCTGCAAGAGAGACCATATGGCCCACCACACCTAAAATTTTTATAATCTGGCCCTATTTAGAAAAGATTTGTCAATCCTGGTCTAAAGGAGCTTGAAAGCTGAATCTATTTGAAACACTTCATAAACAACTATACAACCTCTTTAACCTGTACAGTAAATATCGGTACCTTTTCCCCAAGAAAAGCAGAACAAAATTCAAGATATAATTAAATTAACAGTTGTTTATTAAGCTTATAAATAGTATACTTCTGTCAGTTGTAATAAGAAGCAGTAACTCATATACTACAAGGATTTTTCAAATCACACACATGGTTGGCTTCCCCCACCACTTCTAGCATGTTAAGAGCCTGATCTACTACCATATTATACATGTGTTTGTCAGAGTGGTTTCCTCCTCCACTTGGTATTCAGTTCTACTTTTCAACATTTATCTTTGCATGCAAGGCTCTTCCCTCTGAATGATAATGTCTCGGCCTACTTAGCTTTTTATTTCTATCCTTGGATTCCTTTCAGTGTATTTGGGTTGGGGTTTTTCCTAGTGTATCTCTGGAAATGCGCTTTTCTATATTTATTCTGCACATGACTGGCTCAGTGTGTTTCATTTTACTTCCTTCCTGAATAAACTATTTTGTTAACAGTGTTTATTTTTTCCTCTCATCCTTTATCCTGTTGCAGTTATTTTTAACGTGCTACTGATTCTCTGACACCCAAAATGCGAGGTAGAGTGTGTCACGTGGTCGAAAAAGAATCACACTAATCTTTGTTTCTTCTAAGATAATTTCAATGGTTGCCATTGTCCCTGAAAAATCCGCCTTTTTCAGTTTTTTCTAACTGGACTTGAGCTACAGATTTCACTGAACAAATAGATTACTTTTTTATATATATTTTTGGAAATATGTATGAGGATGTGTTACAACAGCAACAAAAAGATTCCAAGAGAGGTTACAAACTCACTTTACATTAAGTCATCTATGATAAGTGTGATCATGTGCCACTTTAAAAGCAATGTCAAAATGAAATAATCATGTTTTCTTTAAGAGGGCAACGTGGCATAGATTCTGGTCCTCTAAAATGCATTCACATGCAGATAAACAATTATACCAAAAGAACATTGATTTGCTATTTTAGGTCAATCTATTCCTAAGGACAGATCACAAGGTTCCACAAAACTACCCCTGATTTAAATGAAAACATGGATGTTTGCAGGTTGTATTGATGGCAAGTTGGAGGGCATACCTAATAGGGAAGTGAACACCATGCTGAAAGAAGCAAGATAGCATTAGCAACAATAAGTGTGTTTACGTTTAAATTTTAAAGAATTAAGTGCTCAGTGTCATAGTTGACAGCTATGTTTGTACAGTAACTCACATCAACAAATGTCTCGCCACACTGCAAACATAAAAACGAGAAATTTTTGGGGGGGCCGGTACTGTGGCATAGTGGGTAAAGCCACTGCCTGCAGTGCCAGTGTCCTATATGGGCACCCACTCGAGTTCCGGCTGTTCCACTTCTCACCCAGTTCTCTGCTGTGGCCTGGGAAAGCAGTAGAAGGTGGCCCAAGTGCTTGGGCCCCTGTACCCATGTAGGAGACCTGGAGGAAGCTCCTGGATCCTGACTTCATATCAGCCCAGCTCCAGTCATTGTGGCCATTTGGGGATTGAACCAGCAAATGGAAGACCTCTCTTTCTCTCTCTTGACCTCTGCCTCTCTGTAGCTCTGCCTTTCAAATAAATAAATCTTTTGTAAAAAATGAATTTTTAATATGCCTTTTAAAATAAATCTATAAATCTTTGACTATGTTCATTAGACTCTGTAAGACCTATTAATTAAGGGCCTGTGTTGTAATGCTACAGAGTAAATCACTTCCTGTGATGCCAGCATCCCATCCATATAAGAACAGGTTCAAGGCCCAACTGCTCCACTTCCAAACCAGCTCCCTCTAATGCACCTGGGAAAGCAGCAGAAGATGGCCCACATGGTTGGGCCCCTGCTATCCAGGTAGAAGACCTGCATGGAGCTCCTGGTTCCTGGCTTCAGCCTGGCCCAACCTTAGCTGTTGAGGCCATTTGGGCATTTGGGGAGTGAACCAGCGGATGGCAGATATCTCTCTCTCTCTGCCATTCAAATAAATAAATAAATCTTTAAAAACAAAACAAACAAAAAACCCAAGAGTAACTAGATAATCAGAGATCTAGCTTCAGGATCAAGACTGAGTTGGGGAACTACTAATGTCCCCACAGTTTCTGAAATTATAAAAGTGAAACATCTAACAATACTCATGTCAGATGTTAACATCTTAAAGGCTGTTTCAAGGCTATATAAACTCATACCCTCAGTCTTATAATATGTTGGATGGAAGCAAGTACAAATATGATTTTTTTCTTAATAATCATTGCCAAAGCCAATAGCTCTCCCAGTGGCCTCCAGAAACTTTGCCCTTCCCACATTTGGGAAAGTCCCCAAGTAATAGCTTTCAAGGGCCAGACTGCTTCTATTGATCTATAAGTCCCTACGGAGATATAGCTTTACAAAGATTTCTATTGCCTCCACAGTTTTAGGAATGATGGTTTTGGTTTTTATCCCTGACAGATCCCATAACTGGAAATTAAATACTTGACTTATTTGCTAAAGTCTCTTAGGTAATGAAGTTTCTTATTTTGAAGATCAGTAATAGTCTTAGAAAAATTCCATGTGCCTCCCTGATAAGGAAGCCTATGAAAATGCCCCCACATAGTCCTTGAAACAACTTCCTAGTTTTCAAAATAAAAATTCTTGTGCTGATGGAATGTCAACCTACTCCCAGTGCATTTCAGAAAGATGAACAACCCCAGCTTCCTTACTTCTTCTACTATGCTAACAGCCAACAAATGTTACAAAACCACATGGCCTTTTTGGATCACAATTTGTGTTACTAATAGACATATTGAAAAGCATTAAGATAAAGATAGTTAATATTTTGCTCGATCATAGGATCTGTCATTTGTGTTGGCATAATTCAGTTTACTTTGTTACATTCCATTTGCCTCTGATCCTGGACAATATAAATATTAAAAATAATAAGAGAAAAAATATTTCAAATAATAGATTGAACTCTTTGTATGCTCCTGAAAATACCCTGGGATCATCTATGAGATAAATTGCCAAATACTTCATCTCAGCTTGATCTTTACACAAAAATATCTCGTGTCAAATATTGGCAATCTTTTGTTGCAGGAAACAAAAGTCCCACTAATATCCAAGCATAAGATAGGTCAATTAAAGGAAGCAGAGGTGCTAGAGACCAGATGCTGTCAGACTGGCAAAAGTCACTGCAGAACTAACCTAGAGCAATGGTTGAGAATCAGACTCTAGAATCAGGCAGCCTGGGTTTGCATCCTGGATCCATCATTACCAGCTGTGCCAACTTTGGCAAGTTATTTAACTTCTCTAAATGTCAGGCATCCTATCTGTGAAGTAGTGATAAGACAATTCCTTAATTATCTTAGTGCCTTAAACCAAGTAGCTATATCAGTATGACAAGTCATTCTAAAACTCAGTGACATAAAGTGGCAATCATTTATTTGCTCATGAATCTTTGGATTGGCTATTTGGGCTGTGCTCATCTGGGCAAATTTTTTTCCCCACATGGCGATGGCTAGACTCACTCATCTTGACAGGGGCAGGCTGGTTCTAGTTGGCCTGGGGACTCAGGTAGGGCAGTTGGGAAGGTCCAATGGCTGGAATGGTCTCTATTTTTTAAATTGTCTCTCTCTATGTATATATGTGGTGTCTCCTTCTAAAGAAAGCTAGCCTGGACTTGTTCACCAGCAGAAGTATTCCAAGAGGACAGAGATGATGCTCTGATGTTCCATCAAGCCTCTGCTTACATCATGTTGTCTGATGTCTCATTAGGCAAGGCAAATCACAAGGTCAAACTGAATCACTGTAGGAATACACCATATAAACTCTAAGTCCAGGAATTCACAACTAATTGGGATCCATCTTTTTCTTTTTGCTGCAATAAGTTAGTACTAGCTTTGTAAATTTTAACCATCTCCACAACATCATAACTATTATCACCATCACATCATCATCATGTATTCAGAATGTCTTACTCTAAATTGAGTTGATCATCTTAGGAGTGAATCAAGAATTTCAGATATCTAAGGTCAGCCGCTTGACAGACAGCTAATGCAAAAGCATATATGGAGCACCTATGTATACTTATTTTCTCCCTAGATGCTAAATGCTGATAGCTGTAGGTGAATAAGGTCCTGCCTTCAAGAATACCCGTGAACTAGCGGATAGGACACAAAACTTCAAAAAGAATGGTAAACATACTGAATATGCAGGAAGAATGAATGATACTGAGCTTTTGTACTGAACTTCTGGGCCTACTCAGAAAGCGTCTCAAAGACATCTTGTGAAAGCTCCTAGTCTGTACCAGCCAGGATTAATGGAAATAAGATTAGATATTAGCGCAGTGCATGATGCATCGTATATATTCCTAAGATCCTGAATATACCAGCATTTATTTTTCTACTTCATGGAACTTAATCCTCTTCATCCTGGCATATGCCTTCCTCCTGACTGTTAAAGACAGAGTCCCACTATTAAGCTAGATAGGGGTTCAGAAGCAGCTTCTCTCCTTTTGACTGGAGCTATTTGGAGGGATTAGTTCATAAAGCAACGTGATGAGCTTCAACCTTCCTTAAAACTTCACCTAGGCAATTTCTCACTATTACAAGGAGTTCAAGTCCAGGGCATCATTTTACCATCACTCCAGGGTAAATCAATATACTATCTGATTCAGAAGCAGTATGGACGTCTTCGGAAATTACAAGGATCTTCCAAGGTCTGCTTTGGAATCTTAAAGGATAAATCCGCAACCCCAGGGCAATGGAAAGGACTGTGGCACTGTGCAGGCATCAGAAGGAGACAATGGAAAAACAGGAACCTATGGTTAACTCTGGCTAAAAGTAAAGAAGCAAAAACCTGCAACAAATAACTTACCAGAATATTAAAACAGAGGAGAAATATGGAATTAAGTACAAAAATAAAAGTCCATTCTATACTTAGAGAAATGAGGCTGGTAGCTCATTAAAGCCATGAGCCATAGTCCCTTCACTTCTGGGTATCTATGACGTGTACTGATGATGTTAAACTCACAATCCTGTCCAGATTCTAGGAATATGCAGACGAGTGGAGTATGATCTTCAAGTAGGCTACCAACCAAAGGAAATGATAAGAAGTAAAAGTTATGTCAGAAATCCAAATGAGGTAGCTGTTTGATATCCTACCACAAAGTGTGTTGTTCTTCCATGGTGTGGAGTCAGTTCTTCTGGATAAGCCTTTCTTGACCACATGAGATGAGTAATAGCTTCCTCCAGTCCTGCAGCTCTGTTCTTCCCTCTGCTATAGAACTGATCCCTTTCTACCTCCTTACGTCTGCTTTTCCTTCTTTCTGTCCCCACCCCCTAGCACAAAGCATGGCTCATAGAAGGCACCTAATAAGGGTATGTTAATTATATGTTTCATTCAATGAATACAAGAGTGAATGTCTTATTTGAAGCCTCTCTTTAAGGCCACAGGCCTTGCCCTACTGTGTTAGAAAGACTGTTCTCAGAAACAGGTCTAAATTGGAACAAAATACACCTTTTACTCATCTCAAAAACCGTCTTTCAATCTCCTCAGACTGTAGCTTGATATAATGTTATTGAATTACATAACTAAATTGAAAGCCATTCCAATGTAATGATTTTTATGATCAAGGAAACTATAGGAAAGAAGTCTTTTTGTTACAGTAATAATTCATTTATCTCCTGCTTCTAAAGAGCAAAGGCAAAAAAGTGTATTTAAGGGAAGAAAGCTATTTGAGGAATATTGACACATACTAAACTTCATCTTTATTTAAAAAAAAATTTATTTGAAATGCGGAGTCACAGAGAGAGAAAGAAGGAGATACAAAGAGAGAGATAGAGAGAGAGAGGGAGAACACTTCCCTCTGCTGGCTCACTCCCCAAATGGCCTCAATGGCCTGGGCTGTGCCAGGCTGAAGCCAGTAGCCAGGAGCTTCTTCCAGGTCTCCCACGTGGGTGCAGGGGCCCAAGGACCTAGGCCGTCTTCTGCTGCCTTCCCAGACATGTTAGCAGAGAGCTGAATTGCAAGTGGAGCAGCTGGGACTCGAACTGATGCCCATATGGGACGTTGGCATCGCCGGCAGAGGCTTAACTTGCTATGCCACGACTCTGGCCCCGGAACCTCGTCTTTCTATATGAAGATTTTTGTATCCACTCCAAGAACGAGATTTAGCTCTCTCATGTACGAAATACACACATACTGTATTTCTTTAGTCTCATTAACAGGTGCCTTTCAGCTACTTCCTTTTTCTAAAACAGGAAGTATTGAGTCAGCAATCTGGTCGGGGGAAATCTCTAAGCAATGACTATTAATCATGAAGACTTCCCAATGTTGGTAAAATCTGTTTCCGGTTCAGAAGACTGAGTGAGCAAGCTACTAAATGTGAGTAACACTCGTGAAGTCAAAGAGAAATAGGAAAAGTTGCTTCTAGAAATTCTGGTTTAGTTAAAATTTAGACCACATATTTTGGGACATGTCCCAGAGTTTTTTATGTTGGCTATTAACCAGAGGCAGCTTCTGTTTCAGAATAGAAACTAGAAAAACATTAAAATGTGTGAAGCATTTACTGTGTTCTAAGGTAAGCTCTTCTGTAGTTATTATTCAACCTTGACAGCAATTCTGAGACCGCAGCTGGGAGTGAAGATCTGGCCTTTCTGTTTCAAAGGAGGTGCTGTTTTGTATTACTTTAAGCCATCTCCATCCAAGATCCTCAGCTTGGGATAAATGTGGGTAGAACATGGATGGAGTCTCTGTCCTGAAGAAGGGCGTTTCACAAATTTCTCACTGAGAGAAGCGGAATGAGTGAACACCAGTTTCCCCAGATAGCACAGGAACAGGATTCAAGGTTGAAGACTGAAAGTCTGGCAACCTGCTACATATTTCCTCCCTCTGCTTACATTGTAAGGTGTTCTTTCATCCCGGAAAGACAGAGGCATTTAAACTATCTCTTTTGACAACTCATTCTGGCCCAGACCACCGCACTCTCTTGCAGCTAGAAGTGGGCGCAGTGGTTCAGAGTGACCTGATTCGGAGCAGTTCCATGCAAAGCTATTCAGTGTGGTTTCTTTTTCAGAGAGGTCATCCTGTTTAACCCTCTGGACTGCAGCAGCCTATAAAGCAGTGTCCCCAGGAGCTTATCTCGGGCCATTTCTTGGTAGACTGAAGAGTTCAACTTTTTAAGAATGCTCTCTTCAAGGGAGACAAAGGAAACGGCTGTTGTGGGGGAAGGGACTAGGTAAGAGGAAGGCAAACTGTAAAACATTAGTCATGTGGAGAAACTATTGAAGGGGTTGCACAAGGGTGCAGGCAGAAGTCGGGAGCCCTGACAAGGGGAAGTTGGAAGACTCCACGTCCACTTCCTCACAGTTCAGTAGACTGGCCTTGGCTCAGAAGCAACAATTTAAACAGGAAGATATAAGAAGGCACATGTCAGGGAGTGTATTCCTGCACTCCAGCTCAGGAAAATGAATAGCTGGAGCTGCCCACTGCACTCTTCACCTTGGTTATAAAGCGTTGCCGTTCTGCCTCCCCAGAAGCACGTAGAGGAGAAACAGATATAGATCCCTCATGAGCAAGTTCTCCACTGAGAAGCTACCACATCAGAAACGTTGTGTGCAGAGGAAGGGTATGATCAGCAACCTTTGTCTTTCACAGATCCTCCAGGTAAAGTTAGAGAACCAGTGGCTTATATGCCGTTATGTATCACACACATCTCCAGCAGGAAAGGGTAATGAAGGCCACAGGAGCGTCTCACAGTTCAGATCATGATATTATTTATAATGTGTGTGTCGTTTTATAAAATATTTATTGTAATATTTGAAAAGTGAAGTTACAGAGAAGGAGAGGAAGAAGCCAAGAGAGAAGTCTTCCATCTGCTGGTTCACTCCCCAAATGGCCACAATTGCCAGGGCTGGGCCAGGAGCCAAGAGCTTCATCTGGGTCTCCCATGTGGGTGCAGGGGTCCAAGGACTTGGGCCATCTGCTACTGCTTTCCCAGGTGCATTAGCAGGGAGACAGATCAGAAGTAGGGCAGCTGGAATGGGAACTGGCATGCATATGGGCTGCCAGGGCTTAACCCTCTATGCCACAGTTCTGGCCCCACATAGATCACCTTTGAAAACTTTACTTATCTGAGTTTTTTCTTTTATTGAGATTAAATATTTAAAAGAACATATTTAAAAGAACATATATATATATATATATATATATGGAAGATACATTTCCCATCTGCTGATTTATTCCCCCGAATGCCTGTTACAGCTGGGGCTGGGCTTGGCTAAAGCCAGGAGCCAGGAGCCAGGAACACAATCTGGGTTTCCCACATGGTGGAGTCTAATTACCTGAACCATCACCACCAGGGTGATCTGCATTACCAGCAACCTGGAATCAGGACGCAGAACCAGTCATTGAACCAAGGTATCCTGATATGAAATGCTAGCATCTTATACTCTAGGCTAAACCTCACTCACCACCCCCTTTATAATATGTTCAGATTGTTAAAGTGAAAAATAAATTGAAAAATAATATGAAGAACATGATACTCCTTGTGTATTAAAAATATTTATGCCTACCCATGAGGATATTCCGAAAGTTTTTAGAAAGTGGAATTAAACTAGAAGTTTATAGGGCTGGCACTGTGGCACAGCAGGTTAAAGCCCTGGCCTGAAGTGCCGGCATCCCATGTGGGTGCCGGTTCAAGTCCTGGCTGCTCCTCTTCCAATCCAGCTCTCTGCTATGGCCTAGAATAGCAGTAAAAGATGGCCCAAGTGCTTGGGCCCCTGTAACCATGTAGGAGACCGGAAGGAGCTCTTGACTCCTGGCTTCAGATCGGCGCAACCCCAGTCATTGCAGCCATCTGGGGAGTGAACTAGCAGATGGAAGACCTCTCTCTCCGTCTCTACCTCTCTCTGTAACTCTGTCTTTCAAATAAATAAAATCTTTTTTAAAAAACCTAGAAATTTATTTTTGGTGCAAAAAAATTTTGAAATCCACACATAGGTTTTTCATCACATTTTTCATGAAGTTTTTGAAGATTCCTCATATGTATCTATCCATTTACTGTTAATAAAATTTCTGGAGCAAATGTTAACAACTACCTTAAGGATCAAGATGTTTAAGGGAAGGAGAGGCGAGAGATTTTTACTTTTTACTTTTCTGGGCTTTCATATATTTAGTGACCATAAGCTTTCTTTCTTTTGTACTTTATATTTTTTAAGTTTCACAGTTGATTCTGATGATCAGCCATGATTAGGAACTGTCGTAGAGAATGGGTTGTCAGTTTCTAACAGCTTAGCAGCCATTAAGTGACTGAACAGTTGTTCACTGGATTTGCTCACGTCTGTTGTTTTCCATAGCTCCATTGAAAACCTTGCCCCAGAAAATATTTAAATTCAGGATAGGACTGTCCTTGGGGCCGCACTGCTCTGCCAAGACCAGCCTGGAGCTCTGCATCACAGGAGCCTCTTGAACCCATTGTCCCGACCAGTGTAGGTGTCTATGCTCAGATTCAGTAGCAGATTCAGGAAGAAGATTGTGAGAAACCTAATATGGTTTACATGGGTGACTTCACAGCAAATGTCAGACGATTCATCTAACAGCGTCAAGCTTGCCCACTGCACAGGCAACATACCTTCCCTGTTAGCATCCAGGAAGGAAAATAACGTTCAAGAGTGGAAAAAATTGGTGTCAGCACTCTGGTAGGCTCATCCCTTCCATTCACATATGTAGGAAGAGCCCTAAGCACAACTATTAAATACCCTAAACTTACCAGCTCTTTCTAATATCGGCTTTCTACACTTCTCTCCTGTTATTTTTGGGTGTTATACTAGAAACAGCCCCAACACCTGCACAATCAAGTCCTCAAAACTAACATAAAATTGCTCAGGAATTTTATTGTGACACACACCCATTCCTGCCCGCCATGAACCATCTTCAAAGCAATTCTCTCAAGATTGCTTCTTCCAACATCAAAACTATACCTTCCATTCTCTTTTCCATCAACTGCTTAGTTCCTTAATGCTCTAATCTTATTCAACTGTAAGTGAAGAAGCAATTCCAGAGTCACACCAAGGATTACATCAATAGTGCTTTCCGATTACACCTGAGAGAAATGATACATGGAAAACTGGCAAAAAGAGGAAGAGGGAGGAGATGATGTCAGATTTTTTTTTTTTTTCATTTTATTTGAAAAGCAGAGAGACATACAGAAAAACAGTTTTCATCTGTTGGTTCACTCTTTAAATACCCTCAACAGCTGGATCTTGGCCAAGGGTAAGCCAGGAGCCCAGAACTCACTCCAAACCTCCCACATGGTTGGCAGGGACCAAAGTACTTGAGCCATCACCTGCTTGCCTCCCAAGGTGCACGCTAATAGGAAGCTGGATTGGAAGTGGATTAGCCAGAGCATGAACCAGGCATTCTGATATGGGATGTGGTGACTTAGCCACTGTGACAAGTACCTACCCCATATCATATGATTGCAAGGAGTCCCCAGTTCTGATACATAGGCTTTAAGCGACTCCTTTTGAGAGCCCCTGCATTAGCTAGATAATAATTTATAGTTAACATCCCAGGACTATTTTTGTGTTAATAGGGCAATTCTTTAAGCCAAAATTGAAGCTCTAATTATGGAACTGCAGGTACATTGCTGGAAGAGAAGATATTTTGGGAGAAGGGAGCCTTCCTGTGTTTCTCCCAAATATATCATACCAACAAATGACTAACTCACTAAGCACTGGGCTTCCTCCCCTGCTCAGAACCTTGTCAAAGATTTGCTAAAACTCTTGTAGAGTCTTCCCTGCAAGTCACTTGAAATGCCACTTATTGGTTTAGTCCTGACAAGGTAAGGCAAGAAAGGAAAACTGCATTCCATTGCCTCTTCACTCTTAATGGTATTGACTCTTGAAACCCAGAGGAATGCTAGCTTCCATAAGTTTCTCTCCACAGACTGATATTTTAAGTCTGGAATGCTAAGAACTAACAACCTTCATTTTGCTCTTGTGGACAGGACATTTGCGGCTGCTTTACCTGACCTACAATAAGCAGCTCTGTTTTCCTCTTGGAAATCTTGGAAACCAATGTGGAAAACATAATGACAGGAGCTTCACAAAACAAGGAAACATCCATCTACAAATATATTTTAGGTCCACAGTATAGCAAAAACTTTGCCTTCATTTTGAATGGCTAATTTACTTTCCCCAGGACAACTCAAAAATCCCTAATACTGAAATGCCTCTTGACAATTAACTCCACTCTCAATGTTGATTTACCAATTGTCACCTAACTCAATCTCCAAGCATCTTTTCATCACAAAACTTGGTGAGTGCTGGGGCCGGAGCCATGAGGTAGAAGGTTAAGCCTCTGCCTGCAGTGTCAGCATCCCACATGGGCACCAGTTTGAATCCCAGCTGCCCTATTTCTGATCAAATTCCCTGCTGGTATACCCAGGAAAGCAATAGAGGATGGCCTTTGGGCCCCTGCACCCACATGAGAGACCCAGAAGAATCTCCTAACTCCTGGCCCAGTCCTGGCCACTGTGACCATTTGGAGTAAACCAGGGAATGGAAGATCATTTTCTCTTTCTCTCTCTCATTCTCTCTTTGCCTTTCAGGGAAAAAAAAAAAAAAGCACCTGGTGGCCGCCACTGTTACAAACTCAGATGGCATTCCTATAAGTGAACTACAAAGACACTGTTACCAAATCAATGTTTTGGTTAGGAGCAATTGGGCTGAGGTCATATCTAGCATGAAAAGATAATAGTCTAACAACATTTTTAATAAAATTCACCAAAGCCATTAAAATCCTAGTCTTTGGTATCCTTTCACCAAGAAAAGCTCTGGTATTTTTCAGAAGCCCAAATGTTGACCAAAGTCTGAGTGGAATTCAGTTGAAATTCTGACATTCTTTTTTTTTTTTTTTTGACAGGCAGAGTGGACAGTGAGAGAGAGAGAGACAGAGAGAAAGGTCTTCCTTTCTCCATTGGTTCACCCCCCAATGGCCGCCGCAGCCAGCACACTGCACTGATCTGAAGCCAGGAGCCAGGTGCTTCTCCTGGTCTCCCACGCAGGTGCAGGGCCCAAGGACCTGGGCCGTCCTCCACTGCCTTCCCGGGCACAGCAGAGAGCTGGATTGGAAGAGGAGCAACCGGGACAGAATCCGGCGCCCCGACTGGGACTAGAACCCGGTGTGCCAGCGCTGCAGGCGGAGGATTAGCCTAGTGAGCCGCGGCGCCAGCCCGAAATTGACATTCTTAAAAACTGTTTCCTCAAACCATATAGCAGGGATTTAACAAACATCTTACAATAGTTTTGGTTTTCATATATCTCACCCATTTCAAATAACAGAATCCCACTTAAAATATCTTAATAAGAAGGGTTATTATAAGGCTATATCATGGATCCCAAGGGTAGGGAGAACAGGCTTCCTGTGGACTGGAGTCAGACACAAGAAAATTCTCAAGAACTAAGGCAACTATTCTCTCTCTCCCTGTTTCTCTCTCTGTCCCCTCCTTCCACCATTTCCCTCCTTACCACAGTTTTACATCTTTCTCTGAGAACTTGCTTCTGTCTATCTTATCTCTCAGCAAAAATACCTTCTTTTCAAAAATTTATTTATTTATTTTTGAAAGTCAGAGAGAGAGAATCTTCCATCCGCTGGTTCACTCTCCAGATGTCTGCAACGACCAGAGCAGGGCCAGGCAAAGTTAGGAGTCAGGAGTCTCATCTGGGTCTCCCACGTGGTTGGCAGTGGCCCAATCACGTGGGCCATCTTTTGCTGCTTTTCCCAGGCTATTAGCAGGGACATGGATTAGAAGTGGAGCAGCTGGGACTTGAAGCAGCACCTATATGGGATATAGGCATCACAGGTGGCGGCATTGTCTGCTACACCACAAGGCCAGCCCCAAAATTGCCTTCTTTTTCTCTTGTATAAGCTACAAAGACCATCTCCCAATCCACACAGTTAGAATAAAAGCTCAGTTACTAACTCCCAATAGATCATCAAAGTGACCCCTCATGGGTGAATATTTTCTCCCCACCCCCTCCATTGATTAAGAGCCTGCACCTCTATACCTCTACTGAGAGTAGAAACATGGCTTCTGGGGCACCATTCCCTGTAGGGAGGGGACAAGTCTCCTAGACAGAGGGTCCTGTCGGGATGGGAAAGTAGAAGTTATGCCTTGCACTGAAAAATACTTAACAAACTAAAGCTCAACAAATTAACAAATGGAAAAACCATTAAGCTAAACCTTTGGGAATTCCTTCTCTCCCTAGTTGGTTTCACTAGAGTTAAGAATTACAAAACACCTTCAGTGCTCTTTCTCGGAAAAGCACAAATTCACTAAACTTTTTTTTGTATAGTAGATAAAAGAAGGTTCAGGAAACTCAGGCTCAACCCTTGCCAACAACTGGCATGATTCACTGATGTTCTCAGGGTTTCCTCGCCCTCTGTTGAACATTCTGATTCTTCTGAGATTTTGACAACTACATTTTTTTTAAAGATTGATTTACTTATTTGAAAGTCAGAGTTACACAGAGAGGAGAGGCAGAGAAAGAGAGAGGTCTTCCATCTGATGGTTGACTCTCCAATTGGCCGCAACGGCCAGAACTGTGCTGATCCTAAGCCAGGAGCCAGGAGTTTCCTCTATGTCTCCCATGTGGATGCAAGGGCCCAAGAACTTGGGCCATCTTCTACTGCTTTCCCAGCCCATAGCAGAGAGCTGGATGGGAAGTAGAGCAGCCGAGACTTGAATTGGTGCCCATATGGGATGCTGGCGCTTTAGGCCAGGGCGTTAACCTGCTGTGCCACAGCGCTGGCCCCTGACATCTACTTTCATAATAACTACTTGGAGATAAGGGCCATCTGACTTGGGTGGAACCTATGGAGAAATATTCATTTAGGGCAGATATTTATCAGGCCTTCATCTTGTCTGGTTTTCAAGTAGTGCTTTGGGTTTTGGGGGTACATTGCACATCAGTAGTTTCATTCACTCTTTCAAACTATTGGGATAATAATTGTGGAAGTCTCTAAATGAATTAGAACATCAAAAGCAAGTCAATTTACATTATTTTCACTAATAAAATTAGGCTCCAGAGCACTCAGACACACTCTTATTAAACTGGGCATTTTTGTCTCCCTTAGTTTAATATGCATCCAAAATAAATAGCCCAATGACAATGTACTAGGCCATATGAAGTTCTGCTCTGGGAATTCATGCAAAAGCATAGTGAAAGAGCATTAAGCATAGAAAGAGAGCATCCTGAAGGCTGCTAACTCATTTCCTCTGATGGAAATCAATAACCTTTTGACCACCACCAACGTTATCAACAAGCAGATGCTCCACAGACTAGCCATGCCTTACACTTCACATCCTTCCCCATTAGAACTGCTGAGTATGACTTTTGGAGTCTGCTGGATCAATCAGATATTAAAGAAGTTATTTCTTGTCTTCTCTAGCACAAGTTTCCGCTCTAAAAGGAAAGTAGGCTCCTCTTTTGAAAGTTTGATAATAAATCAGGAAAGTGTTGCATCCACCATGCCAACTATATTTTTTTCCTTGCATACATTTTACGTTGCTATTAAAGATACTTAGAAGAAACCATTAGGGATTTTATTACTAGAAATATTATTTTACAAATGGCCTGTAATATAAATAACTGATTACCAAGAAAAGGAAATGCTGGCCAGATGTTCAATTGTAACATACATAGCACAATGAGTACACGTGCCTGGCAATAAATGTTTCCCTTCTTTTCATGAAATGAATCAAATATATAAGAAAAAATGGAGAAAGAAGACTAGAAATTTTAGGGAATTTGTTCACGAAACTATAATATCGTATTTCATTTTGAGAACATGAGGAAAATTACAGGCCCTGTAAAATGGGCAGTAAACAAGACTGGGAGATACTGAGTTGGTCTTATAATTGAGATCTGAAGATTTGGAGAAGCATCTTTTCTTTTACTCAGTTTTTTTCATTACAGATGGAGTTGATAATTATTTAGCCCAGTTTATATCACACAATGACTCTGAAGTTCACAAATGCTGCATTAATGTTGATTTCATTGTTGTTAGTTTGCATTTGGTATTCTGAGCACTTGGTAGATTCTTTCAGTCCAGAGTCTTACATCCTTCAGGTCTGGAAAGTTATCATGTATTATTTCTTTGACAATTCCTTCTCTTCATTTCCTTTATTCTCTTGTAAAATTTATTTTGTTTGGAGTTGGATTTCCTATGTTGATCCACTAGTCATTTTCTCTTGCCCTCTCTTTTTTTTTCTTCTGAGCTATTTCTTCAACTTCCAATTCTTATCTAATTTTTTTTTAGTTTGGTTTTATTTTTAAATTGCAAATAATTTTCCATGTTCTTGGTATAATTTCTTATGTCATTTTTCTGAGGATATTTTTCCTGAAATTTTATAATGGTGAATTGCCTTTTGTTGCTGCTGAATTTAGCCTCCTTTTCCTCATTGTATGGATCTAGTGATACTTCATTCTCTGTTCACATTTCAAGGGACCCAAGAGCTGATCAAAAGCATTTGAGGGTGATTCTTATGCTTGAGTGGGGTTTGATGACTGGTGGGTTTTACTGTGTGATCAGGAATATTTATGGATTATATCAAATGGCCCTACCTGTAGGTCTTCTTTCTAAAACCAAGCAGATTTCTCAGCATAAAAAAATTCTCCATCTCCTGCCTGCTCACAAGGGTTTATGTGTAATGTGAGGAAAAGAAAATGTAGTGCATACTTCTCCATATGCAAATTATTGTTAATTGCACTTTTTAAAAAAAAGATTATTTATTTGAAAGGCAGAGTTACAGAGAGGCAGAGACAGACAGGGAGAGAGGTCTTCCATCTGCTAGTTCACTCCTCAAATGGCTGCAATGGTCAGAACTGGGCTGAACTGAAGCCAGGAAGCAGGAGCTTCTTCCTGGTTTCCCACACGGGTTCAGGAGTCCAACAACTTGGGCCATCTTCCACTGCTTTCCCAGGCCATAGCAGAGAGCTGGATCAGAGGAGGAGCAGCTGGGACTCAAACCAGTGCCTATATGGGAAGCCAGCACTGAAGGTGGCAGCTTTACCTGCTATGCCACAGTAATAGCCTCAATCACACTTTTTAAAAAAGGTTTGTTTATTTGAAAGGCAGGATGACAGAGAAAAAGGGACAAAGATCTTCCACCCACTGATTCACTTTCCAAATGGCTGCAACAGTCAGATCTGGGCCAGGCTAGTCAGGAGCTCCGATAAGGTCTTCCATGTAGGTATCAGGGGCCCAAGCACTTGTGCCATCAACTGCTGCTTTATGAAGCACATTAGCAGGGAGCTGGACCAGAAGTGAAGCAGCTGGGACTTGAACTGGCATTCTGATATGGGACATACTCTGATAAGTGATTGCCAAGTGGCTGCTTGACTCAGTGCACCACAACACCAGTCCCCCATCCCACAGTTTTTATACTATTTGGCACACACATCGTTATGTTCACTAATGCAGAGCCTTTCTGGTGTAACCTCTACTGCAGATCAGATATTAGTTTGTATATCCCCTAAAGGTCTGTAGGTTGAAAATTGGTCCTAAAGTCTCATGTTCATGGTTAACGGACTAGTGTTAATTGTTCATGGATTGAGGGTAGAGATTGACACAATTGCAGTCTGGAAGTGGGGTCTTTGGAAAGTGATTGGATTGAATTAGGTTGATAGGGTAGAGACCCAATGATTAAATCATTGTGGTTTGATAGAGCCCATATAGATGTAGGATGATCATGCTACCTATCTAACTCCTGACTTACCATGTGGTCCTTTCTCTGTACTCATTCCATCACCCTCACCAAACACCAGATCAATTGCCATTGCAGAATCTTGGACGTGAACCTCCAAAACTATGAATGAAAATAAACCTTTATAAGTTAGTTTCTTTTAGGTGTTTAAGTTATAGCTATTAAAATTTTACAAATACAACCTCTTTAAAGGGTAAGCTTATGTGAACATTTTGTCAGAGGACATGGAATAGTCGAATTGAGGTACATGAGGATCTAATGCACCTTTTACAGATTCCAATTTTGGCACCACTCACAGCCACTTCCAAAGTAGTTTTGGCTTCCAATTCCTGAGTCTTCTAGGTCCATCAGCAAGAATCCACTGGCTTCGCCTTATCCCACTCCCTGCAAGTATGCCTTAGAAACTTGATGACATCTCTCTTTTCCACTTCACATCTTTTGTGTCGGTTGAATGAGTTCAAGCTTTTCTGGTTTCTTTTATGCCACTTTAGGGGAGTTTGAGGAGATAAGTCTTGCATTCCATTTGCTATGTTAACTGCAGGTCCCTCAGTCCTCCTTCCAATAATCTCTCAGTGTGAGTATATGCCTATGGGTAGTAAGAAACAAAAGAATGTATTATAAATATACTAATATGTTCTCAAGTCTAACGGAACTTATACCACTTGACAAACAAAATACACATTAAATTTTAAAAACTAATATAAACTTTTAAAAATATAATAGTATCCTAATTCAGTAGTTTCTGTGAAAATAATGTCCTTGCCTTAGAATGTAAAAGCAGGTTTCACTAAGAAACTTATTTCATAGAATTTGGAAAATCACTAAGAGGGAGGGAATTCCAGATGAGATCAACAGTAGAACATAGAAAAAGCATGGGGAATGGGGGATTGAATTTGGCAAGAGAAGATTCATACAAGGAAACCATAACTTGGTTATTGTCAATTCCATCCTTTACATGAAAAATCTGTTTTAAAATATGGGTAGTTAATGTTGGTGGTGTGGCATATTGGATAAAGCTGCCAACTGTGATGCCAGCATCTCATATGAATGCTGGCTTCTGTACCAGCTGCTCCATTTCCCATCCAGCTCCCTGACAATGGCCTGGGAAAGCAGGAGAAGATGGCCCAAGTGTTTGGGCCCTGCCACCCATATAGGGAGACCCCAATGAAGTTCTTGGCTCCTGGCTTCAGCCTAGCCCAGCCCTGGCCGTTGCAGCCATCTGGGGAATGAACAAGAAGATGGAAGATCTCTCTCTTGGTCTCTGTCTTTCTCTCTAACTCTGATTTTCAAGTAAATAATCTTTAAAATATATATATATGGATAATTATACAAAACACTGAATTGAGACTCCAGGCTATGGTCCTTGCTGCACCTTGGACTTGATGTATACTTAGGGTGAGTCACAATACTGCCTCACTTCCAAGTTCCATCCACAGACTGTGAACTAACAAAATTGTCCTTGTTTCTTTATAGTGGAACTCCAAGGCACAATTAGTCTGTCCTAAAGGAATAAGCAGCTGCAAGAGCAGCTTCTACAATTCCTGCTTTCTTAATACCTCATACAAAAGATGTCTGAAGACACTTGTCTAAAAGCTTTAAAAGGGGGGAGGAGGAGGGCTGGGTAGGTAGACTACAACTCCAAAGGAAGTAGCAGTGAATTTTTAGAAAGAGAAGGCAAGGGAGCAGGCATTTTTGCCTAGCTGTTAAGATGGCAGCATCCAACACCAGATTACCTGGGTCCTATTACTGCCTCTGGCTCCTGACTCCAGCTTCCTTTAATGCACACCCTGGGAGGGAGTGGTGATGGCTCAAGTGAGTGGGTTCCCGCCACCCCTATGAGAGACCTGGATTGAATCCCTGGCTTTGGCCCACCCTGTTCTGGGAATTTGGAGTCAGTCCTTCTCTCTGTCACTCTGTCTCTGAATTACATTTAAAAAAAAAAAAGAAGAAGGGAGATAAGGTAAATGCAGAGCAGTAATTCTCTGGAACAGCAAATACAGCACTGAAGATAGCTTACAGTGTAATTTAATGAAATGGTAATGCATACTATCCAAAGAGAAGGCAGGGACAGAGGACATGAATCAAACTAGAACACTGTACACTTATGAGAAATGAAAGTGTAATTGATTTATGCTTGGATAAAAGTTAATGGCTACTTGATGGCAAAAAAAATGTAAACATGTGAAAATATAAATATATGGTATGCCAATATTTTCCAAAAATGAGCTAGAATATGGACAAGCAGTCTGAACACTTGCAAGTTTTTTTTGGTGGTGTTATTCTTGTTTGCTTTATACTTTTCTCTCCTGTAACACTATGCAGCCCTACTTCCCTCCTAGGATGCTTCAGTGTTCTCAATTTAGTATTTGTCCTTCCATTTTCTTTTATTTTCCTTGGCAATTCTCTAAATGAGTGAATAGGGATGGGCATTTGGTGCAGCCATTAAGCTGCCACTTTGGATGCCTACACTCCATATTGGAGTGGCTGAGTTCAAGCCCCAGAACCACTCCTGATTCCAGCTTCCTGCTCATGCACACCCTGGGAGGCAGCAGGTGATGGCTCATGAATTTGGGTCTCTGCCACCCACATGGAAATCCAGATTGTGTTCTAGGTTTCTGGCTTCAGCCTGGCCGAGCCTTGGTGATTGCAGGCATCTGGGGAGTGAACTAGCATATGGAAGATCTCTGTGTGTGTGTCTCTCTGCCATTCAAATAAATGAAACAAATTTTAAAAACTTAAATGAAAAATAAACAAGTGAATCCATGCCTTTCCCTGGAAATGCTGCAAATGACCAGGTGTTGCCTTGGTGACCTATAGGCAGCTGCATTTTTCAAGGGAAGTAAGAAGGACTCGGACTCTGTGAGGTGACTGATTGCTGTAATA
Organism: Oryctolagus cuniculus; assembly: GCF_051225735.1. Taxonomy (NCBI): domain Eukaryota; kingdom Metazoa; phylum Chordata; class Mammalia; order Lagomorpha; family Leporidae; genus Oryctolagus; species Oryctolagus cuniculus. Next base: position 61,299,378 of record NC_142878.1, read on the forward strand.
TTTGCAAAGACTTGCTTTAGGATCACAGCTCTTCCACTGGCAGTTAATGCTTAAAGTTGCCTAAGGTCAGCCTCCGTATAACACAATAGCCATGGGTAGGTCCAAGACAGCCAAATTTAAGCTACTTTTCTCATACTGTAAGGGTAAATGTTTTTCTAAATTTGTCTATCTTTACTAAAGAAACCAACAATGTGTGATTGCCACCAGGACATTTTTTATATGCATCGCTACACTGGATGTCTTCTATTGGTCCCTCCAGATCTTCCTCCCATCATTCCTCATGGTGCTGTGTGCAATGCTAAGCTGACTTAGGAGGACACACCAATGAGACTCCTCTGCCCTATGTCTGATAGGTTTGGCCAAGGAATCCAGGCAGGAGCCGAGGGGTGGGAAGAAATGATTGCTCTACTTCTTCCCTGTGAAGTGGTCTTGGGTTGGACATGCCCTTCCACCTGGACTGACTGTGTCTCTCCAAGCAGCCTCCTCCACACAATTTTTTCCCCTTCTAGGTCAACACCTTCTCCTTCCTCTCTACCTTTCACAGCTAAGTGTGGGAGCAGCCCACCCACTGTTCCCAGCCTTAGGTTTCTGTACAATGTCACGTGATTCCCCTCCTTTCTGGCCTGTACCACATACATACACCTTCATAAGAAGTGTCTTTGTATGTAAACTCTACTAGAATCATTCTAATTGGGGTGTCTGTTTTCTGCTGAGGACTGATGGAAGTAATCACTCAAGAAATGTTTATTTTTAATAAAAGATTGTCTCTAAAAAGTCTTTACACTTGAGACAGGTATTTGGCACAATGATAAAGACTTGCTGGAGTGACTTCATCCCTACCTGGGTTTCAGGTCTGACGTCCTTCTGATTCCAAATTCCTGGTAATGCACACTCTGAAAGGCAGCACTTGATGGTCCAAGTAGTTGGTTCCCTGCAGCCCATGTGGGAGATCTGAATTGAGTTCTAGGCTTCTGGCTTTGGCTTGACCCAGCCTAGACTGTTAGCAGGCAAATGGAGAGTGGGGAAAACCAGTAGCTATAAGACCTCTTTTTGTTTCTGTCTCTGTCTCTCTCATTTTCAAATACATTAAAATAAATAAATAAAAATTCAGAAAGTAGAGGCCGGCACTGTGGCACACAAGGTTAATCTTCCACCTGTAGCGCCGGCATCCTATATGGGTGCTGGTTCTAGTCCCGGTTGCCCCTCTTCCAGTACAGCTCTGTGCTGTGGCCTGGGATAGCAGTAGAAGATGGCCCGAGTGCTTGGGCCCCTGCACCCACATGGGAGACCAGGAAGAAGAACCTGGCTCCTAGCTTCAGATCAGTGCAGCTCCAGGCTGCTGCGGCCATTTGGAGAGTGAGCCAACAGATGGAAGACCTTTCTTTCTCTCTCTCTCTCTCTCTCTCTCTCTCACTGTCTGAAACTCTACCTGTCAAATAAATAAAATCTTTTTTTTAAAACTTTTATTTAATGAATATAAATTTCCAAAGTACAGCTTATGGATTACAATGGCTTCCCCCCCATAACGTCCCTCCCACCCACAACCCTCCCCTTTCCCACTCCCTCTCCCCTTCCATTCACATCAAGATTCATTTTCGTTTCTCTTTATATACAGAAGATCAGTTTAGCGTACATTAAGTAAAGATTTCAACAGTTTGCACCCCCATAGAAACACAAAGTGAAAAATACTGTTTGAGTGCTAGTTATAGCATTAAATCTCAATGTACAGCACACTAAGGACAGAAATCCTACATGAGAAGTAAGTGCACAGTGACTCCTGTTGTTAACTTTACAAATTGACACTCCTGTCTATGGCATCAGTAATCACCCTAGGCTCTTGTCATGAGCTGCCAAGGCTATGGAAGCCCCCTGAGTTCACTGACTCTGATAATTTTTAGACAAGGCCATGGTCAAAGTGGAAGTTCTTTCCTCCCTTCAGAGAAAGGTACCTCCTTCTTTGATGATCCGTTCTTTCCACTGGGATCTCACTCATGGAGATCTTTCATTTAGGTGGTTTTTTTGTTTTGTTTTGTTTTGTTTTTAGAGTGTCTTGGCTTTCCATGCCTGAAATACTCTCATGGGCTTTTCAGCCAGATCCGCATGCCTTAAGGGCTGATTCTGAGGCCAGAGTGCTGTTTAGGACATCTGCCATTCTATGGGTCTGCTGTGTATCTCACTTCCCATGTTGGATCATTCTCTCCCTTTTTTATTCTATCAGCTAATATTTGCAGACACTATTCTTGTTCATGTGATCCCTTTAAATAAATAAATCTTCAAAAAATTTTCAGAAAGTCAAAGTCTATACTTGAAAAGAAAAAAATCCTAGAACTTTGAAGTTGGAGCAAGTTTGGTTCAAATTCCAGATCTTCCTCTTATAAACTGTATGTACTGGGTAAGGCACTCCAACTTTCAGAGCCTCTGTTGCTTAAGCTTTAAAATAAAACTACTAGGCCGGCGCCGCGGCTCACTAGGCTAATCCTCTGCCTTGCGGCGCCGGCACACCAGGTTCTAGTCCCGGTCGGGGCGCCGGATTCTGTCCCAGTTGCCCCTCTTCCAGGCCAGCTCTCTGCTGTGGCCAGGGAGTGCAGTGGAGGATGGCCCAAGTGCTTGGGCCCTGCACCCCATGGGAGACCAGGATAAGCACCTGGCTCCTGCCATCAGATCAGTGTGGTGCGCCGGCCATTGGAGGGTGAACCAACGGCAAAAGGAAGACCTTTCTCTCTGTCTCTCTCTCTCTCACTGTCCACTCTGTCTGTCAATAAATAAATAAATAAATAAATAAAACTACTATAGAACTGATGAAAAGACCAAATGAGATCATTTGATCATTTTTTTATGTAGGTATGTATGTATGTATTTATTTGAAGGCAGAGTTACAGAGAGACAGAGAGAAAGAGCGAGAAAGGGTCTTCCATACACTGGTTCACTCTCCAGATGGCCATAACAGCCAGAGCTATGCTGATCTGAAGCCAGGAGCCAGGAGCCTCCTGGGGTCTTACACGTGGGTGCAGGGGCCCAAGGTCTTAGGCCATCCTTTACCACCTTTCCAGGCCATCAGCAGAGAGCCGGATCGGAAGTGGAGCAACCTGGACTTGAACTGGCGCCCATATGGGATGTCAGCACTGCAGGCGGCAGCTTCACCTGCTATGCCATAGCACCAGCCCCAAGACTATTTGATCTTAATAACTTAAATAATTGAGTCCCTATAAAGTAAGCACTCCATTTGTACTATGTAATAACAACCATAGTAATGTATTTATAGGTAATGACTAATTACTATTAGTCTGAAGGAAACTTAATCCAAAAGATGGATTTGAATTAGAGTTTAAAGACTGGATGGCTAAAAAAACACGTTGGTAGACTCGGGTGGGACATACCCCGATGTATTTCTTTACACAGGTCATAGAATTATTGCTCTTGACTTTCCATCAGTGTTCTACCTCTAGACTTCTAAAAGCAGTTGCCTTGAAATTTTGTAGATTATCAAGACCAGAAGTCCCTTCATTTGTAGTCAAATGTAGTGACAACCTTGCCCAGAAATCATCTCCAGAGCGTCATATACAAGTGCTATTGTGTGTATCTGGAACTCTTCAAAATCAAAGCAAGAGCCTCCATTCTCCTATCACGAATTAATCACTAGCTTTAATTAAGAATCGCATTGCAGAGGCCTCTATAATTGGAGAATTAATTTAATGAGCTATTACAAGTCAAAGTAATTTCCACTTCCTTGAACTTAACTGTGTTCAACAGAGTATTTTCAGGAAAACTTCATTACCTGCCCGATTATCCTAAGCCTTCCGAGACCATCTATTTTTGATCAGATTTGACTACAATCCAGGAAGCAAAATCCTGCATGGTCTTGAAATCAGAAAGATGCTGACAGTAGGTCCATGAAGCAGATGCACTTTTGTTGTACAAAGTTTACATATGTTAATAGATTTAAATTGGTCTGTGAACAAAGTCAATTGCCATTTCTTGATTATTTACATAAATTAAAGGATGGTTTGACTTAATTTCTACCATGTGTGCCCTCTGGCAATAAATGTTACTAAAGATTTCAGTTCTTCTCTTTTCAAGGGATTGAGGAAGAAAGATTACCTACTATCTGCCAATATTTAGCTGTATTTCATAAGGGGCAGTTTATTTTGGAGTATGTAATGATCCAATCAAGAAAACTATGGATCTGATGTAACTTCTCCCTACTTAGCTCCAATACCTCTCCTGGAAAAGACCACAAACAAACTACAAACAAAAGAAATAGAACTGTATAGGATTTCACCACTAGGCACAGTCCCAAATCAAGATATGCAATTTTGAGGATCTTGACATCATGGCCAAAATAGACAAGGCAGATGTGGTTAGCATGGTTGACCATAGATTATTTGGGAAAAATGGAAGCAGTATATATTAACCCCTGCACCCAGATTCAAGGGATGAATTGCTTCTGAAGACAAGAAAGGGAAGTTTGCTACTCTTTACTAAAATATATTCATTAAACACTGTAATTAAGTAGTTCTGTTGGGTCACCCTTTTGACAGAATTACTGTACAAGATCAAATATAAGGTTTTTTTTTAAGATTTATTTATTTGAAAGAGTTACACAGAGAGAAGAAGAGGCAGAGAGAAAAAGAGAGAGACAGAGACAGAGAGACAGAGAGAAAGGTAGGTCTTCCATCCGCTGGTTCACTCCCCAGTTGGCTGCAATGGCTAGAGCTGTGCTGATTCGAAGCCAGAATCCAGGAGTTTCTTCCAGGTCTCCCACATGGGTGCAGGGGCCCAAGGGCTTGGACTGTCTTCTACTGCTTTCTCAGGCCATAGCAGAGAACTGGATCAGAAGTGGAGCAGGCGGGTCTCAAACTGGTGCCCATATGGGATGCTGGCACTGCAGGTGGCAGCTTTACCTACTGTGCCACAGCGCCGGCCCTAAAATATAAGTTTCTCATTTATGTCATTTACAGCTTTTTGGAGACTTTCCACAATAAGAGTGTGTCGACCCTGAAGTTCTAGACCTGGGTTTCCCAATTTAAGTTAGACATACCATCTCTACTCACTTTTTTTTTTAAGATTTATTTTATTTTATTTTATTTAAAAGACAGAATTATAGAGAGAGGTAGAGCCAGAGAGAGAGGTTTTCCATTCTGCTGGTTCACTCCCCAAATGACTGCAATGGCCACAGCTGAGCTGATCCAAAGCCAGGAGCCAGGAGCTTCCTTCAGGTCTCCATGTGGGTGCAGGGGCTAAAGGACTTGGGCCATCTTCCACTGCTTTCCCAGGCCATAGCAGGGAGCTGGATCAGAAGAGGAGCAGCTGGAACTTGATCCAGTGCTTATACGGGATGCTGGGGTTTTAACCCACTGCACCACAGCACCAGTTCCTCTGCTCACTCTTGTCTTCCATCCTAAGAACATGCAAAGGGAAGATCCTGTCACAGGATCAAATACCAGAATTAATTCTAACCCCATTTTTTTTTCTCTAACTTACTTAGTGTCTTTGGCCAAGTAACATCACTGCTGAGCCTTAAAGGCAATGTGTAATTTTTGAGTCTAATAAGATAGCGCATATTCATAAGTTTTGGAAATTTTAAATTCAAATCTCTACAAATGAAGACTGAATGATGAAAATCTTAGCTCTATGTTTCTATTTCTCAAAAGTGTCCAATTATTAACAATTCAGCAGTAGTAAGAAGGAGTACAAATTTCTCACTTAAAACTTCTGTATTCAGTGAAAAAGTAGTATAGGAATAAGCCAATACATTTGTCCATTTTATGTAATCCAAATATTTTGTATTAAATTTTTTATCTAGAACTTATAAATATTTTTTCTGAATTGTCTTCATGAAAAAAATTCTTAAATGGCCCAGATAAAATTAAGAGTGATAAATCCATGAGAGGTAACTATGAATAATTGTGATACAGAGTTACAACTTCACTTTAAAAAAACAAGACATTTTGTGTCAGGCATTGTGGTGTAGCAGTTGAAGCCACCACCTGCAATGCCACATCCCATACAAGCACTGGTTTTTGTCCCAGCTGCTCCACTTCCAAGGAAGCTCCCTAATGGCCTGGGAAAAGCAACAGAAGATGACCTGAGTGTGTGGGCCATTGCTACCCACATGGGAGAGCTGGAAGAAGTTCCTGGCTTCTGTGGCCATCTGGGGAGTGAACCAATGAATGGAAGTGAACTGATGAATGTCTCTCCCTCCTTCTCTGTAACTGTGACTTTCAAATAAATAAATAAACCTTTTTTTAAAAAAAATAACATTTTATATCTGATTACATGATAGTATGTTCTCAGTGGAGAACATTTGGGAAAAAATTCAGAATATTATTAAAATTTTCCTGCATTGTGGGTCCCTTTTACCTTTAGTCAAATGTACATATGTATTACTCCTTATAAAATTTTCTCTCCTGCACCAAAGATGAAACCATACCCCTCCATATGCCATGTGCTGCTCCTCTTGTTGAAGCAAGGGCTTTGGATTCAGTGGGCCAGGACGATTCCTCTGTGCAGTTTTCCTTTTCTGTTCTGTCTGCTCGTAGGGCAGAGAAAGGAGTGAAGTTCAGAGATGCCATAGGCAAAATGCAAAGATGGCCCTCAAGATTCCCAGCCCTGGTGTGCACACACCACTTCCCAGGTATTCATCTAAATGCTGTTCCAGGTGCAGCTGTGGAGGGATTTTACAGATGTGTTAAGATACTAAATTAGTTGACTTTAAGATAATGGGGATTTTCCTCAATAGGCCTGGCCTGATCAAATGAACCCTAAAAGGTACAAGGTTCTTCCTGAAGAGATTTGCTTTTGCTCTTATTGAATATATTGGTAATTAAGACTATTTTTCTGAGAATGGTCTATGTTTTTTTTCCAAAAAAAAAAAAAAAAAAGCTTTGCTTGAAAGCGTTACAGAGAAGGAGAGACCAGGAGAGATTTTCCCACCACCGGTTCACTCCATGGCCAGGTAAGAGGAATACACCATAGAAGTGCTGGAGAAAATAACACTGTCTCTTGAGGGTGCAGCTTACTGTAGAATAGACACGGTTCTCTGAAAGCAAATCCATTTGATCACCCTGCTGATCCTTGAAGCCCTGGCTGGCTGTGAAATCTTTCCACCTGTCAGAAATCAGCAAGAATATTCACCAGTTCTCAAAATTCCCACCCGATTCCAGCATGGGCTCTCCCTCAATGACCTGGCTTGTGCCTACGCACTCGTGTGTGTGTGTGTGTGTGTGTGTGTGTGCGTGCGTGTGTGTTCTCACACTCTCAGTATACCAGACTTGTTCCCATTCATCTGATACTGTATCCTCATCCAGAATCCCTGAACCACTTCCCACTCTCGACCGCTTGAGCAGTGCAGCAACAGGATGCTACCGTTGGGAGAATGACTTTCAGTCAGGGATCCTTTGATCTTTTTAGACACCTCGATAAACCAGGAGTGCTCCATGCAGATAGGACACTCGGCCTTCTGTTCTGATTGCTAATCTCATCAGAATCCAGCCCCCCTCCAAACACCCAAGGAATGGCTGCTTTACTTTGGGGCTGATTCTTTCTCCTACTAATTTGGGCTTTCCCATGGCCACTAATGCTTTTAGCATGCATACGTTGTAGGGGTTTCATAGGGGCTGTACCACGGTTTTGAGACTGCTCTTTATTTGTTGTAAAACAATTCCACAAGTGATTTTAAGGAACACTACTCTTTGGACTGCCAAGTCGGCCAGGGCCAGCCAGTGCATTTAATAATACCTGTGATCCCGGAAGGGAGTAACCCCTACACACCACTGGAGCAGGCAGCTGCCTCAGGCATGAGCTTTTATAAGTTTCCTGCCAACCTAGAGCCAATTCCACTCTGAGACTGAGTCTCACAGAGGGAGGTCAGTAATTGGTAGCACCTGCCTGGGTTGAAGGGCTTCTCTGTGTGTGTATACATGTGCACACGCACGTAGGGCAAGCAAGAGCTTCTCGCTGGTAAAAGATTCTCCCCCAGAGAGAGACCTCCAGATCATCCTTCTTATCTTCTCTACTGCCGGGGTTTGATAGTTTTCTGAATGAAAAGGCCCCACTGAGAGAGTAATCTATCATAAAGGAAAGGGCAAGTCTCATTTCTAATCCCCCTTTGCCGCTAACTAACTTTGTGACCCTGAGTTCATAACTGAATCTAGTTACTCATGCTCTCCAAGGATTTGTAGCTCTGTGGATTGATGTACCCGCCAAATATACCTAAATCTATGACAACCCTGAGAATTCTTTGGCGACCAAGATGCACACTTTTAGAGACATAGATACATAAGTCAAAAATGCACTCCAAATGCCTAGTTAACTATTAAGATGTACTTACATTTTAAAAATTACAAAATAATGAATTTTTAAGTACTACATTTTTCCACTTTTGCTACAAAAAACAATGTTAACCCTCACCATTGCCATTGTGTGGCTTAACCACACAGTTTTTCAAGCACACCATCATCACTTCCTTTTAAGTCGTTTAAGATTTAACACTTTTTGAGTCTTTTGCAATACTATCACCAGAAATGTTATTCCAAGTCACAAACACCCATTTTCACTGCATTTGGCTAAATTTTTTCTGTTGGTCTATATTTGCAGGCCCCACACTATGTCACTTATTCACTTGCATTTTTACATGATCTTTAAAAATCTTAAAGTTTTAGAGTAGCTAGTAATGTTTGCAGTTCAGGTCTGATAATTAAAGAATGGCTACTAGGTCAGGGATAAATTTCTTTTTCTCTCTTTTTTTTATTAAACTTTTTTTTTATTAAACTTTTTTTATTAAACTTTTTTTTATTTGAAAGGCAGAGTTAGACAGTGAGAGAGAGACAGAGAGACAGAGAGACAGAGAGAAAAGTCTTCCTTCCATTGGTTTAACCCCCAAATGGCCACTACAGCCGGCATTGCGCCAATCCGAAGCCAGTAGCCAGGTGCTTCCTCCTGGTCTCCCATGCAGGTGCAGGGCCCAAGCACTTGGGCCGTGCTCCACTGCCTTCTTGGGCCACAGCAGAGAGCTGGACTGGAAGAGGAGCAACTGGGACTAAAACCCAGCACCCATATGGGATGCCAGTGCTGCAGGCAGAAGATTAACCAAGTGAGCCATGGCGCCAGCCCCTTTATTTTTTTTAAACCAGTTCAGATGACTTCCATATACATCCAGAATAGACATTGACTTAGATCATTTCACTTCAATGCATGTTCCACTAACAGTTTAAAAAAGATTTATTTATTTTTTTACTTGAAAGTCAGAGTTACACAGAGAGAAAGAGAGGCAGAGAGAGAGGTCTTCCATCTGCTGGTCCACTCCCCAATTGGCCTCAACGCCAGAGCTGTACTAATCCAAAGCCAGGAGCCAGGAGCCAGGAGCTTCCTCTGGGTCTCCCACGCATTTGCAGGGGCCCAAGGACTTGGATCATCCTCCACTACCCTCCCAGGCCACAGTAGAGAGCTGAATTGGAAGTGGAGCATCCGGGACTTGAACCAGCACCCATATGGGATGCCAGCACTGCATGCGGCTCCCTTATCTGCTACGCCACAGTGCCGGCCCCCACTGTACTGTTTTTGTTCCAGATTCAGTTAGTGAGTCACCAAAAGATGGCTTCATAAGGATGTGTATAAAAGGTGACTTCCTTTTTTTCTGAAAAATAATTCCAGAAACAAAATTTCGCCTTCTAATTTGGAAAGTGGGTACATACAAAGCCATTAGCTCAAATTCCAGAATTTTAAGGAGTATATGTCTGTTTTCTCTTTCTTCATTTGTCACATGACTTTAAGTAGATAGCCTTTCAAATCATGTCAAATTCTGTCATTTGTGTTCTCCCGTTAGAAGGAAGCACCAGAATTTGATTTATCCATTGAACCAATAAAGCCCAACCTTTCAAAGGCGCAGTCTAAAAGTGACCAAGAAGGTGGAGAAGAGAGAAGGGGTCCACCCTTGGCACTTCACACTTGGCAGTTTTCCTCTGAAGTCAACAACCTACACCTTGCTTTTTCCTCTGATTTTTGCCTTTTATATGAAAAGAAAAAGATGCTGATGTACGTATGGTGGCTGGCAGTTCCTTACCTAAAATTTGCTCTGGATCTGACAGTGTTGCCACTGTCAGGTGGCCCTTCCCAAGATACTAAGACATTCCAGCCATGATTGACTATGGAAACTAATTACAATCAAACAGGAAACAAAAAGAAATCAGTTCTTCTTTTTGGCTCAAAGGAAGAATGAGTGTATATGGCAGAGCTTATAGGAAAAAAAAGCCTCCCAGTACCACCACCCTTTTTTGTCCCCAACAGAAACCCACAGGCAAGCTGTTCTCAGAGTATGTTAAATATTCACAATTCTAGGGGGGAAGTGTTAGGCGTGATTAGAGCAAAAAAGTAGAGCAAAGCTGTTGTGACTCTGTAACAGGCAAAATTATGTAACCCATTGTCCAAATGTCTCTTTCACTTACCTTAACTGGGGAGTTGGGGAAAAAAAAGAGGCTTTGGTCGCACAATGAAATAATTCAAGCCTGGGGTGAGTGTTTAGCACAGTGGTTAAGAGACATGACTCTTATCAGCATGCATGGGTTAGAGTCCCAGATCCACTCCTGGGACTCCAGTTTCCTGCTAATGTGCACCCTGGGAGGCATCAGATGGTCACTCGAGTGGTTGGGTCCCAGCCATCCACATGGGAGATCTGGATGAAGTTCCCAGCTCTCAACTTCAGCTGACTCAGCGCCAGCTGTGGCAGGTGTCTGGGGAGTTACCCATCAGTTGGGATCCCTCTTTTTTTGTCTCTCTGCCTCTTAAAAACATATGTTGAAATTCGGGTCTAAAGAGACTAGAAGTCACCTTACTAGATTTCAGCTCTTCTTTCCATCCGAATGGAAAGCTGAGTAGGAGTTGAGGTTACCCCCAGGCAGGCAGGCCCTGGGATACATTGGTGCTAAGCCTTTGAGCCACAGGATGAATCCCACTGATGAATTTCCTCCCTTCCATCACCTAGACATTAGTCACTAAATTTTACCATGTCTGGTTCCTCTTCTAAGGGATAAAAAAGAGAGATTTCCTAGTTTCCTCATTAGGAGAATTTTGAATAGAGTTGTTTAAGCAGAGGGTTAATACTGACAGTGTTCAAGATGGCCAACTCCTCCTCCACACAAAAATCTGAAAATAATTCTGATAAAAAGAGCAATTCTGCTTGTGAGCAAACCAGATGGCTACACATTCCTGCATCAAGTCTGTTGGTTTCCTTATTGCAGCCTTGGAAGTTTCTCCCCAGGAAAACACATGGACATGAGACTTCTTGACTGAGTTAGGATTCTATTTTAAAACAAGAGCCATCCACACTAACCCTGAGGTCTGCTCAGCATAATTGCCTGCTTCGTTTTCTTCAGGATATTTTCCCTAGCAGATTGACTGCCCTTCTGGCTGTCTAAATTTATCACTTATGGTCAACAAAGAGAAAGCATTAGGGCTTCTTGATGAAGAAATCAGACCGAAGCTCAGTGCCCATCCAAATTCTCCAGAAGCATGTAGTAACTGGGACTGGGTGTGCTCCGAAGTGTTAACGCACTTATGTTGGAAAATTCTCAGATTCTGCTTGCATGTTTACTTGTAGCACTGCTCATGAGAGCATAAGTAGAAAAAACATGAGAGGCCACTTATTAAGGGAAGCTTCCTGTTTCAGCAGGAAGTGGTGATGCAACACTTTGATTCCACACAATCCCACTTCCTCTAAGTAATTCATATCCCAAAGAGATGTGACAATTAAAGTCCAGTCTTGGAAATGACATAGTTGGTAGCCGAGTAGGTGTCCATTGCCTGAGTTACTGTGCAAGTACATTTAAAACAGCAACAATAAAAGTTGAGCATCTTCGCAAATATAGAACTACTGGCAATAGCTTGAATTAACCAAATAAGCATTAGTTTGGACTAAAAGTATCCCTTAAAAGAGAGAATTCACAGCATGGTGTGAAAAGTCTGTGGCCATATTGTGGCTATATAATATATATATTAATATATGCTAGACTTAATCTACATTCTTGTCTATATGCAAAAAAGAAGTAGAAGAAATTACATAGAAAAAGCTGAGCAGGGAAGAAGGTTAATTTAAAGCAAAAGTACACACTCAAGAATGAGTGCAGGCAATCTTGAGAGAATGAGCTGCCGTCAACAAGGTTCAGGGCCATTCTTTTATATGACTTGAGGTCCAGGGGGTGGAGTCTGGGGAGGGGCTGAATTGAATATTCAAAGAGGCTGGGTTTGGAAGTGGGAACTGAGTGCCTCTCATTTACATGCTCTTTTTGGGAAATCTCAGAAATGTCATGGCATCTGGTGCATGATGGGAGTGGGAGTGTCAGTTTGGTAACTTTATTACAATGACCTAAATGTCCTCTCGGGGAAACAGCCTACAGCCATACTGGATATGTCTAGCTGGCACTGGTTTTAAGTCACAAAATTGTGGACCTTACAGTTTCTACTATGTGGAAGGAGCGTTTGGTGGTATGTGAAATAGGAGGTTTGGGAGTGCAAGAAAGAGGATTTGAATGGTGTAAAGAAGAGAGTGGCTGTGGGCAGCAGGGTCTGGGCTGTCATTCAACCACATGGGTCAGCAGAAGCTGTCACATGCATTGGCTGGATCTGGAAAACTTCAACTGCTCTCTGTTATTGCTATCTCCCTGCCTACATCAGATAGATTTCAGAATGGACCTCTCTAAAATTAGTTGAAAAGGACGTAGCAGGTAAAGCTGCCTCCTACAGTGCCAGCATCCCATATGGGTGCCAGTTCTAGTCCCGGCTGCTCCTCTTCGATCCAGCTCTCTGCTATTGCCTGGGAAAGCAGTAGAAGATGACCCAAATCCTTAGGCCCCTGCACCCATCTGGGAGACCTGGAGGAAGCTCCTGGCTCCTGGCTTCAGATCGGCGCAGCTCTGGCCATTGTGGCCAATTGGGCAGTGAACCAGCAGATGGAGGACCTCTCTTTCTTTCTCTCTGCCTCTCTTTCTCTCTGTATGTAACTCTGATTTTCAAATAAATAAAATATTTAAAATATATATATAATTAGGTGAAAAAACAAAGCAGGTATCCACATATGTGCATTTTCAGAATCCCTAGAGTTATATTCTCAAAAGGGTATCTAACAAAAACTCTTAAGAACTGTATGCAGTAATCTAGATCATTAGCATTTCACATTAAGGAATCTGTTGTAACCTCCTGACTTGGTTTTAAGTCAATCTTAAAATGAATTCATTACCTTCTCATCAAATCCTCAGTCCTCAATAAGCTAGCAATTATGTGTTATAATTCAAATAATCTAGTTTAAACTACAACTGGGTATGAAATACTGATAAGTAGACTTTCTTCCTCCAATTAATCTTTTGTAGAATCTTCTGTTTAATAATATTCAATAAGAATAAGCTACCTCTTTTGAAAAGAATGTTTTGAGAAATGAATGCCAGTGATAACATGGTACTCTTCTCACTAATTCTAATTTAACCTTAATCATCACTATGGATTGTAATCTATCTCCTTCAATGTCTAATCTTGCACAGTATCAGAACATTCTCAAATTTTATATGGGAAAGCAGAATTACAAAAAAAAAAGTTAATTACCCATTGTCCCTGTTAGATATACTCAAGAAGATCTGTACGTGATAAGTTTTAAAGAAAATGTTAGACTTAAATAAAATTTCAGGAGCAACATGGCATAGTGGGTAAAACCATCACCTGTGATGATGTTCATGTCCTGACTGTTCCACTTCTGTCCAATTCTCTGCTAATGGCCTGGGAAAAGCAGTGGAAGATGGCTGAAGTATTTGGACCCTTGCTGCCCACATAGGAGACCCAGAAGAAGCTCCTGGCTCCTGGCTGCAGCCTGGCCTGGGCCCAGCCATTGCAGTTATCTGAGAGTGAACCAGAGGACAGAAGGTCTCACTCTCATTCTGTCAGTCTCTTCCCCCATCTCTGTAACTCTTTCAAATAAATAAATAAATCTTTTAAGAAATTATAAATAAGATTTCAGCTCTTTGCTAACTTCATTACTCAAGCATTGCTTAATTCAATTTTTAAAAAATTTATTTTTATTTTTTTGAAAGGCAACCCCACAACACCAGCCCTAACTTAATTAATTTTAATTTCTCAATCTCAGCATACTGAGCTACTGAAATTTTCATAGGAGCCTCTCAAAGTTTTTTAAAGTATTTTTTAAGAAAAGCTTTTTCAAGATGTAATTCTGAACCATAAAATTCATCATATTAAAGTATACATTTCAATGTTTTTTGTATAGTCACATGATTGCACAACCACCATGACTATCTAATTTTAGAACATTTTTATCACCCCTAAAAAAAACTCGTATCCATTAGCAGTTGCTCTCCATTTCCCCATCCTCCAGCCCCTGGAAACCACTAATCTACTTTGTTTCTATTGATTTGCCTCTTCTGAACGTTTCATATAAATGGAATCATACAATACCCGGCCTTTTGTGGCTGGCTTTTGCTTGCCATAATGTTTGCAAGATTTATCCATGTTGAAACAATTATCAGTGCTTCACCCTTAGTGGTTGGTCTTTCAAAAATTTAAATGAGATTTTAATTTTGCTATAACTAAATAATTGGTATGATCGTGATGTCTGTCAGAGGCCATTTTTCTGAACAGGTCTTGTAACAGCCAGGTGTAGCAGTGAGAGGCACGGCATGGTGTCAGGCTGGTTCCAAGGAAATACCACGTGCATGGCATTTGCATGATGAGTATTTAAGGAGATACTTACAACAAAGAGCACTGAGCTGTGGAATCTCCTCACAGGGCAGCAGAATAGGTGAGAATAGGTTGTATCTGTGGGGTTTTATCAGACATCAAGACAGGACTATGGGTTGTTCTTCCAAGATTTTTATTCCCTTCAAGTGATTACCAAAAATTCTATGGTTAAAACTCATTGCAGAGGACGCAAAGTTGAAAACCACCATTTCTTCTACCTGTTTTTCTAAATAGTAATTGCTATCAACATATACTGAATCTTCTTTTTTGGGGGGGGAGGGTGATAAAAACAAAGTACTTGGATAGATGCAGGGGTTGCTTATCTTTAGGCAGACAGTGCCTTGCTGGGTCACAACACTAGGTGGTCTATTCATCACAGCTTTGGCTCTCTGCATAGGCAGAGGAGGAAGGACAATCCACACAGTGCAATGATGGCCCTAAACTGTGAAGGGGAAGCTTCCTCTCCTCACTCCCTGTCACATGGAGATTCTTTTCCACCTGATTCTTTCTGAAGCACTACACCATTTGCTTCTCCTTAGAATATGTCCATCTGTCATAAGAGTTTCCACTGATTTACTAGCAGTCAGATAATGAGAAGCCAGACTACCATTCTAGGACCCTGGCCTATTTTAAAAACAGTCCTAGAGCCATGGTTCCGTATGGCCCATGTGATCATGTGGAAAGCATTTTGGAAGGGCAGATTTCTTTGGTTTGATTCTGAGTAGGTCAGTCCAGGGAGTAACTAACACTTTTAAGTAAGTGCACTTATTCCATCTTGGTGTGGGAGGTCCCTGAAAAGGGTCTGATAAATACTGCCCTACTCATAGCTTGTACCTTAGGTGTTTCAAAATGGACCTCTCACACATGGTTATGCATTGCATAAAACAATGAAGCTGAAGGGAGGCACACACGTTAACTTCTTGTTATTCAACTCAGTGAGTATGCCCTTCTGATACCATTTTTTTCCCCGTTCTTGCTCCTCACTCAGTGAGAAATAGCAGTCGTGTTGTTGCTACTTGATAAGAGAACAACAGCAAGGGATCTAGAGAGATGCAGCAGGATCTAGGGGAGCCAATCTAGAGTGCTGGTGTTTTGAGAAAATTGATTGGTGTCTCTATTTTGAAGAAATAAATGCTGTTTGTCATGGGAAAGGCTTTTAGAGTGAGGACAGTCTGTGCAAGAAGGACCATTTTCTTTTTAAATTTTGTAAAAGCATCTTCAAAATACAAAGTTGGAGTATGAAACACGTGTGTCTGAAAGTTTCCACACCAATAGTCACTTCCTCACCTGGTCTTTCCTTGGTCTTTGGCCCAGGCATCCTTCTTCAAATCAAATCTTTTAGGTGACATATTGAGGTACTTTGAATGACATTCCTGCCATGACCTCATAGCAGTAGGTGTTGGCAATGGGTTCCTGGCACCTGGTGATAACATATGTGTCCAAATGTCACAGCATTCAATGGTCATAAGTTTTGGGGATTAGTTCTCTTCCAAAAGTTTTCTCTGGTTAAGAGAGAACAGTAAGATTTCCATCTTTTGCTTTGGATTCTATTCTTGAGCATCTAGCACTATGTTCTATCTTCTCCCAAGATTCTAATTCCTAATTGAAACAGAATATATGAGTGCATAAAGCAGGAAGACAGTATATGAATCAAGAGAAAGAAACATATTTATAGCTAGAGACTTGGCTAAGCATGGTTCAGGAAGTCCGAAAGAAAACATAAGTCAAAGATGAGAGTTAGCGAAGAGTAAAATACTAAGCAAGGAGGCAGAAATCAGTTCATATAAAAATATGGAAAATGAAAATTGAACAGAAGCAAAATGGGAGGAAAGCTCAGATAAGTGGGCAGAAAACAGGAGATACACGTGCACAGAGGCCCAGGTTTCCCAGTCTGAAAATAGAGACAGCATGAAATGCAAAATGAATCAGTTTTGAGGCAATCAGCTGTCCTGATTCACTCATTCTGAGCGCTTTTCTGCTGAGATTGAGCCCAGCTTTCAACTTCCGAGATAAGTGGAAAAGAAGGTATGTGAGTGAGAAATAAGAACAGATCCTATCTTTTAGGCTCGTACTTGCAAATTCAGGTATGAATGAGAGAGTGAGAGTGCTATACAAATTGGGAGGAGAAAACCATTGTAAAGGACACTGATTGGCTGGCTGGGCATCATGTCCTTGGAGCAGTCATCTTGGAGCCCCTCCTGCTATCTTTGCAGCATCCTCTTCTTTTGCCCACCAGGGCATCTACCATACCCCGTGGAGATTGCTCATCTCCCCATCCAGGCTACAACCATCTTGAAGGCAAGCATGAGAGTTTCTTCATCTTTATAGGGCCTACATGTATATAGCAATGCCGCAATAAAGGTTTATCATATGTAAACAATTACCTTTATCTACGAAACCACAAGATCCTTATAGACAGGAAAGGCACTTTTATGACACCTCACAGGGACAATATTTCAGTTGATAAAGATAAAACATTTAATCTGATGGCCTTTATCCTCTTATAACTCATTCAAGTCATTGCATCATAGCCCTTAGGTACTCCACAGTCAGGCCAGTGACAGGAGATACACATTCCTCGAACTGACTGTTTCATGGAAGATGCTTGTTCTGAGTTAGTGGCTTAAGTTTTAAGAGTTCAGGTCTCTCGAACACATCCTCCTCAGCTCTGTTTAATAAAATGGGTCCTTGGTCAATGTTCAAAGAAACAATGTTGCATAGCAATAAGGAATACAGACTGCAGATACACACTGTCAGGGTTGTAGCCTGAGTCCTCCACTTACCATCAGATGGCCTAGGGCAAGCTATGGAACCTATGCATGCCTCCATTTGCCATCTGTAAGGTGGAAATAAAAGTAGTTGTGAGAATTAATGAAACTGATCATTCTTTTAAGTTCTTTATACAGTATTTGGCTGTTAGAGTAGGCTTTGTAAGTTATATAAAAGTTAGCTACTATATTTTTCTTTGCCAGTTGCCATAGACCATTTGATCCTCAAAATATTACTGCTCTCCTTATTTATTTAGCCCCAAATTATAGTAAAAGAACATTTCATTGTAAAAATAAGTAAACAAGCTTAAAGTGGAAAATAAAAAAGTATATGTTAATATTACCTCCTTTATCATCAAGGTAAACTATACTAAACTTCCTGAATTGATCAGACAAAATTTCAAGTATTAATCTGAAGAAAGTAAAATTAGAAAAAGTGTGCATCTTTTGCCTTAATCATTTCCTAAGAAGCCACTAAACCTGAGATCATTATTTTTTATACAGGAAAAGAATCTCTCATACTTCTGGAAATTTTCAGATCAGCCCTACTTCCTGTGGTAGAGTTTAAAAACCATGCCAACTTTCACAACTGCTGAGAGTTACAGAATGAAGTCTCATTTGATAATCTTGCAAAACAGATAGGCAGTACCTCTCTTCCGTTTCTCAATGTCACATGCGCCAGTTTTCACAGAGAGTCATAAAAGTCCAACCAGCCCTATCTCACTCTAAGTGGGAGCTCACACTGTTGCTTATCTCTGTCTCCAGGGTAACCTGGGGGATCCTAGTCTCTCATGATGGATCCTAGATCTAATTATTGCAACTCAGAATCCTTTATCCTAAGGAAAGAGTCTTCTCTCAGGCTCTGAGGTTCTAGCTGGTATCTCTACTATCTAAATTCTGTAAAGTGGAAAAGACTGAAACAATAAACATAAAATATTTGTTTAGGGGACAGATGTCATGGCACAGCAGGTTAAGCCATTGCTTGTGAGGCAGCATCACATATCTGAGTGCCAGAGTCCTGCCTCTACTTCCAATCCAGCTTCCTGCTAATGGACACACTGGGAGGTAGCAGATGATGCCTCAAGTACTTGAGTCCCTGACACCCACGTGGGAAACTCCAGTGAAGCTCCTGGCTAAGAGCTGGCACAACCCTGGCTGCAATGGGCATCTGTGGAGTAAACCAAGGAATGGAAGAGCGATCTCTTTTTCTCTCTCTCTCTCTCTCCCTCTCTCTCTCAATCTCCCTCACTGTCACTCTGATTTTCAAATAAATAAAAATGAATAAGCATTTAAAATTTTTTCTTTACCTAAAATGAACTGGATAGTAATGAAGTTATCATTAACAACGTTTTTCAGAATTAGTAATTTTCAAAGATTTTTAGATAAAATTAAGTTACAGTATTCTAAAGTCACACTTGAACCTGACTTTATCTTTTAAAGGTGTGCACTGTGCTGTATGATTGTCCCCAGGAATAGCATGTTTGTTGTTCAGTCAACAGAGCTAAAACTCAGTGGTCCATACCATACCTTCAGCGTTGCTTTTTAAATAAAGTCTTGTTTGTTGGTTAAATCCACCCTTTGTCTTAAGTTGAGGAAAGACAAATTTCACTTATTTAGGATTTCTATTTTTTTATTTTTGTTCACACTGCTTACCTTGGCCTTTAAGAAATATCTTGTTAATTAGCTATCGCTTATTTTGGCCTTTTTAAATAATGTGCTTAAACCTCATGTACACATGTGTTAATTGGCATAGACAACCCAGTGATATCTCTTTTGTTAAAAGAGCAAAAAATAACTGCTTTAAAAAAATTTCAACCAGCTCCCACTATGAGACATATAGAGCACATTTGAGTCAAAGTCCTCTTCCTCAGAAACTCAGTTGTTACCATGGGAAAACTGTAAAAATGTTCGAATGTGGGCATGTTATAATTAGAACCAAACGTGGGCTTTATGGGACCTGTCATGATGTTTCTAGGAAGCTAGTTCTGCGTTGGCTTCGGAAGACATCCTTTTCCTACAATCATGACTCACTCCTCCTTCTCCTAACAACCCCCCCACCTTGTTCTGGGATGGAAACTTGCCCAAGTGCTCCAGAGACAGATGAGTAGGCGGATGTCCAGTCCACTACCAAGAACATTCTAGACATTGTGGAAGTGGGACAAAGGGTTTTGCTGGGCCTATCTGGAGCCAGCAGTGTGCTGATGGGTGTATGTTTATCACACACAGAAAGACTCATTTTGTTGGCAACCAACCCTAGCCCACTCGTTAATCCACTCAGCCCCCCCCCCCCCCCCCGCCTTCATTTCAGGAAAGCCTGTGCAAGTTCTCTGCAAGCTGATGACTCTGCTCCTCCGGGGAATGCTCGAGTCAGAAAAGCTTTTAAAAAGGAAAGAGGAGCCAAGGCCTCTGCATAAGTAGGCCAGCTGCAGGGTCTCCAGAGAGGCGGGCGGGGAAATCTCCTTGCAGGGCCCCAAACGAGCCCCCATCCCAGCCCCCAACCACCACCACCACACTCCTCTCCATTGTCTTCCCACAACCCCAAACACGCCAGCCCACACCTCTGTGACTGCTCCCGCTGTCATTTTCAGGAAAAGAGATGTTCTGAGTCCATCTTGGCACTTCTGTGAAATTGCAGAAATAATTCATTGACTCACAGAACTCAAAGAGATGATCTAATCACTTTTATTTTTTAAAATGATGAAAATGCAATTGGGAGGGGTCCGCTGACCTGCCCAAGCTCACACAGCCCTAGCTGCACAGCCAGAACCAGAACCTGGGCCTGTCTCCTGCTATGCCTTTGCCTTTTACATGTGAGCTGGTAAATATGAAACTCTGAGACCAGCTCTTCCCACCTCAGTCCTCTTGCTGTTTCCCCTAATGCCCTCTTCTCTTTGGAGCATATGGTTAAACTGAGGCTGGTGAGTCTGATGATGACGCCTGTCTTGGACCGTTCCTTGGGAGGTTCTGGGATGGGGAATTAGTTAACCAATTCCCAAGTGAATCTTAAGATCAAGCCAGTTCAGGGAGTAACGTGGTAGAGCAAAGTTGGGGGAAAAAAATGTATGATGGACAGGATGTCCCAGCAAGAATAGAACAGAGCATGGAGGGGACCAGCAGTGCTGCCTTTTAGCTGCGTTTTTTAGTGGGTTAACCACTAGACCACACTTCCTCTCGAGGAGAGGCAAGGAATTAAAATCAAAGGCTCACCACTGATTCATGCTGCCTGCTAATGCTGCGTATTGCGCCACGCTGTGACCCCATGCTCTATGGCTTGAAAACAGATGTGGGGAGTGAGAGCCCGGGGAACTCAGGGCTGAGGGAGGCGGGGTGCAGGCAGCTCGCCAGGGAAAGAACTTCCTCTGCTGCTAAAATTCAGGCGGAGTGGAAGTTGGGCTAAATTGTTACCATGCAGATCTGGAATCGTTTTTGCAATTGCCTGGCTCCAATTCCAGGTTTTTGCATCCTGCAATAAGACCCGAAAACGTGGTAATGAATGCCCCTGACCCGACTTTTGCCTCTGCCCTCATCTGAATGCCTATTGTGAAGCTACAAGGTTAGCCTGACAGTCATTTCATTAGACAAGAGAGTTTGGTTGCCCTCGGAGCTGGGCCGCACACCCTCCCCCATGTGCACTTTCAAAAGGAAGTACAGAAAAGTTAAGCAATTTGACCAAGGTTATGCAGAACTCAATATTGTGGTTGTTTTCCACCGAGCTTTCTGTACTCTCTTCAATATATTCTTATCATTGGACAACTGAATACACTGTCAGATTTATTGTCTTCCAGAAGTTGAGTGCTTAATTGTGCCCTTAGACACGGAGTTTGTCATGTCCTGTTTATCAAAGACACGTAGCTTTTGAGGGTTAAATATTGTTTCCAGAAATAGTTTCTGTGAGTTCTCTACTAAAGGGAAACTCCATGAGGGTGGGACAGGAATTTCAGCCATGGTTTGCACTAGACATTGCACATGTCACTGTATTTAACTGCCAGTGGGTATAGGAACTGGCTTTTAGGTCCATGGTTTTAAAGTTCTCAGACTTAGCAAAGAAAAAAATAATAAGGTAGTAAGTTCAATGTGAATTTCCCATTTTAAAGGTATTGGTATAAGTATGTTTCTTGCAATGTTTGGGAAGCATACATATCAAACAATTACTCATTGTTTATCCGAGAGTCGAATTAAACTGGTCAGCCTGTTGACCAATCTGACAACCCAGGCTAGGGTCTTCCCCATTGGCACAAAGATCCCTAGGATTCTCTCAAAGAGAGCCAAAATGCAACGCCTTCCCTCCAGAGTTTCAGCATAGCTCCTGGGGAGAATGCAGTCTATACACAACATTGTGATAAATGGTGTAACAGAAGATGCAAAGTGGGGGATAGGGGTTGGGCTTGGCACAGCAGTTAGGATGATGCTTGGGTCACCCCCTTTCCATGTGGAGTGCCTGAGTGCAAGTCCCCGCTCCACTTCTGATCCAACTTCCAGAAGATGATGGTGCAAGTTCCTCTGTCCCTGCCACCCATGTAGGAGACCCAGATTGAATCCCCCAGCTCCTGGCTTTGACTTGGCCCAATCTCAGCTGTTGCAGGCATTGGAGAGTAAAGTAGCAGAAGGCAGATCTCTCTCTGCAGCCTCCCACCCTCCCGCTCTCTTTATAACTTTGCCTTTCAAATAAATGAAATAATCTTTAAAAAATATTTTAAAGAAGATGTAAAAGGCTCTATGATCACGTGGTGAGCTGCAAACAGACAAGATCACGATGGTCATGAAGGCTTCATAGGGTTAAGTTTGGCCATAAAAGATTGGAAGTTCATCAGACAAAGGTATGGAAGCTTGAAAGAATATGGTCAGTTCAGTGTGGTTAGACCTTCTGGTCTGTGGGTATCTGACCAGGAGGCAGGGGTGATGGACATCAAGAGGTAAGGTTTGAAAGTTTTATTGGGGCAGCATTGGTAGCCACCTTTCTGTCATGATATCTTGGTGGACAGAGGAGTCAGCAAGGTTTTCAGCTGAGTGACACCATCATTTCTGTTTTTGAAAAATAATTCTTGTAGCAGATTGGAGTGGGCAGAAATTGTAGGCAGGGAGACCAATTAGAAGATTATTGAAATAGCCCAGCAAAAAAAGGATGAACTTATTTCAACTATGACAGTGGTGGTGGAAGCAGTGAGAGAAACAAAACTTAGAGACATTTAAGTGGTAGAATCAACAAAACTTGGTGAACGCACAGGGCAGTAAGATAGAGGGTGTAGTTCATGTGTGGTAAGGTCCAAACAAACCACAGGCATTTTCAGTCTAATTGTCTGCAGAAGGGAAGAATAATGCTCTACTTAATTAGGCTACTATGACGGCAAATTAAGATCAGGTATGTGACTGTGTGTTTTCACCTCTAAAGAGCAAGAAAATTATGCTGCTGTTTAATGTATATGCATCCATCTCAGCAGACATGAAACACTTCCAGGTCAGGGGTTGCGTGTTGCTCAGCTTTGATACTTCCAATACCTAGCACTTTGCTGATGTATAGATAATCCACACATGTCTGAACCATTGAACCAAATTTGAAATTCTACCGTGTCAAACAAAATAATTAAGTTTTTCACCATCTTGTTGGTGTATGTCTGAAACTGTATAATGGATCTAGGCTGGTGAAAATGACAACATCAGAGCCACAAATTTCAGAAGAAATAGCCACTTAAGGAATGCTGACACTGAAAGAAAGCTCTTTTGTTCAGATACAGGAATCACTGAGGACTATCTTAAATGCCCACCTAGGTTTCTCTGTTTATGTTCCTCCCCTTATAAATTATTTAGAATTTACTCTGTTTTATGAATCACAGTGATAGTGTCCTGTAAGTGCTACTGGACTCTGAGCTTAGTTCCAGGGGTCACGGGTGGAGGGGACCCTGTCCTATATCTGCATCCCAACATCGAGCACATTGTCTATTTTATGGTTGGTGCTTAGTAATATTCTTTTTTTTTTTTTTTTTTTGACAGGCAGAGTGGACAGTGAGAGAGAGAGAGACAGAGAGAAAGGTCTTCCTTTGCCATTGGTTCACCCTCCAATGGCCGTCGCGGCCGGCGCCCTGCGGCTGGCGCACCGCGCTGATCCGATGGCAGGAGCCAGGTACTTATCCTGGTCTCCCATGGGGTGCAGGGCCCAAGTACTTGGGCCATCCTCCACTGCACTCCCGGGCCACAGCAGAGAGCTGGCCTGGAAGAAGGGCAACCGGGACAGAATCCGGCGCCCCGACCAGGACTAGAACCCGGTGTGCTGGCGCTGCAAGGCGGAGGATTAGCCTAGTGAGCCGCGACGCCGGCCACTTAGTAATATTCTTACAACTAAAAGACAATATTTTTAAAGTTGAGTATCACTAAAACTTTAAATATGACCAAGTTTTTTTACAAAGTAAAAAACTTGTATGCAATTGCAAATTTTATTGTAAAATATAAGTATCATATTTTCAAATTATTTCTCAGGGCTTTTATCTAAATCTATCTTCTAAATCTATCTCCCTCAATCTTGATCATTCTTCCATCAGTTTTCCTTGTTGATTCTGCCTACTGTCTCTTATGCCATTTTGATTCTAAGCTTTTTGGACTTTGCTGAAACTTTGTTCTGTCCATTTATACACTAAAAAAAAAATCTAAAAAGACTGCCAAAGCAGAAGTCTTCTATTTCCATCAAATGTAAATCATTGTATTGTTAGCATCTATATTAGTATTAAGTATTGTTCAGAATAATCATTCAATGAGCATATATGTGGGGTCAATTTTTTAAAAAGATTTATGTATGTATTTGAAAGGCAGAGTTACAGAGAGGCAGAGACAGGGAATAAAAGGTCTTTCATCCACTGGATCTCTCCCCAGATCACCGCAACAGCCGGAGCTGAGCCGATCCGAAGCCAGGAGCCAGAAGCTTCCTCCAGGGTTCCCCTGGATCAGAAGTGGAGCAGACAGGTCTTGAACCAGCCCCCATGTAGGATGCCAGCACTGCAGGCAGCGGCTTTACCCACTACACCACAGCACCGGCTCCAATATTGGCTCTTATTCTCCAATTTTATGACAGTCATTGATCCAAGCAATGCATTGCTTCTGCACTCAGAAGTTTACAGTCTAATTGAAGAGACATATACAGCAACAGAATTCAACAGTACAAATATGATGCATTCTGTAAAGCTGTAGGCCATGGTCCTATGGAAATACTGAATGGCAAACCCCAATCGGGCAGGAAGTTGTCAAAGAAGTAAAACAGTAATTCTGAAACTGAATCTTGAAAATTAACCAGGAGCTAGAGAAAGCAGAAAAAGAGGAGAAAGGTGTTTTTAGTCATGAAAACAGCTGCTACAAAACCTCAAATATGTTACATTCTTAGTTTACTAATAAATTTACAGGTAGTTTGTTATGACTGGAGCATAAGCAGTTGAAGAATATTAAAGAGGTCTTACATGTTATCTTGATATTAGAGTTTATCTTAAAAAGAAGAAGACGGAGACTGTCTCCTTGTAGTATGGGGACTCCAGTTGTGGGACCTGGAGCCACAATGAGAAACGGCAGATTAAGAGAGCATTTCAGTGTTGTAATTGTCTGCAAGAGAATCAGTAAACATTGACACATCTCTAACCAAACATATCATACAGGAATACTAGGATTGAGAGAAGATAGAACTGAAGAGTCTACAGATACTAAGAAGGAAATTGGGAAATATAGGAAAAGCTTTATGCCAAAAGTTTGGCCACTTACCAGAGCTAGACGTGTTCCTTGAAAGACATACATTACTAAAGTTCACTCTGGGCCAGCGCCGTGGCTCACTTGCCTAAATCCTTCGCCTGTGGCGCCAGCACCCCGGGTTCTAGTTCCAGTTGGGGCGTCGGATTCTGTCCCGGTTGCTCCTCTTCCTGTCCAGCTCTCTGCTGTGGCCCAGGAATGCAGTGGAGAATGGCCCAAGTGCTTGGGCCCTGCACCCGCATGGAAGACCAGGAGAAGCACCTGGCTCCTGGCTTCAGATCAGTGCAGCGCGCCAGCTGTAGCAGCCATTTGAGGGGTGAACCATCGGAAGGAAGACCTTTCTTTCTGTCTCTCTCACTGTCTAACTCTGCCTGTCAAAAAATAAATAAATAAATAAAGGTCACTCAAAAAGATCATCTGAATACTTTTATATGAATGAAACGCTTGAAGGTGTAGTTTAAAAAGCTACTTTACTAGTGATTTCTGCCAGATATTTAAGAAAAAATTGAAGTGATTCCACACGCATTCTTGCAGAAAATTGAAGATAGAATTTTTCCAAACTTATTTTATAAAGCCAGCATTTCCCTACCAATAAAATGAGATGAGGTTATAGAGAAAACTACTCCCAATACTTCCTACAAAGATTAACGCAAATTCTTAAAAATTTTATAAAATCAAATCCAGCAATATAGTAAAAAGAACATATCCCAGGAATGCAAGGGTGGTTTAGTGTTTATAAATCAATTGATAGGATTGACATATTAACAAAGTAAACAAGCCTAGTGAAACTCTCAGAAAACTAGGAATAGAGGAAATTTTCTCAACCTGAAAGGGCAGCTATGAAAACGATACACCTAATTTCATATTTAATAGTGAGAGGCTGAATATTTTCCCCTAAAATCAGGAGCAGGCAAACATGTGTGTTCTCATTATTTGGCTTCAATATTGTACTAGAGTTTCTAGTCAGTACAATATGACAAGAAGAAAAAAGGGAATACAGATTGGAAATGATTAGGTAAAACTGTCTTTCTTATTAATGAATAATATGACTATCTGATAAGAAAGTCCTGTAAAATTTACCACACTATTAATAAAACTAGCAGGTAAGCTTAGAAAAATTGCAGCATTAAAGATCAATCTATAGAAATCATTGTAGGTCGGCAGTGCGGCTCACTTGGCTAATCCTCCGCCTGTGGCTCCAGCACCCTGGGTTCTAGTCCTGGTTGGGGCGCTGGATTCTGTCCCAGTTGCCCCTCTTCCAGTCCAGCTCTCTGCTGTGGCCCGGGAAGGCAGTGGAGGATGGCCCAAGTGCTTGGGCCCTGCACCAGCATGGGAGACCAGGAGGACGCACCTGGCTCCTGGCTTCAGATTGGCACAGCCTGCCAGCCACAGTGGCCATTTGGGGGGTGAACCACCAGAAGGAAGACCTTTCTCTCTGTCTCTCTCTCTCTCACTGTCTAACTGCCTGTCAAAAAAAAAAAAAAAAGAAAGAAATCATTAAGTTTTATGACTGCATTGAATAATTGAAAATTGAAACAAAAAGAAATCTATAATAACATCAAAAGATAATTATGAATAAATCTAACAAAAAATACCCATGAAATGCCCAGTGAAAATTACAAAATATTTCTGAAAGAAATTGAAGAGAACATAAATGGGAAACAATGTGCTGGATCAGAAGATTCATTAATGTTGACATGCCAGCTTTCCCCAGATCTATATATTCAGCGCAATTTGAATAAAAATTCCAGTAGGCATTTCTGGAGAAATTGAAAATCCAATATAAACTTCATATAGAAATGGAATGGATATAAAAACCAAAATAACTTTTCAAAATACTACAAAAGCTCAAGAACTTACATTATCTTTCAAGATTTATCCTAAACCTACAGTAATCAGTGTCATCTGATAATGCTGTAGAGAGAAACAAGTACACCAAATGTAATTACATGGAACAGATTAGAGAAAACAGAAATCGATCAAAACCAGGAATGGACAGCTGCTTTTTGACAAAACTATAATGAAAATTCAGCAGAGAAGGGCGGGAGATTGTTTTCAAGAAATGTACTTGAAGTTGATACTGATTTCATAATTGTACAGTTTAGGTTTTTTTTTTTTTACTTTTAAATTCCAACTTAAAATTATGAGTTTCAGAAATATATTGAAGATTTAACAATATTTAAAAATAGAATGCAGCATGAGTGTTCATACTTTCAAATGATGTTTAAATTTGTATTCTATATTGTTTTATCTAGCTGTCTTTGCAAGCAGTCTTCAGGTTAAAGATACTTCTAACAAGTTACAGGACGTTTCCTCTGTATGTAAACCAGATGGGATAATAGAATTTATAACCATAATATTCTTTGAAAGCTAAGCTTTAACTTCATTTTAAATCAGTTTAAAACAGAAAGTGGCTACTTGCCATTTTCACATCAACTCATTTTGCAAGGCTTAGGCAGCTAGACATCGTGTGAAAAAAAATATGAACTTATATTCCATGTGTATGTTTTGTCGGCCATCACTCAGTTCTTGACATTTATGTTAACCATTCCATGCCTTAATATGCTTACAATAAAAGAATATCTTTAGATGGGTGAATACCAAAAGGCCTCCAGCATGTAAAGTCAGAAATCAAACAAGCATTGGGCAGTGGGGAAACCAAAAACCACAGGTTAGCTAAAGCATCACAACAAAGACAATTATCTTATTAAATTGTCACTAAATGACAAGTGAAGCAAGACTTGTCTTACATATTTTTCATCTACAAATAGTGTTACATGCAGAAGTATTACATATGTTGTCTCAGACACCACTGCATTTACTAGAACTGCTGAGAGGACTGTATATATGATTTTAAGCCGGTTGATTTTTTCTTCTCATTCTTGGAAGTACTTCTTTGTAAAAGCAGTTCTTTTTTTCCCCAAAGATTTTATTTTTTTATTTGAGAGGTAGTTACAGGTAGAGAGGGTGAGAGTCAGAAAGGTCTTCCACCTGCTGGTTCACTCCCCACATGGCCACATTGGCTGGAGCTGCGCTGATTCATAGCCAGGAGCCTCCTCCGGGTCTCCCACGCAGGTGCAAGAGCCCAAGGACTTGGGCCATCTTCTCCTGCTTCCTCAGGCTAAAGCAGAGAGCTGGATTGGAAGAGAAGCAGCCAGGACACAAACCAGCACTCATATGGAATGCTGCGCCACAGGTAGAGGCTTAGCTCACTACACCACAGCGCCAACCCCTGTGAAAGCAGTTCCTACAGCTTGGTTTCCAATAAGCTAGGAATGTTTCATATATTACTTTAACCTGTTGTCTTCCACATTCTATTGCACTAATTATATTGTTTTCTGATTTGTATTTGTCTTGAGACATTAACTTTTTTTAAAAAAAAAATTTATTTATTTATTTATTTGAAAGTCAGACTTAGCAGAGAGAGAAAGAGAAGTCTTCCATCCACTGGTTCACTCCCCAATTGGCTGCAATGGCCAGAGCTATGCCGATCTGAAGCCAGGAGGCAGGAGCTTCTTCCAGATCTCCCACATAATGCAGGAGCCCAAGGAATTGTGCCATCTTCTACTGCTTTCCCAGGCCATAGCAGAGAGCTGGATCGGAAGTGGAGCAGCCAGGACTCGAAGTGGCACCCATATGGGATGCTGGCACTGCAGGTGGCAGCTTAACCCACTACACCACAATGCCAGCCCCTGAGACATTAGCTTTTTTAATAAAAGTAAACCTACAAAAAAAATTGTACTTAAACAACTGGATAGTCTTACACAAAAATAAAATACAATAACATCAATTCATAACTCCCACTATATATAAAAATTGACCTCAAATGGATCTGAGATCTAAATGTACAACCTTTCCAAAGCTTCTATTAGAAAAGTAGAAGAGGGGCCAGCATTGTGGCTCAGCTGGTTAGGCTGCCACCTGCAACACTGTCATCCCACATGGGTGCTCATTTGGGTCCTGGCTGTTCCACTTCAGATTCAGCCCCCAACTAATGCATCTGGGAATGCAGCTGAAGATGGTACAAGCGACTGGGCCCCTATCAGGTTTCTTTCTTATCTTTTCTTAAAAGACTTATTTATTTTTCTGTAAGACAAAGTTAGAAAAAGAGAAAGAGAGACACAGAGATCTTCCATCTGCTGGTTCACTCCTCAGATGGCTACACAGCCAGGGCTGAGCCAGGCCATTGCCAGAAGCTAGGAGCTTCATCTGGGTCTCCCATGTGGGTGACAGGTGCCCAAACACTTGGACCTTCTTCCGCTGCTTTTCCCAGGCCATTAGCAGGAAGCTGGATCAGAAGTGTAGCAGCCAGGACACGAACCAGCTTTTTACCTGCTATGCCACAACACTGGCCCCAGTTTTTTTCTTATTTACAAAAAAGAAGTTATTTGTGTTTTATGTTGTATTCAGGACAGAAGAGGAAAGAATTCTATTACACGATGTATTTTGAGCAGCATACAATTTCCAGGTATTCTCAATGAAGAATTCTTCTACATTACAGACATGGTGTATAAGTCATAATATCATGACCTTTTACAATAGTGACCACACAGGGAAGACCCAATATCAGTCAAAAAACTGTGACTCAGTGGGTAGGCATTTAGCTTATCAGTTAAAATCAATTCCACATCTCAGCCCCTGGGTTTGATTCCCTGCTCCAGCTCTTGACTCCAGCTTCCTGCTAATGCATACCTTGGGAGGCAGTGATGATGGCTCAGGTGATTAAGCTGCTGTTATCCATGTGGGAAATTTGGATTGAGTTTCCCCACTCCCAATCAAGGTCTGGCCGGGATCCAGGTCTTATGGACATTTAGGGGAGTGGGTAAACTAGTGGATGGGAGTCTCAGTCTCTCTCTTTTTCTCTCTCTGCCTCTCAAATAAATAAA
This sequence comes from Oryctolagus cuniculus, assembly GCF_051225735.1. Taxonomy (NCBI): domain Eukaryota; kingdom Metazoa; phylum Chordata; class Mammalia; order Lagomorpha; family Leporidae; genus Oryctolagus; species Oryctolagus cuniculus. The sequence goes on from NC_142878.1 coordinate 61,329,481, forward strand.
CAACAAAATTTTAAAACTGTGGTTCTACTTCTGTCTCTGCCCTTTCTTAACTGGATGGCCTTAGATGTCTTCAGTAGTTTCTCCAGGCCTACTTTCTGCACTCCTAAGTTGAAGGCCTCAGACTGAATGGAGTGGTTTCATATTGGTCTGCTCAGGAGGAATGTGGGGGCGGGATGGGGGTGACAAGAGGCACAAAGCTAGCAAAGCTGTAGAGACCTCTGCATGCCACCAACCAGAGTGGTTCTGCTTCTGTCACTTCCACATAGTTTGATTTCCCACAAGACTGAAGTCAAATGGTTTCCATGGGTGTCCAAAGAACTGGAGCTGATGATCTCTACAATCTCTTCAGGTGCCTCATTAGGGAGATTAAACTTGCCAAGCATCCATTGCGATTTTTCCTGAGTAGGCATTTGTTCACAGAGCTGATTTTTTTACTATTAGTGAACTCCCAGTAACCCTCCAGCAGTTTCTTACCCAAATCTTTCTGGTATTTTATTTCAATCCAAACTGAAGGGATGCTCCTCCCTGCGTTTCTCAGAATTGTGTTCCCAAGGGTTGGCGGCCCAGGTGCCGAAAGGCAGAGAGCCTGAGGACAGACAGCCCTTCCTCCACCTCCATGTGCTGAGAGCCCAGCTGCTGTCCCTGTGGCTCTTCCAACCACATTTGCTCTTCTCCACTCACGTGGTGGAACTCACAGCCCCTAGAATTATTCATCAGGGAATCAAAGTAATTCAGAAAGTCAGCCTTTAGGCAGCGTGCACCCAGATCTGCTGATTTGTGTGGGAGCAGTGTTTTCCAAGAGACCCCATCTGCCTCGCAGTCTTCACGACTCTACCCACTGCTTTCTTCTTCCTCTGAGGCATTTGTGCACTGTGCCTGTGTTCTTTTTAATTCCCCTCATGGCAGTGACTCAGTTTGTTTTTCTAGTGCCCACATCCTTTCCCCACAAACTGAGACGACTGAAAACAAGGAATAGTGTAAAGAAAACCTAGACTCGAGTTCTGGCTTTGCCATTCCACTTCCTGAGTGGAGGGCACATGTCATTCTTCTGGATCTTGGTTTCTTCTAAGGTGTATAAACTCCCACGGGTGGTATGGGAGATATCTCTGGATTGTCCGTAGGATGGATTTATTAAGCACAATTGTCCCTCAGTATCTGCTAGGAATTGGTTCCAGGAAAACCCTCCCCCCGGATACCAAGTCTTTTATATTAAATGGTTTAGTAATCACATATCTGTGCACATCCCCCCATATACTTTAAATCATCTCTAGATTACTTATAATACCTAATACAGTATAAATAGTTCTTATACTATATTGTTTTTGAAAAAATGATAATATGTTCACTACATCAAGCCAGCTTAAAATTGTTATCTGTATTTTTAACATTTTTATTGAGTTATTTTCATTTTTATTTGAAAGGCAGAGAGACAAAGAAAGGAAGAAAGAAGACACAGACAGACAGCCTCCATTCCCAGGTTAACCCCCCAGAAGCCCACAACAGTCATAGATGGGCCAGCCCAAGGTCAGGAGCCTAGAACTCATTCCAAGCCTCCTACCTGGGTGGGAGAGACCAAAGTACTTGAGCCATCACCTGCTGCCTCCCATCAACAGGAAGCAGAATTGCTGAGACTCAAAGCAAGCACTTTGAAATGGAATGTGGCATGACAAGTGGCAACTGACTTGATGTGCCAAACATCCATCCCTGTTACTTATATTTTTAACTGAATTAATTTAAAGTCAAATATTAGGAGTTTTAGGGAATAACAAAATATGGCAAAAATTGGAAAGATGACACATAATAGTGTTCTTAAGTGCCATTTTTTCAATTTTTTGCCTTACTGATTCACAGGAAAACTTTTCCCAGCTGCCTTGATGGTGAGTTGGACCATGTGCCTAAGTTCTAGTCAATGAAATGTGAACACAAGTCAGGTGTCACTCCTGGAAGAAGCCAGTGAGGACTTCGGTCTCTCTATTCTCTTGCCACAGTGACTTTCCAAACTATGGTATTATCAACACGTAGAGAGAGCTTGGATTAAAGTATACACCAATACAAATTGGACATATGACTAAGAAATACATTTTGTTGTTTTTAAGTGAAGGAGATTTCCTAGTTCATCACTGTAGGATATTTTATCTTACCCTGACTAAGGCAAGAGGTGATGAGATAATCAGTTTCTACCTGGCTCTAACATTCTGTATCCTCCTCTTATTCAGTTTTAACCTATACAGTTTTTCAGGGTCTCTAATTTCAGAGGAGTCTTTTCTGAATTAATTTGCTTATGTTTTATCTTTCTGGTTGTTTTTAGAAGTAACATTTATTTTAATGATGGCTGCAGTTCTGGCTAACTGCATAGAACCTTCCTCACATCCAAAGAGGACATGGCAATTAGTGTTGTTGCCTGTTTGTGGTGCCTTTCTGAATTGCCTTGGGTGAACATCAGCTCTTTCAGGCCTCTCATGCATCAAGATGACACATTCTGCAGAGCCTCATTCACTACTGACGTCACCACTTTCAATGGTTTATGAGCCTTGGCTTGAGAAAGGCGCTATTACTGCATTGTGTCAGACAAGCCAGCCTCCATCTATTGGCTCCCAAAGTCCATAAGCCAGAAACAGTGTTTGAAGTTGTGCTGTAGGAAACTATCCATCAATCCCATTTATAGTGTGATCCCCTTTTAAACCCCAAACAGCTAAAGGAGCTTGCATTCGCCTACCCTTATCATAAGCCATAACAGCCAAGCTGCATGATAAAAATTATCATTTTAATCCTTGGGAACTAGTTGTATTTAGGAACTTCATATTGGCTTGTGTTAGCTGGTTTTGTCAGTTAGAGGCTATAGATATCTGGAAAAAAAGATGATTTTTTTTCCAAGAACTCGGATTGGAATCTGGGGCAAGTCACAACCTCTTAATTCTAGTCACTGCCATTGCATTATATACCTTCAATTATTTAAATAACTTGACAAGTTTTTGCCTGTTCTCCAACGGATATTAACTTTTGATTCAATTTGCTTCTCTAGTGCTTAATCAGTAGATCAGATGTCTTCTCAGGCAGTAGAATTAAGAGACAGTTCTAAGCAATATAGGATGATGAAAACTTCTTGTAGCATTTACCTTATTCAAGATAATGCAGAAGCCTTATTCTCTTAGAGCTCAATTCATATACCAGTGGTGACTCTTCAAATAGTCCAGGAAAACAGTGGCTTTTACTCTGTTGGTTTAGAAGGGAATGATCATTGGTTTGCTATTTATACCCACCAGGAACTTCCAAAAATAATTCAAGGATTATCCTAGAACTATTAAAAATCATTAACCATTAAAAACACCATATGTGTGACACTATTGAAGTCTGTTCATAACCACAAAACCATGGAATTGTAGAATGGTGGTAAGGGAAGAAAACAACCAACCATATGACTCAGCTCCATTTTTTTTTTCACAGAAACAGAACATAAAACTGGGACCTAAAGGGTAACATGGTAATTTTATTTTATATACTGTTATTTTTTTTAAACTTTTATTTAATACATACAAATTTCAAAAGTACAACTTTTGGATTATAGCAGCTTTTCCCCCCATGACCTCCCTCTCATCTGCAAGCACCCCATCTCCCACTCTTATATACCATTATTAAAATATCACTTATATATCCTACAATTTGCTAATTTTAAGTATGCAATTCAGTGACTTCTGGTATATGCAAAAAGTTGTGCAATAATAATTATAATGAATTTTGGAGTTTTTATCACACCTTAAAAAATTCCATGTCTATTAGTGATAATTATCCTCCCCCAACACCTCCAACCCTACACCATTAGATTTATTATCGCTGATGGTTTGCCTATCTTGGGTACTTCATTTAATGGGAATCATTTTATATGTAGTTTTGTGTGAATAGTTTCTTTTACTTGGCAAATGTTTGTTATGTTTGTCCATGTTGCACCATTGGACATGTATTTATTGCTTCTTAACTGTTGAATAATATTACATTATGTTGCTACATCACATTTTGATTATCCATTCATCCACTGATGTGATATTTGGCTTGTTTCTATTTTTTGGCTATTATGAACAATGCCACTATGAATCTGAATGCAAGTTTCTGGGTGGACACTAGTTTTCATTTCTATTGGGTGTACAGCTAGGAATGAAATTGCTGTATCATGTAGTAACTCTTACCTTGTGAGGAACTGCCAGAATATGTATTTTTCAAAGCAGCTATGTCATTTTATACTCTCACCAACAATGTGAAAGTGTTCCATCTTCACTAACATTTGTTATTATCTGTCTTTTTAAATTATAGCTATCTTAAGATGTGGAAAGTGATATCTTATGGTTTTTCTTTGCCTCTCCTTGATGACTAATGACATTGAGCATCTTCTTGAGTGCTTATTGGCCATTTGTATATTTTCTTTGGAGAATTATCTAATCAGATCTTTTGCCCATTTTTAATTTTTTTATTGATCCACATGCTTTCTGTAGTCTAAATAAAAATCCATCCATCATATGTATGATTTACACATATTTTCCCATTGCATTGATTGTCTTTTCATTTTTATGATGGTGTGCTTTGAAAAATAAAAATTTTAAAATTGTGCTAAAGTCCCATTTGCTTATTTATCTTTAAAAGATTTAATTTGCTTATTTGGAAGGCAAACAGAAAGAGAGCAAGATAGAGTGAAAGAGAAAGATTCTCTATCTGCGGGTTCACTCCCAAAATGGCCCAAATGGCCAAATCTGGGCCAGATTGAAGGCAGGATCCAGGGACTTCATCCTAGTGTCCCATATGGTTGGTAGGGGCCCAAATGTTTGGTATATCATTTGCTGAAATCCTAGGATGCCTTAACTAAAAGCAAGATTGGAAGCAGAGTATCTGGAATGCAAACTGGCACTTCTGTCATGGAACTGGGGCATCACAAATGATGGTTTTACCTGCTGCACCACAATACCTGCCTCTGTTTCATTTTAACTTATTTCAATAGCCATACATGGTTGATAGCTACAGTATGTGACTGCAGCTGTAGTTACATATGTGTGTTGAGGATGAGAGTGAGTAAAGACATAATACAAAGTTCCCAGGGAGGCTCTGCCCTGGCATCTGCCTCCAGCCTCTCTACAAGCCTGTGAGTAGACCCCTGTCTGCTCCTATGCCCACTCCCCCACCATGCTACCCACCTGGAAGCTCTCTAGAACCTGAACATAAAAAGATTTATCTAGTTATTCAAAAGACAGAGTTACCAAAAAAGAGGAAGAGTTAGAGGATATATATGGGGAAAGATCTTTCATCTGCTGGTTTACTCCCCAGATGGCCCCAACAGCCAGGCTGAAGTCAGGAGCCTGAAACGCCACCCTGGTCTTTCACATGGGTGGCAGGGGCCCAAGCACTTCATCCACCGCTTTCCTATACACAATATCAGGGAGTTGAATCAGAAGTGGAGCACCCAGAACTGGAACCTGTGCTTATATGGGATGATGGCATCACAGGCAGCAGCTTAACCTGCTGCACCACAACACTGGCCCCTTATTATATTTTGTCTTTGATCCATGGTGAGTTAACTTTTGTATACTGTAAGCAATACGGGTCCAACTTCATTCTTTTCCTGTGCATACTGAATTATCCTAGAATCATTTGTTAAAGATTATTGTTTCTCTCAGTGAAACGTCTTTATAAACATTTTTAAAAGTCAGTTGATTTTAAATATGAATGCTATTATTGGATTTGTCCATCAAATCTCACTGATCTCCATGTCTATTCTTATGCCAGCACCATACTGTCTTAATTACTGCAAATCTGTGTTAAGTTTTGAGATCAGAAAGTACAAGACCTCTAACTGTGTTCTTTTCCAACATTATTTTGCTATTAGATCTCTTAATTTTATTTGTGAATTTTAGATGGAGTCTGTCAATTTCTACATAGGAGGCAGCTGGAATTTTGATATGAGTTTCATCAAATCTGCCGATTGCTTGAGTAGTATTGCTTTTTTAATATTAAGTTTTCAAATCCATGAACATGGGATGTCTTTCCTTCTCTTTAGGTCTTCTTTAACTCCTTTTAATAATGTTCTATAGTTTACAGTGCAGAAATTTTGCACTACCTTTATTAAATTTAATTCTAAGCATTTTATTCTTTTAGATGATATTGTTGTAGGTTGAATTGTTTTCTTGATTTCATTTTTGCATTACTCATTGCAAATGTATAGAAATATAGTCTTGGCCGGCGCCGTGGCTCACTAGGCTAATCCTCTGCCTGCGGTACCAGCACACTGGGTTCTAGTCCCGGTCGGGGCGCCGGATTCTGTCCCGGTTGCCCCTCTTCCAGGCCAGCTCTCTGCTGTGGCCAGGGAGTGCAGTGGAGGATGGCCCAAGTGCTTGGGCCCTGCACCCCATGGGAGACCAGGAGGAAGCACCTGGCTCCTGCCTTTGGATCAGCGCGGTGCGCCGGCCATTGGAGGGCGAACCACCGGCAAGGGAGGACCTTTCTCTCTGTCTCTCTCACTGTCCACTCTGCCTGTCAAAAAAAAAAAAAAAAAAAAAAAAAAGAAAGAAAAGAAATATAGTCTTTTGTTTATTAATCTTGTATGCTGATAACTTGCTAAGATTGTTAATTAGTTTTAAGAGGTTTTTAGAATTTCTCAATCTTTAGTATTTTCTTTATATAAGATCATGTCATCTGAAAATAGACGTATTTCTACTTCATGTTCAGTCAAATGCCTTTTCTAGCCCAATTTGCCTTGCTAGAACCTCTGGTGAGTTTAATAGAATTGGCAAGAGTGGATATTCTTATTTTGTTCCTGATTTTAAGGGAAAAGCAATTACTCTTTCCTAGAAAAATGTGATTTAGTTGGAAAGTATTCATTGTTAAATGTAGTATTTCCTATGGATTTTTCCATAAATGCTCTTTGTCAGGTTATGAGAGCTTCCTTATCTTCCTAATTTGTTGAATATTCTATCATAAACATGACTCATTTTTGCAAAATGCTTTTCCTGAATCTTTTGAGATAGTCATGTGGTTTTTCTCCTTCACCTTATTCATGTGATGCATTAAATTATTGATTTTCAGATGTTAAACCAGCCTTGCATTCTAAGTATAAATTTAATGTGCTCATAGTATACAGTTCTTTTTATAACCTGCTGTATTGGGTTCACTAATTTTTGTTACTGATGATTTTGCATTTATATTCATAAGAGACACTGCTCTGTCATTTTCCTGTGATGTCTTTCTCTGGTATCAAGATTCACAGAATTAGTTGGTTTTTAATTTTCAGACTGTGGGGAAAAACTGAAAGTTGAAAGTACAAATCTGCTACCCTGTCTCAAATTCACTGTGAACTGAATGTGTGTATACATATATATATATATATATATGAATTTTATTCACAGATTTCTTGTGTGTATGTGTTAATTTAGAGGTTTGTGCTCAAAACTGAAAGTGATTATGTGAGATCACATGATTTAAAATTACCACAGTCATTTTCTGACTCTAACCCAGTGAACTTCACAGGCTCAGGAATCCACACATTTTATATAGATTTTCTAGCCTAAGTGACACATTCAAACAAGGCTCCAAATGATTTTATTCTTTTAATGATGAATATTGGATCATCTAGTTTGACATTAACTTGATGATCAATATACCATTACAAGCAACATCACTGTTTTTTACTTTTATTTTGATGAATCTCTAAGAACAGTCAAAGTTACTAATATACAGAAATATACATATAGATAAATGTTACAAGCCAAATTTCTTAGATTTCATCATAAATCATTACATTAAATAGAGTGACATAGGTTCCTGTGAAAACTGACCCCAAAACAGCTCCTAATAGCTGAAGTTCAAATAACATGAGCAAAACCCTAAAGTAGTATTGGATTATGACCTAAAGTATAAAAGAAATATCCAAGTGTCTGCATTATTATACATAAATGATTAAATAAATAAATGAAGAGGAAGAGACAAATGTCCCTTTAAAAATTCCAAATAAATGACTACATATTCTGTCATCAAGAGGTGGAACATAACTCCCCATTCCCAAGTGTGGGCTGCACAGGGTGAGTTCCTTCCAAAGGATTACAGCATAGTGAAGGAGAGAGAGTAACTTTTCAGTGGAGAAACATTACTTCTGCACAATCAGGGGAAGTGTTCACCTAGGTAGGTCGTATTGATAGCATGAAGCTTTAATACGGTGTGATTAAAATAGCACTTTGCCTCTGTGGTCTTTCTCCCTTAACCACCTAACCCCCATCTATTTCTGAGACAAAACATCAGATTGACAAAACCCATGACTAGTACTCCTAAAAGCTGTTATGTTCATCGTCAGGCAAGGAAAATCTGATGACCTGTTACATCAAGCAGATCCCAAGGAGACATGACAACTAAATGGAATGTGGTTTTCTGGATGGGATCCTGGCAAAGAAAAGGACATTCGCTAAAAACTAAAGATATCTGAATAAATGAGGAACTTTAACCGATAATCATGAATCCATGTGAGTTCATAAGTTTCAATCAATCTACCATACCATACAATGTTAATAACAGGAGAAACTGGATTAAGGTATATGAGAACTCTCTGTACCATGAATATCTTCCCTATTTTTCCATAAATGTAAAGTGACTCTAAAAAATAAAGTGTGTGTGTGTGTGTGTGTGTGTTTAGAAAACCCCACTGGATGGGTTAAAACATGATTTGGGCATAGCTGAAGAGAGAGATGTTTATCTGGAAAAAAATCCACTCAGAATTCAGCACAGAGACACCAAGAATGGTTACGAGACACTGAAGACACAATGAGGAGCTCCCATGCATGTGACATTGAAGCTCCAAAAGGAAAATCAGCAGGGAGAGGATGAGTGAAAAATAGTGAAAGAAAGAGTCTAAGAATTTTTCAGAATTGATAGAATCAATAATTCATCAGACTCAAGAATTCTAACAAATATCAAACAGAAAAAACAATCCACATCTCAAGACACATCTTAGACAAAGACAATCTTAAATGCAACCAAAGAAACAGTCTGTAGGGGCCTATATTCTGGTGCAGTAGGTTAAGCTGCTGATTGCAATCCAGCATCCCTTATGGGAGTGCCAGTTTGAGTTCTGAGATCCAACTCCATAATAATGTGCTTGGAAAGGCAGCAGAAGATGGTCCAAGTGCTTGAAACCCTGCTACCCACATGGGAGACTCCTGGCTTCGGCCTGGCCCAGATCTGGCTGTTGGGGCCATTTGAGGAATGAACTAGCAGATGGATGATCTTTCACATAAATAAATAATAAAAGAAAGAAAAGAAGTAAAGTAACATGAATTAGAGTAAAAACTGACTCTGCTATTGGAATACAGTATAAAGATATCTCTAAAAGGCCACGTGTGAGACTTCAGTGGTTGGATTCTTATGTTACTGCATCAAATCTGCTCCAGATCCTTTTTACCTCCTAAGTGGGAAGATGAACCTCTATGTTTATGTAATAAAAGTCCAATTCCCTAGTTCCCTATGAAGAAATACTTAGACAAGAACGCCCTGAGCTAACACAGGTGAGCTGCTACAAGGAAGACCAAAATTTCTTTTTTTTTTTTTTTAACAGGCAGAGTGGACAGTGAGAGAGAGAGAGAGAAAGGTCTTCCTTTGCCGTTGGTTCACCCTCCAATGGCCGCCATGGCCGGAGCACTGCGGCCGGCGCACCGCGCTGATCCGATGGCAGGAGCCAGGTGCTTCTCCTGGTCTCCCATGGGGTGCAGGGCCCAAGCACTTGGGCCATCCTCCACTGCACTCCCTGGCCACAGCAGAGAGCTGGCCTGGAAGAGGGGCAACCGGGACAGAATCCGGCGCCCCGACCGGGACTAGAACCCGGTGTGCCGGCGCCACAAGGAGGAGGATTAGCCTAGTGAGCTGCGGCGCCTGCCGGAAGACCAAAATTTCTACAAAATACAAGTTTATTTTCCTTTCAGTTAATGATCAACAATAAATGTTCCAGGTCAGCTGGTATTCCTTCATGAACAGTTCAGGTACTCAGACTTCTTTCAGCTGTGACTCTCACAGCCTCCAGACCTTCATTGACACAAACGGCCATCAAGAAAAAGGAGAAAGCCCTTGGAGGAAACACATCCACTTCTTGGCTAGGGGAGAAGATTTGGCCTAGCAGTTTAGATGTCAGTTAGGATGCTAGGGTTACAAATCAGAGTGCCTGAGTTCAATACCTGCCTCTGGCTCCTGACTCTAGCTCCTTACGAATGTAGACCCTGGGAGGCAGCGAGTGATGACTCAGAAGTTTGGATCCCTGCCACCCATGTGGGAGACAGGTGGAGTTCTCTGTCCTGGAGTCGGCATGGTGCAGCCTCAACTGTGTGGGTAATTGAGGCAATGAAGCAGCAGATGAGAGTTCTCATTCTCTGTCCATGTCCCTGTCTCTCTCTCTCTGGTTCTAATAATAATAATAACAACAACAACGACTTGGCCTGAAAGCAACACACATCGCTTCCACTACATATGTTTGACAATAACCAATCACAGTCAAAATTCACTATAGAGAAGGTTGAGATATATAGTCTAACTCTGTGCTCAAAAAAAGAAAAAAGGAAATCATTTTTAAATGGCCAGCAGACTTTTTCACAAACACACTAGCATACAAATAATCAAAGAAAATCTGGTGTTCTCTCTCCATAAGGCAATCTGCATTCCAATTTTGAAGGAAAAATTCTTTAACTCTGCAGGAGCACAGTTGTGGTAGTATTCCCATTTGTCTTCAATTATTTTACAATTGAGTCTGAAGCAAGAATACTTATGTCACTTCTCTGCATTCAGAGCACCTCAAACAGTAGTTAGGTAGATATTTGACTGAAAACAAAATAAACCCTCCCAAGACCATTTCCCCTAAAGAATGATTCCTGAATCTCACTCTTTGAGCCAACCCTGAATACAACTTCAAAACAGCAGCCCTCTGTCATCAAAAATTTCAAATTTGAGGGCTGGCGCTGTGGCACAAATGGTTAAAGCTCTGGCCTGCAACACCAGCATCCCATATGGGCACCGGTTCAAGTCCCAGCTGCTTCACTTCTGATCCAGCTCCCTGCTATGCACCTGGGAAAGCAACAGAAGATGGTCCAAGTCCTTGGGCCCCTGCCTAAGACCCAGAAGAAGCTCCTGGCTCCTGGCTTCAGATCGGCTCAGCTCCAGCCATTGTAGCCATTTGGGGAGTGACCCAGCAGATGGAAGACCTCTTTCTCTTTCTCTCTCTCTGTCTCTACCTCTCTCTATAGCTCTGTCTTTCAAATAAATAAAATAATTTTTTTGAAAATTTCAAATTCGGTCTCTGTTGGCTCCCTGTTAAAATTCAATGGTAAAGTCTTTGAGAATTATTCATCACATGATGTCACATGATGACTCACACAAGACATCTGACAAACCAGCCTATCAGTAACCATGTGTGAAACTGGACTGATTTGATAGCAAGGATCTTCTTAGCAGGTTTTTTGATATGGGAAACAAAGCCAGAATACTCTTATAGCAAAGACCCCTTAATCTTTCATAATGAAGGAGTAGAGTTCTGGGGAAGGCTGAGTATTTTCCCCAAGAGGCAGGAGCAAGTGCACGGTCACATGAGAGAGTGACCTGAACTAACTGCAGCCTCGCCTCTGTTGATAAATACTATATAGGTTCAGGACTCAAACAAGCTAGTAAACCCAAACTATTTGCTCCATAACTTTGAAGGCTTTTATAATCCTGTTGTATTAAGTAGGTGTGCCTTCCCACAAATATTTGTGAATAGTATTGACTACTTTTCATAGCTCATAGTCCATATGGTCCACCAGGCTTTTGGCTTTACTACACTGATACACCTGTTTCTTCCGAACTCCTGTATCCAAAGCCTGCATGAGCCAGCCCAATTTAGCACAGGCGTTCAACATACAAAGTTTTTGGCAGTTAGGTTCTCCTGTGACTCAAACCTCTTTTTCCTCCTAATTTTAAGGCATAATTAGATACCTATAACATTTCAGCCTCCAACATATTTTTTACATACCAATTAGGTTTAAACAAGAAAAGAAGCAAATCAAAATTTATAGCTAAAACAATTCATGAGGCACCAAATAAATTCACTATATTAAGGAAAATTTAATTATAATAAACTGTCTACAAATTAATTTCTTTAAACCCATAAACAATATTTTTAAAAAGTTATTAAATGTTTGATAGATAATATTTAATGGCAAAACAGAAAGTTTCTCTAGTCCACCTGCTGTTCTGGCCTACCTATATGGGGCAACAAAACAAGAAAATTAAGTAGAAACATAAAGATAGGAAAAAGAAGAAACAAAATCACTGGAATTAACAAAAGTCAGTTTCTAGAAACAGACCACGCAATATAAACATAAGCAAAGTCTTCATATACTACCAATTAGAAAATATAAGATCATATTTTCTGAGATCTTATCTACTACAAGAACAAAAATTCCAAGAATATTTTGAAACAAATATGTTCAAGATATTTAATGGAATGTCATGATGGTCATAAGAGATGACCTAAGTAAATATACTCAATAAATATTAAATAAATATGTATATTATGTTTATAGAGAACATTCAATGTCATAAAAGTAGCAATTCTTTCCAAATTGGCCTATGACTTCAATGCAATTCCAATCAAATTCCCAACAGCAGTGTTATAAACCTGATTATAAGATTCATGTGGAAAAATAAAAGCCTAAGAGAACTAGGACAATTTGGAGTGGAAGAAGCTCCCAGTTTTGGGCAGGCTCAGCCCTGACTACTTGGGGGCTGAACTGGTGGATGGGAGTTCTGTCTCAGTCTAATAAATAAAACAATTTTTTAAAAAAATTTAAGAAAATATAACAAATAACCCTATATGCTGGAATAATACATTCACAACACATGTAACAGATAAAGAATAGGAACTCCAAATATGTAAGCAATATTAAAAAATAGATTAGAGGGGCCGGCACCGTGGCTCACTTGGTTAATCCTCCACCTGCGGCGCCAGCATCCCATATGGGTGCTGGGTTCTAGTCCTGGTTGCTCCTCTTCCAGTCCAGCTCTCTGCTGTGGCCCCGGGAAGGCAGTGGAGGATGGCCCAAGTGCTTGGGTCCCTGCACCTGCATGGGAGACCAGGAAGAAGCACCTGGCTCCTGGCTTCAGATTGGCATAGCTCCGGCCATGGTGGCCATTTGGGGTGTGAACCAACAGAAGGAAGACCTTTCTCTCAGTCTCTCTCTATCACTGTCTAACTCTATCTGTCAAATAAATAAAAAAATTTAAATAAAAGACATTCTAATAGATTTTTTATTTTTTTAGTCATTAAATTTTGACTTTATTTACACAATAAATTATGAAATATAAGAACACTATCAGCTTTCTACTATAAGATTTATAATTTTACCAGAACTGAAAACAAATGAATTTTTTTTGCAATAAGATTTTCTTTTTCCCCCTGTGGATTTCTTTCTTTTTTGTAACTTTTATTTAATAAATATAAATTTCCAAAGTACAGATTTTGGATTACAGTGGCTTTTTCCCCCATAACCTTCCTCCCACCTGCAACCATCCCATCTCCCGCTCCCTCTCCCATCCCATTCACACCAAGATTCATTTTCAATTATCTTTATATACAGAAGATCAATTCAGTATATACTAAGTAAAGATTTCAACAGTTTGCACCCACACAGAAACACAAAGTCTAAAGTACTATTTGAGTAGTAGTTATACCGTTAATTCACATAGTACAACACATTAAGGACAGAGATCCTACATGGGGAGTAAGTGCACTGTGACTCCTGTTGTTGATTTAACAATTGACACTCTTGTTTATCACGTCAGTAATCACCCGAGAATTTTGTCATGAGTTGCCAAAGCTATGGAGGCCTTTTGAGTTCCCCAACTCCGATCTTATTTAGACAAGGTCATAGTCAAAGTGGAAGTTCTCTCCTCCCTTCAGAGAAAGGTACCTCCTTCTTTGATGGCCCATTATTTCCACTGGGATCTCACTTGCAGAGATCTTTCATTTAGGTCTTTTGTTGTTGTTGTTGTGTTTTTTTTTGTTTTTGTTTTTGTTTTTTTTTTTGTTTTTTTTTTTTGGTGCCAGAGTGTCTTGGCTTTCCATGCCTGAAATATTCTTACGGGCTTTTTAGTTGGATCCGAATGCCTTAAGGGCTGATTCTGAGGCCAGAGTGCTGTTTAGGACATCTGCCAGTCTGTGAGTCTGCTGTGTATCCCGCTTCCCATGTTGGATCATTCTCTCCTTTTTAATTCTATCAGTTAGTATTAGCAGACACTAGGAATAGAATGTCTTTTAAATTGAGTAGAAAACTAAGGCTATGACCCAGAAATTCACAAAACAGGAAAGAAAAAATGCAATAAAGCAGATAAAAATATCATCTTTGATAGAAATAAATGAAATGCAAATTAAAATAGTCAGATACTGTTTCATCCTCAAAACTCTGAAAAACATTTTAAAGTTTGATCATTTGAAGAATGTATGTTGATGAGGGAAGCAGGAGCTCTCATGTGCTTAAGGGAGGAGAAATCAGTACAAATATTGTAAAAGATAATAGCTGATACTATGGTTTGAGTATTACTGGAATGTGGGGTGTCCCACAAAGGCCCGTATGTTAAAGGTTTAGTCCCCCAAATCTTATGTTAATGGTACTCAGAGGGCAGAAACTTGTGTTCAGAGCTCACGCACTGGGGAAATGATTGGACTGGACCAGGTTGCTCGGGCCCAGGACTGAATCATGGTGCCTTTACAAGGAGAGGCATAGACAGACAATGTGCTCCCTCTTGCTGTGTGGTGCTCTGGGCCTCCTTAGGATTCTGCCAGCAAGAATGTCCTCATTCCATGCTGAAACAATGGGGATACCCAGTCTTGGACTGTGAAACTCCTGAAGCACAAGTCCAAATAAACCTCTTCCTCTCATAAATGGTTTGTTTTAGGTATTTGCTGTAATAATAAAAAGCTGACTAATATAGCTGATGAAACTTAGGAAGTAATTTAGAGCTAGCTCTTCTACTTCTAGTTATATATCCTAGGGAAAAAAAAATCCCACATTCAGTAAGAACAAGGTAAAAGGATATTAATCACAGCACTGCTTGTAAAAAGCAAACATAAATTGGGAAAAATGTTAAATATCCTCAGGGACTAGAAAAATAAATTATATAATTGACTATTTCACAATAATTTTCAATGACTGGAATTCACATGAATTTACATGTATAAAACATAAAGCCACGGGTTTGAGTGAAACGTACTAAATGGGGGTGGTGTAAGCATGAACGTCTATGAGATTCTTATCTAACTATCTTGTATATGTCAAGTAATGTATGAGTACAAAATAAATTATTTTTTTAATTTTTTTAGTTAGTTGAAAGGCAGAGAGACAGAGAAAGAGACATACATACCGACAGAAAGACAGGCAGAGAGCTCTTCCGTCTGCTGGTTCACTATCCAAATGTCATAATAATCAGAGGTGACTCAGGACAAAGCCAGGAGCCCAGAATTCAATCCGGGTATTCCATGTGGGTGGCAGGGAACCAAATACTTGAACCATCACCAGTTGCCTCCCAGAGAGTGCAGTAACAGGAAGCTGAAATTAGAAGGGGAACCAAGACTTAAAGCTAGGTACTCTGATATGAGATGGGGATGTCCCAAAAGTCATTGTCACCCTGTGTCAAACACTTGCCCCCAAAACTATTTCACACAGCATTAGTCAGAACAGGATGAATCTGGGAATTTCTTAAATGATTTTCCTCCTGTGAATTAAACAATGCGCACAGGAAGCACAACATTTAACAACAAAGTAATCCATAAATCACTTCACTGAATTTCTACTGATGCTTTTTTCAACTTTAGAGTATGTCACAAATTGAAATAAATTTTGAAGTGATAAAACAACTCTTGCCTAAATGGTGAGTGGTCAGCTTCCTTTGGAAGTCAAACTTGCTCCAGGCCAACTAGATGTAGTTTCAATTTAATTTCAATGTGTGTCCGTAACTGATTACCTGAAATCTTTCTATGTTTCTCTCCCAATGCCAAAATGAGAGATCTTAAGTATTTCTCAAATTAAACATGGACAACAATCTCTAAAATTACAGCATACTATTTAGTGCTCTCAACCTATGGGCTATCTCTAAAAAGACACCCGGAAAGTGGCATCAAATACCAGATTCCAGGTGTTTGAAAAGGAGAACAAAGGGTTTATCCCTTTTTTAATTAGTAGTAAATGCAAATGGTTTTCATATAAGCATTTTCTAGCTTACATAGGGAAAATCTAAAAATCCTTTGGAGATCATGCTATGAACAATATTAAGTTTGAATTTTTAACTTTGAATAGTTCAGTATGAGAGAAACTGACTCCCACAATCCTGCTTTCATGGGTGGTTTCCAACCCTTACCACCCTTTCTAACCCCCAAAGCAAAGGAAATCTAGAGTAAACCAAAAGACTGCCATATGCATATCAAACCTATGATCTAAAATAATTAGGCTCAGTGATCATTGTTCCTTTTACATTTAGGCTCATTTAATCCATTTGTTTCTGGGTTTTGTGCCCCCTCCATTTTTTTTTCAAGGCAAAGTTACAGAGAGAGGGAGAGATGGCAAGAAAGAGAGACCTTCCATCTACTGATTGTCTCTAAATTGCCATAACAGCTTGGGCTGGATCAGGTTGAAGACAGGAGCCACAAACTTCATCTGGGTCTCCCTGTGGCTGACAGGGATGCAAGTATCAAGGCCATCTTCCTCTGCTTTCCCAGGTGTATTAGCAGGGAACAGGCCTGGAAGTGGAGCAGTCGGGACTTGAATTGGTGCTTATATGGGATGCTAGCATCACAGCCGGAAACTTCACTGAGGGCACAACAAAACTGTCCCCTTCTCCTTTCTTGCAGTCTTGGGTTAGAAAATAAGGTTTTTAAGGTATTGGTTATATTTCTATTCTTATGATTTCCCTACACACATATACTTGGTTATACATTTTCCTAACAGCCTTAAACTGTTTCATATATCTCTAACAAATAAGACAATGACCCTGGAACACTTGAAAACTTCCTACCCCATAAAGTTGTTGGTATCTCTCCCTTGCTTCTTATTTTTAAACCCAAGATTGTGTTATGGTTTTTATTCGTTGAATTGTTCTTCTGAATTACTAACATCTTTTAACTTTGGTGTTCCTGTTGTTTATTACTTCTCTCCTGTCTTTTCTGGTTATTCTTGCCTTTAAGATATGGTTATTCTCTCAGAAAAGGTGTCTGTGTGCAAAGTAGGCCTACAAATGTCTTTAGGTTTTTTTTCTTTAAGATTTATTTATTTATTTATTTGAAAGAGTTACAGAGAGAGGCGAGACAGAGAGCTCTTCCATCTGCTGGATCACTCCCCAGTGGCCACAAAGACCAGGATTAGGCCAGGACAAAGCCAGGAGCAGGAAGCTTCTTCCAAGTCCCCCATGTGCGTGCAGGGGCCCAAGCACTTGGGCCATCCTCTGCTACTTTCTCATGTGCATTAGCAGGAAAATGGATTGGATGTGGAGCAGCCAGGACTTGAACCAGTGTCCACATGGGATGCCAGTGGTTTAGGCCCCTATACATGTCTTTAGTTTATCCTTATTTTTGGATGACCATTAGGTGTGAATAGGTTGTCATTTAATTTTTCCTCAGGACACTGAAGAAACTTACTTCACTGTCTCTGAAATCTCTGATTATAGATGAGAAGTCCAGCACTGTTCTTGTTTTCTTGGTAGGTAACCTTCTTTGGGGGATTAGGTAGTCTTTGAGATTTTCACTTTATCCTTGATATTCTTGAGTTTCACTCTAGGATGACTTCATTTAAGTTACTTGAAATGCACTCACTATCTAAGGAGTCATGTCTCTTTTCAACTCAGGAAAATGTTCAGCCATTTCCCTAAGGCTGCCTTCAATCTCTTCTACTTTGTAAACTGGATTCTCTAAATATAACCTCCATATGCTTTCAGGACATATGATTTTGGGTAAACTCCTCTAGAATTCTGAGAATCAGATAACATGAGAAAATTTCTAAGACATTTGTATCCAAATTTACAAGGCCCATAGCTTGCCCAGAAAGCTACTTTAATGGGATACAGGCAAGTCCCTTTCATAGATAGCACTGAAAACATAGAAAAACATAACCTAAAGGCAACTTCTTTTATTGCTTTAATAAAAGGTTTATTTTTATTTATTTGAAAGACAGAGTTATAGAGAGAGGTAGAGCCAGAGTGAGAGGTCTTCCATCTGCTGGTTCACTCCCCAAATGACTACAACGGCCAGAGCTGAGCTGATCTGAATCTAGGAGCTTCTTTTGGGTCTCCCACATAGGTTCAGGGGCCTCCTCTGCTTTCCCAGGCCATAGTAGGGAGCTGGATCAGAAGTAGAGAAGCCAGGATTTAAACCAGCACCCACATGGCGTTAACGTGCTGCGCCACAGTGTCAGCCCCTCAAACCAGCACCCATATGGGATGGCGGCGCTGCAGGCTGGGGCTTTAACCAGCTGCACCACAGCACCAGCACAGCAACTTCTTTTCAAAGGATAAACTTAATGCCCAGGGAAATTCAGGATGATTTCATTTCAAGCTATTGTCAGTTTTAGGGCTAAACCCCCAATTTCCTGAAAATAAAGAGTTTAATTCCATTTAACATTGCCTTACCAAAATGTTAGAAACATTTTAAAACCCAAAGTCATCAGAATACATGCTGAGATCATTTGCTAACCTACTAATAGAGAGTTCTTGAATACCAGAAGGCAGTAGGGACCTATTGAACACTACAAGAATAATGAAGGATTAACTGACTCACCCAGCAACATGGATAATTACCCCAAGGGGCAAATAAGAGTGATTCACTTAACAAAAGCTACTGGAAATATTGTGAATTAAAAGGCTTGCTTGGTTGAGGAACTAAATGTTTGCTCACTATGTAAGTAAACTCTCACTGATTATCTGTGGGTGGCTACAAAAATGAAGTTGCTACCAATTTCATCAGAACTGTGTTTAAGAGTTAATTGGTGAAAATTGACTTAACTAGAAGAGGCATTTCATGGGCTAAAGGATATCTAATCAAAATACTAGGGAAAACTGATGGATGGTATTTAAGAAGATAAATCAGGCATGGGAGTTATAAACCAGACAGATGAACATGGCCAAGAACATGGTTGCTCTGTGAGAGGAAGAGGTAAGCAGAGCTGAAGAAGACTTCCACGCTACTTTAATCTACCTATTGATGCATAGATTCAGTGTTCAATTTCTGCTTTATACATCCAGCACCCAACTGGAGATGTCGTGGGGAAAAAGCACACACATCCTTCCGCTAATAAATTCTGTACATTGTTGGCCGGCGCCGCGGCTCACTAGGCTAATCCTCCGCCTAGCGGCGCCGGCACACCGGGTTCTAGTCCCGGTCGGGGCGCTGGATTCTGTCCCAGTTGCCCCTCTTCCAGGCCAGCTCTCTGCTGTGGCCCGGGAGTGCAGTGGAGGATGGCCCAGGTGCTTGGGCCCTGCACCCCATGGGAGACCAGGAGAAGCACCTGGCTCCTGGCTGCTGCCATCGATCAGTGCGGTGCGCCAGCCATGGCGGCCATTGGAGGGTGAACCAACGGCAAAGGAAGACCTTTCTCTCTCTCTCTCTCTCTCTCTCTCTCACTGTCCACTCTGCCTGTCAAAAAAAAAAAAATTCTGTACATTGTGCATTCTTTCCCCCTTCACAGGGGTTGGGGGGGGCGCATGGAAGGGAGGGAAGCTTGCACAAAGGAAGAGATCCCATTTTGTCAACTCCGGGTGAGGCAAAGCAGGATGCAACTGGACTTTGCCCACAGGATATAAAGAAGTGATTCTAAGCCAAACAAATACCTGTCCTCAACCAGGAACCCAGGAAGAACAACTCATAAGCAAGAGGAGAGAAGAGGTACTTCTCAGCTGAACCTGCAGGAAGCAATCAAATGTAGATACGGAAACACAGACCTGTTAGGTTGAAATGGAAAAATAGTCTCCATGACACTAAAAAGAAGGCAGATCGTCGGTGTTTCTGCAGTGGTAAAGAAGGCAGGGGTGCTTATAGAGAGAGCAATGAATGAGTATTTGAAACAACTGTTAGGGGATAAGCATTAGGCAGGTAATAGAGGAAGAACGAACAACAGAGTTGATGTACAATCAGGCAGGAAACAAAAGCATTTGTGGGCCATTTGGGTTTAATTATGAGTCTTTCTTTAGAAGCTCTCTGTGGTTAGGAGTAGGAGACAAAAGCGATGTCTCTGAAGGCTGAGGAATCTGATTAACAGGACCAGAAAAGAAAGCCAGGCTGAAACAATCACCCTGAAATCAGTGAACAGTAAGGCCATTGGTGAGAGGGAGTCGGATGTATGTTGCCAAGGGAAGTAAACTGTCAGGACTGACAAGTACAACTTTCAGTGAATTGGCAAGAAAAGGTTGAGACCAGAACTGATGAGCCTGTAGCAAGAGAACCTCAGAAAAAAAGTAGAGCTAATTCCAAAGGAAGGTGGCCAGTGGTGCCAATTATATCATCCCAAGGGATCTAGAAAGCCCCCACCACATCTGAGATAGTGTCAATATTCATGGACCTGTTTAGGGGTAGGCAACCACAATAGGAGTCATTAGGCAGCACTAATGCACAGTCCAATAAGTTGCACAGTCACAGGTCCAGAGAGGCAAGACCCTCTGGATTTAAATAGCAAATCAGGTAACAATGCCTTGTGCACTGGGCAGGGGCCACTCCCCACGTGAAGAAGCTGACAAGTAATCCGCTCCTCAGTCTGGGAATCAAACATCAGGACTAAGCTTGAATCCAGCACAGAATGGGGCATAAATCAAAAACTAAGGCTGAAGTGAGGTGTTATCCACAATGGAGCCTGAGAGAGAATTCTGCACTAGGGAGGGCACTTGGGGTTCATTCAAGGCATTCTAAGACTACTTCTCAATTCATCATAAGTCCTAGAGAATAAAAATATTTCTCTGACTTTACTATATATCCAGACTTGTTTCTTATCAGCTCAGGTGAGTGGAGGTGGCCTCAAGTTCTAGGGCTTCAACTCCTGTAGCTCAGTTGTTTTCCAACAGTAACAGTTTTGCAGCCCACATAACATTTGTCAATGTCTAGAGACAATTTTTGATTGTCATGACTGGGAGCCAGAAGCTGCTAGCATCCAGTGAGTAGAAGGCAGACATGCTACCAAACTTGCCAAAATGCACAGGACAGTCATTGCAACAAATGGTCCAGCCCCAAAAAAGAGTCACACAGAGGTTGAGAAACTTAATTGTGTCTAGGGCTGAGTCTGGCAGGAACTCAAGTGAAAACACTGCCATGTTTATTTATTCACTAACCCTTTCACCAAACACAGCATCTATTACGTGCCAGAGGTTGTACTGGGCATTGAGAAGACAATGATGATTAATAAATGGTCCCTGCCCTCAAGAAATTGTTAGTTTAAAAGGAAAATCTCAACTTCATAGCCTTCTTTCAGTTTTATCAAAAAATCTGGGAGCCAGAAAATAAATTGTCTCCATCTTTTCTTTGGAGAATAAATTATTCATAAAGGAAAATTTGGGCTTCAGATTATAGTGGAATATCTCCGAAAGATTGGGATTGTGCCCAATATTTCTAAAAACACTAATATCCTCATGCTGTAGAAGGAAAAGATCAAGAATAAGAATTAGGTGGGAGAAGTGACAGACTCTGCTGTGTGGTCATCAACCAGGAAGAGTCACTGTTTAAAGTGTGGCTTAGAAGTTTTTTGGAAGGTGTGTGCCGCTGTGTACAACTGACTTTGAAATGCCTCAAAATAAAAAATGGGTTGAGATTGATAAAAAGAAGGATGGAGAGGAAGAACAGCATGATGTTAATAGTGGAGTCCAGGCAATGAGTTCACCAAAAAAAATCTTTCACTTGGTTTATGTTTGAAAATTTGTCTAATGCAACTTAACTCTCCACTCCTTGCTTAATGATAACAAAATTCAAGACTAAACCACGTGTATTTACATAAACTACAAAGATGCTTATGGTAAAAGTTGGCTAACATTTGCTTTGGGACACAGTTGTAGTAGGGTACTTGAGACATGGCCCATGGATCTGAATCATTGGCATTACCTTAGGTCTTGTCAAAACTGAAGAATCTCAAAATCTGAAACTTTATTTTTTTAATTGTCATTCATTTGTGTGAGAGACATAGAGCACCCATCTACCTGTTTACTCCTAAAATGCCCACAAAGTCTGAAGCTGGTCCAAGGCTGAAGTCCAGAGCTGGCAACTCAATCCAAGTTTCCCACATGGGTGCCAGGCACCCAACTACCTGAGCCATTGCTGTTGCCTGCCAGCAGTGTGGGCAAGCTGGAATCAGGAGCTTGAGCTGGAAATTGAACCCAGGCACTCTGATCGGTGCTATGGGCGTCTTAACCAGTGTCTTAACAGCTAGGTTTAACACTCACTACAGAACCCAAGATATTTTCAATCAAAATTTGAGTTTTAACAAGATTTCCAGGTGATTCATATGCATGTTGAAATTTATATATATATATATATACATAAATTTAAATATATACACATTTATTGAATACCTAATGTTTTCCTAGCACTGTTTTAAATGCTGAGGATATAGCAATAATCAAGGCAAATCCTTTCTCATATTCTAGTGGAAGAGGGGCCAGCATTGTGTCACAGACAGTTAAGCCGCCACCTGGGATGCCCACACCCCATATTGGATCCCTCATGCTTGGGCCTCTGCCACCCACATGGAACACAAATGGAGTTTCTGGCTCCTGGCTTCAGCCCAGCCCATCTGGGAAGTGAACCAGAGGATGGAAGATCTTTTTCTCTCTGTATCTTCCCCTCTCTCTGTCACTCTGCCTTTCAAATACATAAAATGAATCTTTAAAAAATATATAGTGGAAGACAGTCAATAAAAAAGACGATAAAGTATTTCAGAAAATGTATGTACAGCCCAGAAGATAAAACAGGTAAGGTTATTAAGAAAGATTGATCATAAGATATTTTAATCCAACAACT
Organism: Oryctolagus cuniculus; assembly: GCF_051225735.1. Taxonomy (NCBI): domain Eukaryota; kingdom Metazoa; phylum Chordata; class Mammalia; order Lagomorpha; family Leporidae; genus Oryctolagus; species Oryctolagus cuniculus. Next base: position 61,352,495 of record NC_142878.1, read on the forward strand.
CAATAAATATTGATCAAAGCCCTAAATGATGAAGGGACAAGCAAAGTGAAGAGTGGGCAAATATTCCTGAAAGAGGGAACAGTAAGTGTAAAAGATGTGAGGCAGACGTTTGGCCAGATGAGATTCCTCATCTGTAAAACAAAGGTATTAGGCAAATGGTCTCTGAAGTTCATTTTAATTCTCTGATTTCATAACTATTTTAAGATAACTATTCCTAAGTGTTCCATGAGAACTACAGTACTGTATTTTTAATAAACAGAAATATATAGCTGTATTTTGAAGGAAGCAGTTATTAGAATGGCCAAATTTCCAATGTACTGATCAGCATTTGAGTTAAGTCATCATTTGTATATCTATCCTAGTATTTTCCTGTCTCCTCATCTCTCAACCCATTAAGAAAAATCAAAGGTAATTGATAATTATCAATCAATGGCTAAATGCTTGTGTCTAGGACCCATTCCCATCACAATCCCACTCATCTGTTTACTAGTTAATGCACTAAATAGTGAATTTCACTCACCAAGAATTCCAACATCCCATAGTTTAAACTTAAGGTGAAGTTCTGCTGTCTGGTCAATGGGACAATGCTCAATCAAGCATCCTTCATGGAAGCCATTCACACATGAAATAATAGAAAGACAAATAACCAGGAACCCCATTACACTTCTCTCTGGCAAGATTCTGTTGGAGCACATGGCTTGGGCTCCAAATCTGCAGGTTGTTTTACTTTATCCTCAATCCTCAATCTTCAATCCACATCATATCAGCATCAAGCTGCTAAAAGGAAGATAACAGGTGTTCTTCTAGTCTTATCTCCAGTCATTCATTCCATTATATTCGTGATTGACACATGAAAATTAGTGTGATTCTTCAGATCTACCCTCCCTTTATTTCTCAACCTTTTTGTAAGCTGTTCCCTCAGCCTAGGGTACTCTTCCCACCCTCGACTCTCTTATCTGGCTAAATTCTGCATGTCCACCTTGTTCTTCTATTACAGCCTTCATCCCATGATATTAAAAATGATGTTTACTTGTCTGCAGCCCCCTAGGCTGTCAAGAAACATGAGATGTCAAGCACATCTCCTTCACCTTTGTTACTCTAGAATTGTGTCTATAGAGTCTACTGTAAAAGAGGTGTGCTAAATTTTTGAATGAAAGAACAAATGTGACTTCCATATGCACCTTTACTAATTTGTTTACCCTCTGAACCATCATCAGATTTCTGTTTTTCTCAACAAACCTTTTTAATCTTTTCCGAGCAAGGCAATTTTTACAATGGAAAACTTGCTGTCTTACTACCTTAATGTCCAAAAACCAATGTCTTTTTAGGAGTCCCTAGGAGAGGAACTACATTTTTTTTAAAGAAAAAAAAAAAGAGAATTTGAAAAACAATGCAGGAATCCATGACTCTGGTGACAGCTGAAATAAATATACTACCTGAGTCATCACTATTCTCTTAAACCAGTTTCAGGAAGCATATTTTGCTTTTTGTTTTAAACAGGAACAGATTGCTCAGGTTTGGGGGAGCCAGACACGAATCAGAAAGCCCTTCCTCTTTCATTTTGTAAGTCCTTGCGCTCAGCTCAACCCCGAGACATTGACAGAATCACAGATGACACTGCATTCTGTCTCGTCTCCAGGCGGCCTTGGGTGAAGTCGTGAGCACCGTGCAGGCAGCCAGCCTCAGGAGGTCAGCACAGGAGGAGGAGCGGGACACATCTTGCTCACCTTGGACACAGGAAATTGAGTCTATAAGGGAAAAGGGGACTGAGGTTGAAAATTAACTCTTCAAGACAAGAGGGTGAGTTATGGAATGATACTACTCGCCAGATCAAAGTTAGAGCTGGCAGCTCCAGAATTCCTCCTGGCATTTTTACTTTGGCTCTCTAACAATCTGTTCTTTTTGTAATTTGTAAAGTGTATGAAACCAAAATTCACTGAGTTTTTTTTTATGTACCAGGTACTATGCTAAATGCTTCATGAGCATTGTCCAGTCTAATGACCCATGCAATCATGACAGTTGTCTGCTTTTATACCCATTTATTTCCTTTTTAAAGACTTATTTAGTTATTTGAAAGGCAGAATGACAGCAGAGAGGGTAATGAGAGGGGGAAAAGAGTGAGATCTCCCAACTGCTGGCTCAATCCCCAAATGATTCCAATGATTGGGGATAGTCCAGACAAAGCCAGGAGCCTGGAACCCATCCAGGTCTCCCACATGGGTAGCAAGAGCCCAAGTTCCTGAACCATCTTCTGCTGCCTTCCCAGGTACATGAGCAAGGAGTTGGACAGAAGCAGAGAAAACAAGACTCAAATCAGCACTCTGGTATGGGGTGCCAGTGTCACAGGCAACAGCTCAATGCACTGTACCACAATGTTGGCTCCTGTTTTCATACTCCTTTCATGAAGAAATGGAAGCTCAGAGAAAATAAAAAACTTAGCCACTTGATTAATAATACAATTCTGATTCAAATCCACATCTAATAGACTCAAAACTCAGTATTTTTTCTTTTGCACCTGGAAATTTTACCTTGAAGTCATCATAGAAATATGTCCAGGACTGGCACCATGGCGCAGTAGGTTAATCCTCCACCTGCGGTGCCAGCATCCCATATGGGCACTGGTTCTAGTCCCGGCTGCCCCTCTTCCAATCCAGCTCTCTGCTATGGCCTGGGAGAGCAGTAGAAGATGGCCCAAGTGCTTGGGCCCCTGCACCTGCATGGGAGACTGCAAAGAAGCACCTGGCTTCTGGCTTTGGATTGGCGCAGCTCCAGCCGTTGCAGCCATTTGGGGAGTGAACCAACGGAAAGAAGACTTTATGCTCTGTCTCTTCCTCTCTCTGTAACTCTACCTCTCAAATAAATAAATAAAATCTTTTAAAAAAATATGTCCAGTCCTTTAAAGGTATCTTCAAATTAAAAAGGGTTCTACATAGCTTAAATGATCACAGTAACTATACTGTAAGAGACCAATAGTTAGAATATTAAATTGGCGAGAATATTATCTCCAACTGTACTGAAAACAATATGAATATTCTGATAATATTTTATTTATTTATTTATTATTTGTTTATTTAAAGACAGAGTCACAGAGAGGCAGAGGCAGAGAGAGAGAGAGAAGTCTTCAATTTCACAATTCACTCCCTAAATGACCACAATGACCAGAGCTTCACCGATCTGAAGCCAGGAGCTTCTTCTGGGTCTCCCATGTGGGTGCAGAGACCCAAGGACTTGGGCCATCTTCTACAGCTTTCCCATCGTAGAGAGCTGGACAGGAAGTGGAACAGCCGGGACTCGAACCAGCGCTCATATGGGATACTGGCACTACAGGCAGTGGTTTTACCCACTATGCTAAAGTGCTAGCCCCTGATAGTGTTTTGACAATGGTTAGTCATTTGCCCAAATGTCCCAGCTGTCCCTAACACCTGAAGATGATTCCAGCATCCAGGAATGATGTCCATATTAAACATTAGGCTTATCTTTCTCCATGGCATTTCTCAGATCACACAATGAACATTCATGCCTCAGTTACCTTGTACATACAAGTCACCAGCCTAGAATACCCTTCCTGTGAGTAGATAGAGACCTAGTGAATTTAAAACAATTTTCAAGTTATTCGTTTAAGTCTAGTCCTCTCTTGAGCCTTCTGCCATGTCCCTTTAGAAACTTAGAGTTTCCCATAACATTATAGATCTGTATTTTATAACATCTATCCAGGGAGGTTGTAATGGTTTGTTCATTTTCTCCACTACAATGTGAGCTTCTAGGGGGCAGAGAGGGCAGAGAGAATAATAGGACTATGATTTATTTGTGTGTTGTCTATCCCAAGGTCTGGTACTCATTAGATGTTTGTTGACTTGATCTAGCAGAGACCAAAATTGGAAAAAACAACTGGGTATAATGCAACTTGATAAGAATTACCATTAAGTTAGGTTCAAGGTGATGTGTAAGTATACTTTTAAAAATCCATTAATTTTATTTAGGAAGAACTATTTGGGAACGTTACACAGTGAAATGATAGGTGAGCTAAACATTTAAGGAGTAAAACTTCATCAGTTAGATAGGGAAGGGAGGAAAGGTATTTCAAAGATGGGGTGGGTGTTTGGCCTGGCAGCTAAGATAGCCACATCCCACAGTGGAGTGTCTGAGTGTCGAAGTTAGATTCCCAGCTCTGGTTCCTGATTCCAGCTTCCTGACAATGCAGACCCTAGAAGACAGTGGCAAGCAGCTGGGTTTCTGCCACCCAGAAAAGGAGTCCTGGCTTCACCCCTACTCCTCAACTACTGGAAGCGGTAGATGGTTGGGAAATTAGCCCACATATATGAGCTCTCTCATTCTTGCTAGCTCTCCGCCTCCCAAATAAGTAAATCACTTTAAATTTTTTAATAAAGGAAAAGCTTAGCAAATGGAAGGAGGTAGGAGGTTTAGCAGGACATTGAGAGGGGACCCATGGATGTTCTTGAAAATTTGAAGCAGGAAAAAAGCAAAGGAATGATTCAGAAGAGTTGAGACATTTTTTGCCAGCAACCTCAAAGTGCACCTACTTACTGCCTTATAGTTTGTGCCTAATACTTCATTTAGGCATGGTTGTAGTTTAGAAGCTGTGTCCAGGGTGTGCCTAGGAATTGGCCTTCCTTTTAGGTTCTTCATATCACTGGTAGGACTTCAGGTGGAAGTGAGGTTGAATGAGCATAAGGGAAGATGTTTAACCTGGGGAAACTTTTTGGAAGACAGAGACAGATTTCCTACTGAGAAAGAAGCAAAATACTTTCCAATAATATCTACATAATCATATCCCAGAACTAATTCTTTTAGGGAGCCATGGCCGAGAGCAAGGGCAGACGTTGACACTGAATTAATGACTCCCCTCCTATAGTCTAAGAAACCCTAAAGCAGTGGTTCTTAACCTTCTGAACATATTAGGATCCTTTAGAGAGCTTTGAAATCTTCCGGTGCATGGGCCACATCACAGATCAATGGATACAGAATCTCTGCAGATGGACACAGAATTTTTCCACTCGAAAACTCCTTAGGTGGTTGCCATGTGTACTGAAATCTGAGAAAGTATACCCCAAAGTGCAGAGAAACTGCTGGGTAGTTGTGTTGGGGAAACTGGGGTTCAGTAGATCAAAGTGAGACCCACAACTCTGCATTTTAGAAAAGCACCCCAAGTGATTCCAAGGCAGATTGGCTGTGGGTCACATTGCGGGAAAAACTATTATAACAGGTTGGTGTCTATTAACTAAGTAGTTGGAGCCATGGAGATACAATTGATTTGGAGCTTGATTACCCATGGAGAAAGTCACTATCTAATACAGCATCATTGTTACGTAACAGCAAGTTCTAATCTATTCTTATTCCCAAGGACAATAATGAAAATATCCTTCTGTGCAGAGCCATGGTGCTATGTGAGAACACAGAGTATCAAATGTGACATAACACACAATTGCAGTTGTGCAGATTGCTTGTCCATGAAATCACATTATTTCTGCAGCTCACCTATGCCACAGAAGGTTTATTCCAAACAACAGCAAGTACAGGCTAAAATAATAATGGTACAGGAGTGGAGGGGGTCCTGATTTCCAAAGAAAATGCACCTTTAGGGCAAATGGCAAATTCTTTTTAATGGACAAGTATGTGCAAAAATGCTGGTAACGGCCAACTATGAAATACAAACACTTTCTTTTCTCCTAATCAGCAGAAGGAAATCTTTTTCCAAGGTCAAATCAAAATGTTTCTTCAGCAATGCTTATGCAATTAATAATGGTACAGTATATATACAGAATTCTATAGATCTACAAATCAGAAAAGAAGTATTAGGTTTTAACTCTTTAGACAGAACATGTGTTATATTCATAGCTTTTTAAAAATAATGCGTATCTTAATATATATTTGCCTTTTAAGTTTTTTTTTTTTAACTTTTATTTAATGCATATAAATTTCCAAAGTACGACTCATGGGTTACAATGGCTTCCCCCACATACCGTCCCTCCCACCCACAACCCTCCCCTTTCCCACTCCCTCTCCCCTTCCATTCACATCAAGATTCATTTTCGATTATCTTAATATACAGAAGATCAGCTTAGTATACATTAAGTATGGATTTCAACAGTTTGCTCCCACACAGAAACATAAAGTGAAAAATAATAGATGATTTTTTTAAATGATGATGAAATCAGAGCAGACCTATTGTCATGTTTAATCCCAGTGAGAGTCAAGTTGGGAATTTTAAGTTTTTAAGTTTTTGTTTATTTTAGAGTCAGAGACAGAGAGACATACAAAGAAAGAGAGCTCCTGCTGGCGCCACACTCACTTGGCTAATCCTCCACCTGCGGTGCCGGCACCCCGGGTTCTAATCCTGCTTGGGGCACCGGATTCTGTCCCGGTTGCTCCTCTTCCAGTCCAGCTCTCTGCTGTGGCCCAGGAGGGCAGTGGAGGATGGGCCAAGTCCTTGGGCCCTGCACCCACATGGGAGACCAGGAGAAGCACCTGGCTCCTGGCTTCGGATTGGCGCAGCGCGCTGGCCGTAGCAGCCATTTGAGGGGTGAACCAACGGAAGGAAGACCTTTCTCTCTGTCTCTCTCTCTCACACTCTCTAACTCTGCCTGTCAAAAAAAAAGAAAGAAAGAAAGAAAGAGAGCTCCCATCCACGGATACACTCCCCAAATGCCCACGACTTGGGCTGGGTCATGCCAAAGCCAGGAGCCAGGAACTCAATCCAAGTCTCTCACATGAGTGACAGAAACACAATTACTTGGGCCATCACCACTGTCTCCCAGGATCTGCATGAGTAGGAACTGGAGCCAGAATTGACCTCAGGTACTCCAGTACGGGACTCAGTGACTCCAGTATATCTTAACTGCTGGGTCCAATGCCTGCATTTATGTTATTCAACGACTGCTAAATATTTGGTACTTGCTCAACAAAGTTGCCTTGTGCATAGTTATCACAAGAATGCCACTCAGGAATCAGAGATCCTTTTAGAAATGGCATGCCAAGTCTTCAGGGAAGAGAACCCAGAAATGCAAAGACCATTTTTTCAGGGGTGTATGTGATGCCTTCAATATTCCCTTTTTGTCATGCAAATGCTCCCAGGAGGGGCCACATCAGAAGTTACCATCTCCATTTTCCCCGCATAATTCACTGGACTATAGCACAGACCCTACCTGGAGCAGAACCTGTTCATCAGTAGACTCTTCTTGACGGGTTTGAGAAGAAAACTTGGGAGCTGGGGTGGTCCAGTTGAATTTAAATTATGGAACAGGAGGTTCCAGCTGCCAACTGGCTTACAAATCCACTTTTGTTCCTATGCTTTAAACAAATGTCATGATTTAAGAAACACAAACATGGGGGCCGACGATGTGGTGCAGCGGGTTAAGCAGCTGCCTGCAATGCTGGCATCCAGCTCTATGCTGATGTACCTGGGAAGGCAGCAGGAGATAGCCCAAGTGCTTGCCCCACTGCCACCTACGAAGGGAACTCTGAATGGAGTTTCTGCTTCCTGGCTGCACCCTGGCCCAGTCCTAGCTGTTGCAAACATTTGGGAAGCAAACCAACAGATGAAAAATCTTTCCTTCTCTCTCTCTGTAATCTCTGTCTTTCTAATAACTACATAAATATTTTAAAAATCTGCAAATTAGTAAGTTATTCATAAACAATTTTGAATGCAGCTGATTTGATAGATTCAAACACTATTCATCCTGTCTTCCCATCAGCTGCTCCCATTGCTCCATCCACTCTTTTGGGCAGTGTACTTAGTCTCTCACGCTCTTTCAATACAAACTTCATTGTAGAACACAAGCTCCCATGAGGCAATGAGAGGTGGTTTACATGGTTTTAAATGGCCACAGTCCCAGGAGAAAAGGCAGGCAGCTGTGAGGTGTGGGTCCATTGTCACCAATTTCATGAAGCTCAAAATTTAAATTTGAAACACTCTGGAGAGAGAGAGAAAGAAGAGGAATGGCTTCCTGCAGAAACTCAAGGACTCCATAGATTTCATGGGCCAAGTATCCTTCACAAATGCCTCTGTTCTTTTTCTCTGCACAATACAACCGAACATTGCCTCATTCTAGCACTTCTAGAACCACTTTCAATTAGAAGCAGCAAGTTTCCCAGTGTTTTGTCAGGGCAATTCCACAACATAACCAGACAGATATGATCAGTGAGATGGTCACATTATTTTCTTTATGGTTACCCAAAAGAGAGTCATCACCCATCTCTTCCCACTCTCTTCTATCTTCTTGGCCCTTCCAAGAGACAAATGTAAGTGCTTTTCAAATCAGCCTTTTCCATTGGTGTTACATCCCTCAGGAAATGATTGTCTTAGTATTTCACTGATCCTCTTGGGCTCACTTTAGTTTCCAGGTGATTGGCCAGTAATTTAACACTCATATTGGAGAACATGCTAAAAAAATGGTGCAGAGAAACTTTCATTAGTGCTAAGTCGTCAATGGTTTTTTAAGTGGTGATAAAACATTGAGAATACTCAGGCAGAACAGATTCTCCCAGCAGTGTTAGGAATAGGCCATCAGGGGATTCAGTGGGACTATCTTGCTCTGGAGTTGTTCTTTCTTTATTTGGCTATGTTTAGGATGGCTCAGAGCATGTATAAGAGGCAAAGATTTTTTTTTTTTTAGTGTGAAGCCAAAACTATTTTTTTCTTTTTTTCTTTTTTTCTTTTTTATAGAAAACTTTTCTTTAATAAACATAAATGTTGAAAGTACAACTTTGAGGCCGGTGCCGTGGCTCACTAGGCTAATCCTCCGCCTAGCGGCGCCAGCACACCGGGTTCTAGTCCCGGTTGGGGTGCCAGATTCTGTCCCGGTTGCCCCTCTTCCAGGCCAGCTCTCTGCTGTGGCCCGGGAGTGCAGTGGAGGATGGCCCAGGTGCTTGGGCCCTGCACCCCATGGGAGACCAGGAAAAGCACCTGGCTCCTGGCTCCTGCCATCGGATCAGCGCGGTGCGCCGGCCGCAGCGCGCCGGCCGCGGCGGCCATTGGAGAGTGAACCAACGGCAAAGGAAGACCTTTCTCTCTGTCTCTCTCTCTCACTGTCCACTCTGCCTGTCAAAAAAATAAAAAAATAAAATAATAAAAAAAAAGAAAGTACAACTTTGAGATTATAGCGGTTCTTCCCCCTATAACTACCCTTCCTCCCACAAACCATCCCATCTCCTACTCCCTCTCCCATCCCATTCTTCATTAAGATTCATTTTTATTTATCTTTATATACAGAAGATCAACTCTATACTAAGTAAAGATTTCAACAGTTAAGGCAAAGATTTTTAATGGAGTTCAACTATTTAGTCAGGGTACATCAATGATCAAGTATCTAATTGATTTTGGATATCCATTAGAAGTTGGAAACATTTTCAAGTTGATATCTTATTTGATCTTCTCAATAATATATATTGTGACATTTTAAAAAGGCAAATACTATTTATTTATTTTGAGGATTAAGAAGCCGTGATTTATAGAAATTGCATGTGCCTCAGAAAGTCAAACAACTAGGTTCAAATAGAAGATTCTTTACACCAAGCCATGTTACCTTTCCACTTCTGCCCTGGGAGTGCACTAGGAGACCCTCTGGTAATGAAAGTTTAGTGTGTAATTAAACAGATCAATGTAGTATAATCACCAATAAAATTCATATTATTTCTTACTCTTTGTTTCTTCCACTGACTTGGATGAAAATTCAAGTTCCATAATTCTTCTGATCACTCAGATAATGAAAAGTTCAACAGTCCTTTCAAACTGTAAACTTTAGTCTCAAATTCATGATTAAGAGAGTATGCAATAATCAAAACTTCAAACTTGATCTGAGACAAAAACGTCTCCCTCCCTGCCTTTTATAAGACTTTTGACAGGTAGAAAGCCAAGGAAGGGGTGGGGGTGGGGGGGAGTCCTTCTTGCTTCTGGTATCCTTTTCCACTTTGCTAATCTGGTCTGATCCATTCTCCCAAGGTCAAATTGAGAGGAGAGTTGGGGTGGGGTCAGAAAACTCTCACCTAACTAATACAATCATAGAATACATTCTTATATTCTATACTCATATAACTCTGACTCTTAGGAGCTGTTCTGTTGATTCCTAAAGAGCTACATCACTAAGGACTTCTCATTTGTGCCTCCCTGGACATATGTCATACACTTTGCTCCAATTCATCCTTCTTGAGCATACTAGCCTGTCTCATCCATGTTAGATTTCTCAAGCAGAATATAAACACTGGTACATTCAAGTTCAAGGCATATTCTCTTGTACTAGACTTGAAACCAGGAGCAGGTGCCTTTTCATATCCCTTTGGGATGACTTAGAATCTCAGCACACCTCTCTCCACAACAAAATCCTTTTTAAACATCATTTTCATTTTTCAATCCCACTTCTTTAGACCCTTCCATGTGAGCAAAATTTGTAAGAGTCATGCATGAAACTCATTTTGAGAGATAATCTTTGAAACTTCACATTTTGATCTGGAACCACTCCAGGAAATATATCGATTAACTCCATGTACTTTAGTCAAAAATTTTAAATGTTGTATCAAGCATGAAACATGATGCCTCTTTTTAATTTTTCTAATTGGGAAGGCAGCCAATACATGAAACTGCATGAGGATAGAAATAGCATTGACTACAAGTGCTGCTGATACCCAGTAATAGGAGACTCACCACGGGCTGGAACAATACATTCAATAAGCCTGACATCAAAACAAGCAAAAGATCAGAATAAAAAGGGCATTCCAGAGAGAAGAATCACCATGAAAAAATAAAGGCATGATATAAAAATCATCATGGTATTTTAACTGGCTTTTAACATCTTCTCTTCTTTTTCTTTGATTATCGTCTTAGTCCAAGCCACTGTAGCCATTCACCTTAATAAATGCAATAACCCCTTGATTGGTGTGCCAACATCTACTGTTCCTCCTCTCTGCCACCTCACAGGCCATTCCCATAGCCTAGATGATATGTCTCTCTTCATTTACCATTTGTTGTTTCCCCTCCCCAGCCAACAAATCTCTGTGCTATTTTGCCTACTTTTCACATAGTATTCCCTCCATTTGACTTTCCCATTCCCATCTCACCTTCACCTGATATGCCTGATGGCTGATCTGCATTTCACATCCATCTCCATCTTCCTAGCATGCCCACCTTTGTATAACAAAACCTGGAAAGGACAAAATCCAATTTTCTACATTCCTATGCAACGAGGCTTCTGGCTGTAAGAAACATTCACCATTCTGGTGAAACCACTCAAAAATCAGAAGGTAAAAGTCAAGGAGAAGCCATGGTCCAAATGTTTTTGACTGCTTCCTTCCTGCAGACAAGAAAAGCTGTGCAGATGTGAATGTTTCTGCATTCCATCAGTTTCCTGAGTCTGGAATGTCAGAGTGCTAGTAGCAGAGGTTCCCTAATGCCAGCTTCCTAACCCTTGAATCCCTGTGATAGCACCATGCTGTGGAAATTCATAGACCCAGTGAACCTCACAATTCCTACCTCCAGAATATGACATGATGGTAACTCCCATAACAGGTGACTTTTCTGTGGCTGATTCCTAGAAGCTCAAACTCAAGCCCATTCTAGCCCTCTCAGTAATTGCATATGCACATTAATTCATGTAAATAATCCTCTTCTGCTAAATACTTAGAATTACCTCTTTCTCCTATACAAAAACTTGTTTGGTTCACCTATCTAATGCCAAGTTGTTTAAAGGCTTCACTTCCTATCTCTGTTCATCCAGGAAATCCAAGTCATCTGCAAGACAGGCGAACACAAACAGGAGGGTAATCTACATGAAGTCTTAGGTTCCCCCTACATACAAGGAAGCTTCTGAAAGTTCATGGAAAGTGGGATTAAAAAATAAGTTTATTTTGGTGCACAAAAAATTTTGAAATCCATTCATAGTTTTTCATGACATATTTTTATGAACATTCAAAGCTCTCTAATGCAAGTATATAATTATTTCTAACTGACAGTCAAGAAAACTAGACTATAGCTACTAAGGGGCAGAGGAACTGGGATTCCTAGCTGACTCTGATCAGAGACACACCTTAATAATATAAGCACAGAAAGCTTTAAAGTTAAGGTTCAAGGAATCAAAGATGGGAACGATGCCAAATTTACTCAAAAGAAAGTTGGTATAACTCTAACAATATCAAATAACAAGACTCTGAGGCAAGAAGTATGACTAAAGGTACTCGTATGGGGGTGGGGGCGTTTGGCGGGCCTCTGGCAAAGATCACACCCAATATCCTGGTACCTCGGTTTGAGTCCCAGCTCCGCTTCTGATTCCAGCTTCCTGCTAATGTGCACCTGGATAGGCAGGCAGCAGGGGATGGGTCAGGTATTTGCATCACTGCCGCCCATGTGGGAGACTTGAACTGATTGAGTTCTGGGCTCCTAACTTTGGCCTAGCCCAGCACAGGCTATTGAGGGCATCTGAGGAGAGAATCAGCAAGTGGAAGACATCTCTCTCCGTTTGTCTCTGTCTCTCTTTATCTTGGTCATTCACATAAAATGAAAAAACAAATTTAAAAATATTTGTAAAGAGGGATATTTTATAACAATATAAAAAACAATTCAACAAGATCGTGAGCTTCTATATATTTTATAACATAAAATGTGTAAAACAAAATAGTCAAATGAATAGTAATAATTAAAATTTTTAAAATTTTAAACATACCTCTATCAGTAGCTGAGAAAATAACAAGATAAAATCAGTGAAGATATTGAACACTTCAACAATACAATTAAAAATTTGACATTGTCAATATATATATAATGCTATATCCAACAATTTTGAAATGCATATTCTTAAAATGCACTGGAGCATTTAGCAAAAAAGATCTTATACTGGGGCATAAAATCTCAACAAATGTCAGGGAATGCAATCATACAGAGTAAATTTTTTACACAGTAAAATTAACTTAAAAATCAATAAAGAAAAGTAACTAAACCATATCTCATAACATTTGTAAATTAAGCAATATATTTTTAGCCCATAGATCAAAAAGGAAATCACAGTAGAAATTAGAAAATACTTTTAACGAAATGATAACAAAAATATGAATTATTAATGACCTCCAAAGCACAGACAACAAAAGCAAAAATAGACAAATGGAATTGCATCAAACTAAAAATCTTCTGCACAGCAAAGGAAATAATCAATAGAGTGAAGAGACAATCTAGGGAATCAGAGAAAATATTTGTAGGCAATACATCTGATAAGGCGTCAATATACAAAACGTACAAGGAACTCAACTCAATAGCAGAATGCAAATGATTTTATTTAAAAATGGACAAAGGACTTAAATAGATATTTCTCCAAAGAGGACAGTGGTGTGTTAGTCTGCTTTTTGCTTCCATCACTGAAACACCTGAGAGAAGCTTCTTTGGGAAAGAAAAGGTGTATATCTGCTTACAGTTTGAGGTTACAGGATCCAGCAGCCACCTAGTCCAGCATATGATGGAGGCACAATCACACCACAAGCCAGGAAGGAGAGAAAAAAACCCAGGCTGAACAGGAACTTGAGTAACCAAACCTCTCACAAGAACCACCCTCTGTGGGCACTCCCCCAATGACCCAATGAGCTCCCACTGGCCCCACATTCTACCACCACAATTAGATCAAGTCTCTACTCTTATTCCATAAACGCTCACCATTAAGAATTCAGAGTTTAGACAGCTGCATGAGTTGTGGAGAGACAAAGCCTTCTCAACCCATAACAAATGGTCAATAGGCATACAAAAAAAAATTCAACAAAACTAATCAGAAAGGAAATAGAAATTTAAACCACAATGAGATATCACCTGACACCTGTTAAAATAGTTGTTATCAAAAAGGCAAGAGATTAGTGTTGGCAAGGATGTGAAGAAGAGAGAACCTTAGCACACTGGTGGTGGTGGGAATGTAAAGTAATACAGCCGTTATGGAAAGTAGTATGGAGGTTCCTCAAAAAAAATTAAAGTACAACAGCCATAGGATCCAGCAAACCCACTTATGGATATGTAGCCAAAGAAAATAGAATCAGTATGTTGAAGAGATATCTGCTAATACTAACCAATAGAATAAAAAAAGGGGAGAGCGATCCAACATAGGAAGTGAGATACACAGCAGACTCATAGAATGGCAGATGTCCTAAACAGCACTCTGGCCTCAGAATCAGCCCTAAAGGCATTCGGATCCGGCTGAAAAGCCCATGAGAGTATTTCAGGCATGGAAAGCCAAGACACTCTGGCAAAAAAAAAAAAAAAAAAAAAAAAAAAAAAAAAAACCAAACAAACAAACAAAAAAAAAAAAACCACCTAAATGAAAGATCTCTGTGAGTGAGATCCCAGTGGAAAGAATGGGCCATCAAAGAAGGAGGTACCTTTCTCTGAAGGGAGGAGAGAACTTCCACTTTGACTATGACCTTGTCTAAATAAGGTCGGAGTTGGCGAACTCAAAAGGCTTCCATAGCCTTGGAAACTCATGACTGGAGCATAGGGAGATTACTGATGCCATAAACAGGAGTGTCAATTTGTAAAGTCAACAACAGGAGTCACTGTGCACTTACTCCTCATGTAGGATCTCTGCCCTTAATGTGCTGTACATTGTGATTTAATGCTATAACGAGTACTCAAACAGTATTTTTCACTTTGTGTTTCTATGTGGGAGCAAACTGTTGAAATCTTTACTTAGTATATACTGAATTGATCTTCTGTATATAAAGAAAATTGAAAATGAAAAAAAAGAAGAGATATCTGCACTCCTATGTTCATTGCAGCACTGTTCACAATAGCCAAAACATGGAGTCCTGGCTCCACTTCTGATCCAGGTTCCTACTAGTGCACACCCTGGGAAGCAGCATGTGATGACTCAAGTAATTTGGTCCCTGACACCCAGGTGGGAGACCTGCATTGAATTCTGGGCACCTGGCTTCAGCTTGGACCAGTTTCTGCTACTGGGGGTATTTGGGGAGTAAATCAGCAGATGGAAAACCTCTCTCTGTTGTTTCTCTTACCCTTAAATGAATATAAATAAATAATGTTTTAAGAAGGAAATCTTGTTACTTGCAACAATATTGGTAAACTTGGAGAATGTCATGCTAAATAAGCCAAATACAGAAAGACAAATACTGTATGATCTCACTTCCACATGGAATTCTTTTTTTTTTTTTTTTTTTTTTTGACAGGCAGAGTAGACAGTGAGAGAGAGGGACAGAGAGAAAGGTCTTCCTTTGCCGTTGGTTCACCCTCCAATGGCCGCCGCGGCCGGCGCGCTGCAGCCAGCGCACCGCGCTGATCCGATGGCAGGAGCCAGGAGCCAGGAGCCAGGTGCTTTTCCTGGTCTCCCATGGGGTGCAGGGCCCAAGCACCTGGGCCATCCTCCACTGCACTCCCTGGCCACAGCAGAGAGCTGGTACATGGAATTTTTAAAAGTTGGGCTCACAGAAGTGAAAAGTAGAATGATAGTTACCAACTGTTCAGGATCTGGAAGGAGGTTATTTGGGGAGTGATACAGAGGATAAAAGATCAATCTCTCTCTCTCCCTTCCTCCCTCCCACCTCTCCCTCTCTCCCTCCCTCCCACCCCTTGTCTCTATCCCTCTCCCTGTGCCTTTGAAATGAAAATTTTTTTTATTTTTTTATTTTTATTTTTATTTTTATTTTTTGACAGGCAGAGTGGACAGTGAGAGAGACAGAGAGAAAGGTCTTCCTTTGCCATTAGTTCACCCTCCAATGGCCACCGCGGCCAGCGCGCTGCGGCCGGCGCACCGCGCTGATCCGATGGCAGGAGCCAGGAGCCAGGTGCTTTTCCTGGTCTCCCATGGGGTGCAGGGCCCAAGCACCTGGGCCATCCTCCACTGCACTCCCTGGCCACAGCAGAGAGCTGGCCTGGAAGAGGGGCAACCGGGACAGAATCCGGCACCCCAACCGGGACTAGAACCCGGTGTGCTGGCGCCACTAGGCGGAGGATTAGCCTAGTGAGCCGCAGCGCCGGCCTGAAAATTTTTTAACTTTTATTTAATAAATATAAATTTCCAAAGTACAGATTTTGGATTACAGTGGCTTTTTCCCCCCATAACTTCCCTCCCACCCACAACCCTCCCATCTCCTGCTGCCTCTCCCATCCCATTCACACCAAGATTCATTTTCAATTATCTTTATATACAGAAGATCAATTTAGTATATACTAAGTAAAGATTTCAACAGTTTGCACCCACACAGAAACACAAAGTCTAAAGTACTGTTTGAGTACTAGTTATACCATTAATTCACATAGTACAACACCTTAAGGACAGAGATCCTACATGGGGAATAAGTTCAGCGTGACTCTTGTTGTTGATTTAACAATTGACACTCTTGCTTATCACATCAGTAATCACCCGAGGCTCTTGTCATGAGTTGCTAAAACTATGGAGCCTTTTGAGTTCCCCAACTAATCTTATTTAGACAAGGTCATAGTCAAAGTGGAAGTTCTCTCCTCCCTTCAGAGAAAGGTACCTCCTTCTTTGATGGCCCATTATTTCCACTGGGATCTCACTCACAGATCTTTCATTTAGGTTTGTTTTTTGTTTGTTTTTGTTTTATTTGCCAGAGTGTCTTGGCTTTCCATGCCTAAAATACTCTCATGGGCTCTTCAGTCAGATCTGAATGCCTTAAGGACTGACTCTGAGGCCAGAGTGCTGTTTAGGACATCTGCCATTTTATGAGTCTGCTGTGTATCCCACTTCCCAAGTTGGATAGTTCTCTCCTTTTTAATTCTTTCAGTTAGTATTAGTAGACACTAGTCTTGTTTATGTGATCCCTTTGGCTCTTAATCCTTTCATTATGATCAATTGAGAACTGAAACTGATCACTTTGACTAGTGAGATGGCATTGGTACATGCCAGCTTGATGGGATTGAATTGGAATCCCCTGGCACGTTTCTAACTCTACCATTTGGGGCAAGTCCAATTGAGCATGTGCCAAACTGTACATCTCCTCCCTCTTTTATTCCCACTCTTATATTTAACAGAGATCACTTTTCAGTTAAATTTAAACACCTAAGAATAGTTGTGTGTTAATTACAGAGTTCAACCAATAGTATTAAGTAGAACAAAAAAGAATACTAAAAGGGATAAAGTATTACATTGTATATCAACAGTCAGGACAAGGGCTGATCAAATCACTGTTTCTCATAGTGTCCATGAAATGAAAAATTTAAATACATCTTTCCCTTGAAAATCACTAAGCAAATAATTTTAAGTGCTCTCATCACTAAAGATAATAAATAGCTGAGGTGATGGATATATTAGTTTACTTGATTTAATCATATCATAGTACACAGTAAGTATATAGAATTTTTATCAATTTTAAGAATTAAAATGATATGCTGAAACTTGGGCTATATAGCTAACACAGGGCTTAGAGAGAAAGACATAACTTTAAAGACATCATCTAAGGAACAGTGTTGTAGTGCAGCAGGTAAAGCTGTCACTTGGTATACCAGCATCCCGTACAGGCACAAGTTTGAGTCCCAGTTGCTCCATTTCTACACTTGATCTTAGCCAAAAGGCCAAGAAGCAATCCAGCTGCTCCATTTCTAATCCACTTCCTGTTAACATGCCTGGGAAAGCAGTGGAGGACTTCCCAAGTGACTGGGACTCTGCACCTCTGTGGGAGACCTGGGAAAATTCCTGGCTTCAGCTTGGCCCAACCTCTGCTGTTGCGGCCATTTAGGGAGTGAACCAGCAAATGGAAGACCTCTCTCTCTCTCTCTATCTATCCCACTCTGTAACTCATTTTTTCCAACAAATAAAATACTTTTAAAAAACCACAAAATTTAGGAAGAAAGAAGGATTACACAACAAAGAGATAAGCTTCCATCTCAAGAAACTAGGCTGAAACAAAACCCAGCAAATTACTCACAAAGCAAAAAGGAGAAAGTAAAGAACAGAAATTGAGAAAATAGAAAGCAAACATATACCAGAAAATTAGGAAAAGGAAAAGGTGGCTCTTTAAAAACAAATCTAAAAATTAATAATCTTAAGAAAGATTAATCAAGAAAAAAGAAGATACAAAATTTTAATATCATAAAGGAGGATTTTGCTATAGACTCCATAGAATTAAGAAAATAATGAACAGATAATAAGTAAATTTGATTCAGATGAAATGGGTAGTTGTTTGAAAAATATAACTTATCAAAAAATCAAATATATATTTAAACTTTATTTTTAATTACAAAAATTGCATATATTTATAATGTATAACATGATGTTTTCAAATATGCACATATTGTGGAATGGCTAAGTTTAGCTAGTTAATCTGTGCACAGCCTCATACATTTATCATTTTCTGTGGTGAGAACACCTGAAATCTATGCCTAGCAATTTTGAAGAATACAATACATTGTTAAAACCATTACCATGTACTACAATAGATCTTCTGAATGTGTGCTTCCCATTCAACTGAAATTTCATATTCTTTGGCCAACATCTTTCATGTCCCCTGATAGATATCTTAATAGTCCATATTCATTTGAAAAATCGAATTCAGAATTAAAACTATGAAAACTCCAGGTCCAAATAGCTTCTCCTGTAAATTCTTCTAAGCATTTAAGGAAATAAGAACAAGTCTATGCAACTTGCTAATAGTATGAATGAAGAACTGCTTCCAAACTCATAAGGCCAGCAAAATCTTGACACTAAACTTGGCACTAAGATCACAAAGAAAGAAAATCACAGACCAGTATGTCTCCTGAGTATAATGCAAAAATTCCAAAAGAAAGAATTAGCAAATTGAATCTTCTGATACACAAAATCAATAATGAATGCATCCAAATCAAGTATGTCTTAGTACAAGAATGCAAGGTTGGTTAAAATTTGAAAAATTAATAACTAATAAATAAAACCCATTTAATTGTTTCAAGAGAAAAATAAATATGAATCAGTTTTATTTGCAATTCCGATAATTTTGATAACATTAATTTATTTGAGAGGCAGGGAGAGACAGACAGAACCCCCATTTACCAGTCCACTTCCCAAATTCCCTCAATGGCTGTAATTAGGCAGGGCTGAAGCTGGAAATCAGGAACTCAGTCTAGGTCTCCCACATGGGTGACAGGATCCTGATTACTTGAGCCATCACCACTGCCTCTTGGAGTCAGGTGTTAGAACTGGGCATCAAACCCAAGCACTCCAAAGTAAGGTGTAGGTATCCCGAGCAGTGTGTCAACAAGAAGGTCAAAAACCCAATCAAAATTTCAGGCTTTAAATAAACTGAATCACATCCTGTAAATAAGAAATGCATTCTGCTTTAAAATAACTGTAAATAATAAAACAATTGAGCACAAGACGCTTGTAGAAAAGATGATTCAGGAAACCCAGACGTCAGCAGCTAAAGCTGTTGCAATGTATAATGACTCCATCAGGAAAGCAAATTCTATCTTTTTGCTGTGAGGCTTTTTAAAGCACCCATAATACTGTCTGGAACTATAGCAGATTTTCAATAAACATTTGCTGAATTGATCGATGTTTTGATCTTCATTCACCCTGAAGATTATTAGCTAATGGTCATAAGAAAAGACTCAGATCCATTTCCCAGCAAGAAGAACAAAGCAGAAACAAGTGTGGTGCCTAAATCTAGAAAGTCAGAAGCCCTCAACTTTCATCTCCTATACAGAACTGACTTATTTGGCCACCTGACTGCAAGGGAGTGTGGAGAGCAAGTATTTTAAGCTGGGCACACACATTGTCACCCAAGAGTTGTATCACTAAAGATAAAGAGAGAATAGATACTGTCTCTCCATATAAAAGACACAACAGGGAACAGGGGCTGGCGCTGTGGTGCAGCAGGTTAAAGCCCTGACCTGAAGCACCGGCATCCCATATGGGCACCAGTTCTAGCCCCAGCTGCTCCTCTTCCAATCCAGCTCTCTGCTTTGGCCTGGGATAGCAGTGGAAGATGGCCCAAGTCCTTGGGCCCCTGCACCCATGTGGAAGACCTGGAAGAAGCTCCTGGCTCCTGGCTTAGGTTCAACGAAGTTCCAGCCGTTGCGGTCATCTGGGCAGTGAACCAGCAGATGGAAGACCCCTCTCTCTGTCTTTACCTCTCTCTGTAACTCTGTCTTTCAAATAAATAAAACAAATCTTTTTAAAAAAAAAGACACAACAACAGGCACTGTTAAATCTGCCATATGTGGGCTGGCACCACGGCTGAATAGGCTAATCCTCCGCCTGCGGCGCCGGCACCCTGGGTTCTAGTCCCGGTCGGGGCGCCAGATTCTGTCCCGGTTGCCCCTCTTCCAGTCCAGCTCTCTGCTGTGACCCAGGAAGGCAGTGGAGGATGGCCCAAGTGCTTGGGCCCTGCACTCGCATGGGAGACCAGGAGAAGCACCTGGCTTCTGGCTTCGGATCAGCGCGGTGCCCGGCTGCAGTGGCCATTGTGGGGTGAACCAGCGGAAGGAAGACCTTTCTCTCTGTCTCTCTCTCTCTCACTGTCCACTCTGGCTGTCAAAAAAAAATCTGCCATATGTGTAAGAAGACACCATCTCCAAGGTGATTGGAGGTTAACAAGTGGATAAGATAAATATGCCATAATCATTTTATGGGGAAGAGTAAGCTAACCACACAGAGACTAACACAGAATGCTCTAGGAAATCAAAGGAGGAACAGATAGTATCTCATTAGGGAGAACTGAACAGCTCCACAGAATGAAACCTTGGAGGGGTTTGTGACACAACAGGATTGTGGCACAACAGGTTAAATCACCCTTGCACACCAGTATCAGAGCACCTGTTCAAGTCCAGGCTGCTCTACTTTCTTTTCTCTGCTAATGACCCTGCTAAAGCAGCAGAAGATGGCCCATGTATTTGGACCTCTGCCACCCAAGTGGGAAACACAGATGGAGTTCCAGGCTTCCTGACTTCAGCATGACAGAGCCCAGGCTGTTACAGACATTCGAGGAGTGAACCGGCAGATGGAAGATGTCTCTGTGTATTGCTCTCTGTGTGTGTGTCACTCTGCCTTTGAAATAAATAAAATAAACCTTTTAAAAAAGAATAAAACCCTGGAGAAGTTTTAAAAATGGATGATATTTCAACAGGAAGCAATGGGCATCTGCGTTCTATAAGATCATACAGTCTACTTATAAATAGATACCTATACAACTTTTCATCCTACAGTTGCAGAATACACATTCTTCTCAGCAGTGCACAGAACATTCTCTAGGATTGACCACATGCTAGGCCATTAAGGAAACCTCAAAAAATTCAAAAATGTCAGATGCATACCATGTATTTTCTCAGACCACAAAGGAGTAAAGCTGGAAACCACCAACTCAGGAATCTCTAGAATATATGAAAACACATGGATACTGAATAACATGCTCCTGAATGAACAGTGGGTCATTAAATAAATCAAAAAATTTCTGGAAACAAATGAAGACAACAATACAACATATCAAAACTTATGGGATACAGCAATAGCAGTGTTAAGAGGAAAGTTTATAGAAATTGGTGCCGACATCAAGAAAGTGGAGAGGCACCAAATAAATGAGCTATCAATGCATCTCAAGGATCTAGAAAAACATCAGCAAACCAAACCCAAAACTAGTAGGAGAAAAGAAATAATTAAAATTAGAGAAGAAATCAACAAAATTGAAACAAAAATCAAAAGATCAGCAAAAGGAAGAGCTGTTTTTCTTTTGAAAAAATAAACAAAATTGACACAGCATGGGCCAACTAACCAAAAAAAGAAGAAAGAAGACCACAAATCAATAAAATTATAGATGAAAAAGGAAATGTAACAACATACACCGCAGAAATAAAAAGAATCATCAGAAATTACTACAAAGAACTGCATGCCAACAAACTGGGAAATCTATCAGAAATGGATAAATTCCTGGACACGTACAATCTACCTAAGTTGAGCCATGAAGACATATAAAACTTAAACAGACCCATTATCAAGACATAAATTGAATCAGTTATAAAGACCCTCCTAACAAAGAAGAGCCCAGGACCAGATAGTTTCACTGCTGAATTCTACCACATAGTTAAAGAAGAACTAACTCCAATATTTCTCAAGCTATTCAAAACAATTGAAAGGGAGGGAATCTTTCTATGAAGCCAGTATCACCTCAATTCCTAAAAGCAGAAAAGAAGCAACAGAGAAAGAAAACTACTGACCAATTTCCCTGATGAACATAGACATAAAAATCCTCAACAAAATTCTACCCAACTGAATCCAATAACACATCACCCAGACCAAGTGAGATTTATCTCTTGTATGCAGGATGGTTCAACATTCACAAATCAATCAATATGGTACATCACATTAAAAAACTGAAGAACAAAAACCATATGATTATCTCAATAGATGCAGAGAAAGTATTTGATAAAATACAACACCTCTTCATGATGAAACTTTAAGCAAATTGGGTATAGAAGGAACATTCTTCAACACAATCAAGGCAATTTATGACAAATCCATGGCCAGTATCCTATTGAATGTGGGAAAGTAGGAAGCATTCCCACTGAGATCCAGAACCAGACAAGGATGCCCACTCTCACCATTGCTATTCAATGTAGTCCTGGAAGTTTTAGCCAGAGCCATTAGAGAAGAAAAAGAAACCAAAGGGATACAAATTAGGAGGGAGGAAGTCAAACTATCCCTATTTGCAGATGGCATGATTCTATATATAGGGGATCCAAACATTCCACCAAGAGACTTTTGGAACTCATAGAAGTTTGGTCAAGTAGCAGGATATAAAATCAATACACAAAAATCAACAGCCTTTGTACACAGACAATGTCACAGCTGAGAAAGACCTTCTAAGATCAGTCTCATTCAGAATAGCTACAAAAAAAATCAAATACCTTTGGAATAAATTTAATCAAGTATGTCAAAGATCTCTACAATGAGAATTACAAAAAAATAAAGAAAGAAATAGAAGAAGATACAAAAAAATGGAAAAATCTTCCATATTCATGGATCACAAGAATCAATATCATTAAAATGTCCATTCTTGGCCGGCGGCATGGCTCAGTAGGCTAATCCTCCACCTTGCGGCGCCAGCACACCGGGTTCTAGTCCTGGTTGAGGCGCTGGATTCTGTCCCGGTTGCCCTTCTTCCAGGCCAGCTCTCTGCTATGGCCCGGGAGTGCAGTGGAGGATGGCCCAAGTGCTTGGGCCCTGCACCCACATGGGAGACCAGGAGAAGCACCTGGCTCCTGGCTTCGGATCAGCGCGATGCGCCCACCGCAGCGCACTGGCCGTGGCAGCCATTGGAGGGTGAACCAACGGCAAAAGGAAGACCTTTCTCTCCGTCTGTCTGTCTGTCTCTCTCTCTCTCTCTCTCTTCACTCTGCCTGTCAAAAAAAAAATAAAATAAATAAAATAAATAAAATAAAATGTCCATTCTTCTGAAAGCAATTTACAGATTCAATATAATACCAATCAAAATACCAAAGACATTCTTCTCAGATCTAGGAAAAAAATGGTGCTGAAATTCATATGGAAACACAAGAGACCTTGAATAGCTAAAGCAATCTTATAGAACAGAACCAATGCTGGAGGCATCACAATCCCAGTTTTTGAGACATACTGTAAGGCAGTTATAATCAAAACAGCCCGGTACCAGTATAAAAACAGATGGATAGAGCAATGGAACAGAATATAAATGCCAGAAATCAATCCAAGTATCTACAATCAATTTATATTTGACCAAGGAGCTAAAACCAATCCCTGGAGCAAGGACAGTCTCTTCAAAAAATGGTGCTGGTAAAACTGGATTTCCATATGCAGAAGCATGAAGCAAGACCCCTACCATAGACTTTACACAAAAATTCACTCAAAATGGATTAAAGACCTAAATCGATGACCTGATACCATCAAATTATTAGAGAACATTGGGGAAACCCTGCAAGATAATGGCACAGGCAAAGTGTTCTTGGAAAAGACCCCAGAGGCACATTCAATTAAAGCTGAAATTAACAAACTGAATTACATCAAATTGATGTACTGCAAAAGAAACATTCAGAATAGTGAAGAGGCAACCAGCAGAATGAGAGAAATTATTTGCAAACTATCCAACTGATAAAGGATTAATAACCAGAATATATAAAGATATCAAGAAACTCCACAACAACAAAACAAACAACCTAGTTGCAAAATGAGCAAAGGACTTACAGACATTTTCAAATGAGAAATCCAAAATGGCCAACAGACGCATGAAAAAATGCCCAGGATCACTAGCTGTCAGGGAAATGCAAATCAAAACACAATGAAGTTTCACCTCACCCCAATTAGAATGGATTCCATACAGATATCAACAAACAGCAAATACTGGCAAGAATGTGGGGGAAAAGGTACCCTAATCCACTGTTGGTGGGACTGTAAACTGGTAAAACTGCTATGGAAGACAGTTTGGAAATATTTAAGGCATCTGAATATAGATCTACCATATGACCCAGCCATCCTACTCCTGGGAATTTACCCAAGGGAAATTAAATCAGCCAATAAAAGTGTTATCTTACCCCCATGTTTATTACAGCTCAATTCGCAATAGCTAAGACATAGAATCAACCTAAATGCCTGTCAGCTGAAGATTGGATAAAAAAATTATGGGATATGTACCCTATGGAATACTACATAGCAGTTAAAAAAATGAAATCTGGTCATTTGCAACAAAATGGAAAAAACTGGAAAACATCATACTTAGTAAAACAAGCCAGTCCCAAAGGTACAAATACAATATGTTCTCCCTGATCTGTGATAACTAATAGAGCACCTTATAAGAAATCTGTAGAAGTGAAATTGATGCTTCGAGAAGCAATGACTTGAATAGCCTTGTCTTGACTGTCAAGGAACAGTTGTATTTTTTTTCTCTTCTTCATACTATTTGTTGAACTCTTTACTAACATACTTAATCATATTTTTATAAAGTCATTTGAAAATAGATGATCTCAGTAAAATATAAGAGTGGGAATAAGAGAGAGCGCAGGAAGTTTGTAACTGTAAAGCTGTATAGCTCTGCATATATTTCTATGGACTTAATTCTAAGGGTACAGTTTATTTTTTTTAATTTGACAGGTAGAGTTATAGACAGTGAGAGAGAGAGACAGAGAGAAAGGTCTTCCTTCCATTGGTTCACCCCCCAAATGGCCACCACAGCAGGAGCCATGCCGATCTGAAGCCAGGAGCCAGGTGCTTCTTCCTGGTCTCCCTTGTGGGTGCATGAGCCCAAGAACTTGGGCCATCCTTCACTGCCCTCCTGGGCCATAGCAGAGAGCTGGACTGGAAGAGGAGCAACCGGGACTAGAACCTGGCACCCATATGGGGTCCCGGATCACAGGTGGAGGATTAACCTAGTGTGCCATGGAGCTGGCCCCAGGGTAGAGTTTAAAAACTTGCCATGGGACCCCAAATCCCATTAAGCTGGGTGGAAATAATGCCATCTTAAGTGTTAAAGTGACCATCTTCAGTGTTAAAGTGATCATATAGATAGGATTAAGTGTTAAAGGGATCATATAAATAAGATCAAATGTCTGGTAATAATAATACATAGAATTGAAAAGGAGAGAATGCTCCAACATAGGAAGCAGTCCACACAGCAGACTCACAGAATGACAATCACTTTAAACAGCACTCTGACCTCAAAATCAGCCCTTAAGGCATTCTGGACTGGCTGAAAAGCCCATGAAACCATTTCAGGCATGGAAAGCCAAGATACTATGGCAAAAAAAAGTGTCCTACTTGAAGGATTTCTGTGAGAGAGACCCCAGTGGATAGAAGTGGCCATCAAAGAAGGATGCACTTTTCTCTGAAGGGAGGAGAGAACATCCACTTTGCTTATGGCCTTGTCTAAATACTAACAGAGATTGTGGATTCAAAAGGCTTCTATAGCCTTGGCAGTTCATGTCAAGAACCTTGAGTGGTCGCTGATGTTATATATAAAAGTGTTAATTGTTAAATCAGCAACAGGAGTCACTGTGTACTTACTTCCCATGCAGGACTTCTGTCTTCAATGAGTTGTATTATGAGAATTAACTGTAAAATTTGTTCTCAGTTTCTTTTTGTGCATGTGTGTGCAAATTGTTGATAATTTTATTTAGTATAGAGTTGGTCTTCTGTGTATAAAGTTAATTGAAAATGAATCCTAATGGAGAATGGGACTGGGAATGGGAGAGTGAGGAGGAGGTGGGGTGGGAGTGGGGGTTGGAGGGAGGGTATGCTGGGAAAAATCACTATATTCCTAAAGTTGTACTTATGAAATTTGTACTCATTAAATAAAAGATTTCTGTGGGGAAAAAATAAAAGAAATTTGAAAAGGAGACTTTTTTAGGATATTGTAGTTTTCTGGGGATGGGGGCAGTCTGTGTTCCAGGCACAAAGCAAAAGTAAGCAAAAGTTTGTAGTCCAGTAAAGCTTAAAATCAAAGTGATGGAGTGAACAGACAATAAGAAAGATGAAAGGAGAAAGACTTCAGGAAAGAAACTCCACCTGGACAGGGCATTTGGCTGGATCGTGAGGGTTGAGAAAAAGTGGTGCTGGTTGTAGGCTCTACTGAGGGAAAGTGAAGTCACCATCAGGAGTGGAGGCAAGAAGATTGACATCTAACTGCATCAGTTTGTTCAACTACAGCAAGCATCAATCTGCAGGTGGATCTAGAGACTGGACGATGCATGTGGACTGTTGATTCACATGGACATGCAGAACTTTTCAGAGGGGACAAGGCTAGAGAGAAGAAACCCAGGACTAAGTCATGGAAGGAGAGTTAGTGGATGGAAAACTTGAGAGGAGTCAGTGAGCAAAAGAAGAAGAAATACAGGCAGAGGAATTCAAAACTGCAATATGCGCAAGAAGGAGCCAGGGCCTTTGCAGCACTGAAAAGGAAATTGTTAAGGCGACGCATTTTCATTCAGCATTTGCTCATTTACTTATGTCTGTGTGTCATCTGGTGCTACAGTCCTTAAAAACAGCAAGTGGCGCAGCCTGCCACTGACTGGACAATCTGGAGGGAGAAGCAGAGGTTGGAAGGGAGCAAAGAAAGTTGGGAGGGATGGTGGAAGAATCAAAAAATATTTGGATAGGCGATTAGAAGAATGAGTTTTCACTAGAACCATAAAAGTCGAAGCCAGATTGCAGGTGGCTACAAAGGCATGACTAAAACAGAATGAAGGCAACGATGGTGATTACTTTTTATAAAGAGCTGAAAGTAAAAGAAAATTGAAGTGAATATACATAAAAAGGGGAAGAGGATTATTTTTGAAAGATTTATTTATTTATTTATTTATTTGAAAGCTGGAGTGATAGGGTGGGGGGAGGTGAGAAAAAGAGAGAGAGACAGAGAGAGAGAGAGGGATCCCATCCACTGGTTCATTCCCCATAGGCTGCTGTGGCCATGGCTGGGCCAAACCAAAGCCTCAGCTACATCTTCCACTGGATCGGAAGCAGAGCAACTGGGACTCAAACCAGTGCCCCGCTTTCTGATGCTGGCATTGCAAGAAGCAGCTTAACCCCCTGCACTAGGACACCGACCTCCCAGGGACTCCTTTTGTTTTGGTTTGGTTTTTGCTTGCTTTTATTGTGTTTACTGCAATGGAAATGCCATTTGAAATATTAGTCAGAGCTTTCCCTTCTTATATGTAAAGTATTTAAGCAGCTCTGTCCCTTCTGAAAAGTCTGTTTTGGGTTTTTCTTTGTTGTTCCCTAAACTCTTTAGCTCTTTGGAGAAACTAGGAAATAAAACCCCTAACCTAGGGTGTGACTAATTTAGTCAATGAACCAGTTTCTTGAAGAAAAATAAAGGAAGACAGATTTCCAGAGGCAGGGGAAGGAGGAGGAAGTTGAGAGAAAGCCATCTGCAGATTCCAAGAGCAGAGAAACAGGGCCTTGCTTCCCAGCAGGCCCACGAAAAGAGCTAAGAGCTGAGAGAGGAAGGGTTATGTGACCTGTCCAGGGTACCACACCCCAGCCAGGCTCAGCAAAGATGCATCTGTGCCAGGGAAGGCTAAACAGATGTCCCAGTGCAGAGCAATGACCACGGCAGAGTCTCTGCCCTTGCTCATTCTCTCCCCTTTCCCAAACCTTCCTACTGCCTGAGCTCCAGCAGGAGGAAAAGATAAAACCTAAGGAGGACTCAATTTGATTTTTTGTTTTTCACCACAGCAGTAGGACAGAGCTTGCGTCAACAACGAAGTTGCATTGTAGAAAATGAAGAGCAGCAGATAGTTTGCTGAGTCTGTGGACTGAGATCCACTAGGGCAGAACTGGAGGCAGAGGAGAAGGGGTGGAGGAGACCAGGCACAGTACAAAGCCAAATGCACCTGCTCACTAACCGTGGCATGAACAATCTCCGTTGGAGGTGTCCGCAAGGACAGCCCTGAAAGGCAAGGCAGAAGAGACTGATGCTATGGAAAATCTCCTTAGCCACTCTCTATTTAAAAAAAATAAATCAGAAGCAGAGAAATGCCTGTTAGAGTTCTTAAACAGGATAACCCGGGCCATGCAATTCTGTATTCCCTCAGCCGAGACTGAGCTTCCTGTGTGAGGGGTCAGAGAATGCTCTCAGCTGGGGTGGTCTGAGCAAACTGCAGGGACAAAACGGGAAGGCACTGAGCGTTGTCAGGAAGAAGTCAAGGTGGGCTGGACACACTGAAAGAACACGCAGGATACCACGGAACACATGAGCATAAAGAGTTTTCCCCCTTTGAACCAATCGCTCCATTTCCAGGAATGTGCCTTGAGCAAAGAATCAGTGCTAGAAAACAGGGATTTCAGTTCAAAGATGCCCACCATGGTGTTTGCTAAAATTTAAAAGTGTCCTCAATTTGTAATTATGGGAGAATCATTAAAGAGATTGTGGTCCATTCATAAAATAGACTACTTTGGAGGCATTAAAAACTGTAGTTTCAAAGAATATGTGAAGTCATGGGAGAATGTCACAACAGGATATTAAGTTTAAAGGGATTTAAATAAAATATAGTTTGATACAAACTTCCAATATATGTATACATATGAATTAAAAGGTAGAATGGAATTCAACAAAAGTCATCTTTGAGTGGTAAGACAAAAGAAAACTTTTATTTTCTTCACTCTAGTTTTCCATATTTTCCAAATTATAGTCAGTGACTATGTATTGCTTATATAATCAGTTATTTTTAAAAATAAGTGAATAATGCAAAACAGATTCATGAGTATAAAAAGAGTTTACACTGCTAGAAAACATAAGCAGCTGAGGACCTGAGTTTGTCTTACAGCAATCAAAGGCTCAGCAAGTCTAGAAAACCATGCCCTCACTGGCATTGCATTGGTCATGGCACTGCCCAAGATTCAGAACCTAGGCATGCTTTTATTGTTGCTTCACTCTCTAAGCTAAAGGAATTGGGAGAACAAAAACATTACTCCCCTGCTGTCATAGATGCAACCAAGACACAGTCGATAGTTTACCATGAAGATATTATATTTAGTGACAGCCCTTTTCATTTTTTATCTTTTGGTAAATACTCGATATAATGTATCTAGATTCCAAACTGCCACAAAACTCAAAGAATCACATTTTCCTCTAGGATGGACCATGAGCGGCTGAACCTAGAAGACGCTTCACCCTGCTGACCAGCCTCACTCTAAATTCACAACCCAAACAGCGATTGAAGTGTGCGCTGCACGCACTGCCCAGCAGCCACAGTGCCTTTCCTTAGTCCATTTACAATTCTACTCTCCTACAAAACAAATCCACATTTTCTCCTCTCTCCTCAAACTTGCAACACCTCCTCCCCCATCTTCACTTTCAGCTCTTGACCTTGATTGCTATTTCCCTGAGAAAATAGAAACAGAAGAGAACTTCCACAAGTTCCCACCAACACCTCCACCCGCCCACCAGCATCTGGGCCCATATATGCCACCTCCTCTCCTGTTACCAGGGGTGAACTTTCTATGTTCCTAGCTAAGGCTGAGCTCTCCACTGTTTTGTTTTGTTTTACTAGATCCCAACACTTTTAAACATTCAAGAACATTCCTCCAGGGAAGAGTGTTTCGTGCAGAGGTTAAATGCCACTTTGGGTCACCCAAATCAATTGAAGTCCCTGGCTTCGAGACCTGTCTTTGCTTCCAATTCCAGCTTTCTGTGAATGCACAGCCTGGAGGCAGCAAGTGATGGCTCAAGGACTTAGGTCTCTGCCACCTACATGAGAGACCTGAATTGAGTTCTGGTTTCCTAGCTCCAGCTGTTGTAGGCATCTGGGGAGTGAACCAGCAGACAGAAGATCTCTCTGTGCCTGTCTCTGTCACTCTGGCTTTCAAATACATTTTTAAAATTAAGTTTTTTAAAAAAGGAACATTGCCCCATGATTTCCTCTTTTCTCTCTCTTGTATTTGCTGCATCATAATTTTTCTCCCTCTTAACTAGACCTTTCAGGAGCATACATACATGATTTTCTTTCCCTCACCAATGGTGTCTTCCAGCTACAAGTTCATATTTCCATTCTTCTTAACAGCAGTTCCTTTAAAGAGTGTCATTTAACTCATGTCTCTAAAACGTGTTCTTCCATTCTCTCTGAAAACCCCTTTCATCAAGCCAGTGGCCTCTCCATTCACAACTGCAAAACAGTATCTTTTCTCCTTGCAAGGGTTATAGTCTGCCCATCATTGATTGAGGTAGCCGACATATAGGATTTCTTTTTCTGCTGACTCATATCATCTAAAGAGCTGATGCTAGGATTGAGGAATTAAGTTTGATAAAGCCCAAGATAAGAACTTGGAAAAGGCACGCATTACATGAGCTTTTGTAGTGGTACCACAATGCAGACCACCAAGCAGAACGTGAGCACAAACCAAGATTCCTAAACCACGTGGTGTGGAGCAGAAGTTAGCATCAGTGCCTTGACTTACTTCCCCTTCGTGTAGACACTGCATGTCTGCTAAAAATCCCTTTCTGGTTTTATTTGACTGTTGCTGTCTCCTTCCCTTCCTTTTCTGAGAAGAATCGTTTGTAAACCATGTAAATAATAAATAGCCCACACCACATGGCATTCACATAAAAAAATGGTGGTGACTCATGGCGATTAAAAAAAATCAAGTTTTTAAAATGTGTGTGCTCATTCCCATTTCATCTAAATGCCTACTAAGTGAAGATTTCACATAGGAGATTTTTCTGTATAACAGAAACTTACTTCTTCAGGCAGGCAAACACTGTTATTTTAAGTTAACCATTGTTAATGGAAATGTTTGTAAAGTACAATCAATTGTTCTACACTTTTAAACTCAGTGTGCTAAACTTTAAAGTTTGTTTGATTCCAGATAATCCTTGTGGCTATTAAAGGTTGCCCTGTATTTTAGAAGGCAATATGGTGCTGTAGAAACATTATTGGATTAAGAGGCAAAATGACTTCATCAAGTTCTTTAACTTCCCTGTCAAATGGGAATGCTATCTCCTTTGGATTTCTCACTTTTTATGGTAAATATTAAGTTTTAAAATGCATGTAAATGTTGTCAACCAATTATTAAATAAAAGAATGCTTATATTAAATAAGATGGCAATTGCAACCCAAGAACTATAATATACCTATGTTTTTTTTTTTGTTTTTTTTTTTTTTTTTTTTTACAGGCAGAGTGGACAGTGAGAGAGAGACAGAGAGAGAAAGGTCTTCCTTTGCCGTTGGTTCACCCTCCAATGGCCGCTGCGGCCAGCGCACTGCAGCCGGCGCACCACGCTGTTCCGAAGGCAGGAGCCAGGAGCCAGGTGCTTCTGGTCTCCCATGGGGTGCAGGGCCCAAGTACTTGGGCCATCCTCCACTGCACTCCCTGGCCACAGCAGAGTACTGGCCTGGAAGAGGGGCAACCGGGACAGAATCTGGCACCCCGACCAGGACTAGAACCCAGTGTGCCGGTGCCGCAAGGCAGAGGATTAGCCTAGTGAGCCGTGGCACCAGCCATACCTATGATTTTGATATCTTCATTTTCTTGTACATGAATCATGATTACCTAAAGTAGTCAGATTATGATTAAAGTTACACTGAATAGATTCTCCCTTGAAAGAAAAAGGTTAATTATATGGGTTTTTAAAAAATATTTCTTCTATTTTTTGAAAGGCAGAGTGACTCAGAAAGAGAGAGGAGAAAGAAGGGCAGAGAGAGAGAGATAGAAAGATAGAGATAGGAAGATAGAGATAGGAAGATAGTTTCCATCTGCTGCTTCACTTCTCAAATGGTCTCAGTGGCCAGGGCTGGGCCAGCCTGAACCTAGGAACCTGGAACACCATCTGGGTCTCCCACATGGGTGCCAGGGTCCCAAGCACTTAGGCCATCTTCCTCTGTTTTCCCAGGCACATTAGCAAGGAACTGAACCAGAAGTGGAGCAACTGGACTCAAATTGGTGCCCATATGGAATGTTGGTATTGCAGGCAGTGACTTAACCCACGTGCCACAATATTGGCCCCTTATTTTTTTTTTCCTGAATCAATGGTTTTGATAAAGAAAAACATGTTTGAGAGAGAAAACATGCTCACTGATCTGTGGTCCTTTTAACAAAACAGAGTGACATTCAGGTGAGGATAAATACCACTACTAAGGAGAGCACTTTGTCTTCATAGCTCAGTGACTCTCCACTTTCAGAGAAGTCTAGCTCTTGTTTCCTCTTAGGAGGGAACCATCCACTGGGTCCACAGGCCAAGCTCTGCTCCTCAGCAGATCACTTTGCTTTGACCTTCACTTTCTTCCTATCAGTGCACAACAGCATGCCCAGTGACACTTTGTTTCATGACCAATGCTTGTTGTTTTTGCTTGTATGATTTATTGATTGATTGATTGATTGATTGATTTAGGGCAGAGCAACAGAGGGAGAGAGAGTGGGAGTGACAGAGAGAAAGAAATCTTCCATCTACTGTTTCTCTCCCCACATGGCCCCAGTAGCCAGTGCTGGCTTAGGATGAAGCCAGGAGCCTGGAACTCCATTCAGGTCTCCCACATGAGTGGCAGGAACCCAATCACTTGGGCGGTCTTCTGCTGCACGACCAATATTTTGCCACAGCCCGCATGCTCAAACATAAATGGGCACTTGTCCCTGTGAAAGGAGAGATCATGGCTCTGACAATTCAACACAGAGCACCAGTTCTGCCACCACCTTCTCATAGACATCAATACACATCCTTGCCTGGGGCAGTGATTTTCCTATGTTGCTTAAAGTAATCTTGGTATCTAAATGCTTTCCAGAATACCTCACAGGTTATCGCTTTGTGCCATTCATGTCTGCCTTGCCTGCATGGGTTTCTCATGTGTGTTTCAGAAGCTCCGACTCTGTTTAGGGCACAAAGAAGCATGCCTTTGACACGTTCAGCCCTCGTGGCCCTCCCTGAACCAGTTCAGCCTGCTGAGGTGGAGTGTTCCACACATCCTTCCTGGGCATACCTGGAATTAAAGAGCCTCTCACTACGTGAAGCACCTACTTGAAGGGTGGCTCATTGGTGTGCTGGCTCTGATGTGTTTTCACTGGCTGCTAGTTCTTAAAGGTCTTCTGATAACTCTCAAAATTGCACACATACTGCTCTTGCTGATTTTCATGTCTGTGTTCATGTTTCTTCCAGCTGGATTTTGTGTTGAATTTTTTATCATAGTGCTAGCTGTGCAAACATACAGCTTTCTCCAATATGAACCAGGGCATGGTGGTGCCCCAGATGGTAGCCCCTGATCAAGGCCTTGCCACAGCCTTCGTGTTCATAAACACATGGTCTTTACCCTGTGTGCTTGCACAGGTGCATGTCTAGCTTCCAGACATTGGTGTGGTTGGTGCTTCCATGGGAGAGGGAGCAGATGAACCCCCTGGGGGATAAAAGGGGGTGGGCTGAGTTCTCACTGGTTGTTAAGAATGAGTCAGTGGTGGTTCCCACACTGCCTTCATGACCAGGAGAAGAGTCTCCAAGGAGCCCAGACCTTCCTGCTCCAATCCTGCCCTCCTATCCTCACCTCCACCCCTGCCAGGTAAATGGTCACCAATTTTTTTTTTTCTTCTTTTTCTTCTTTGTGCTATTTGGCTAGTTGAGTCTGCTAAATGAGGGATATTTGAATAACTGAATTTTTACAAACTGTGTATCCTTTCTTGGCATGAATGCAAATGGCATGGATATTTTCATTAACATCCTATTTCCAAAGTTGATTGTCTCTAAAAATAGATATACATATCTAAAAACATGGCCAACACTGACCGTATTTTTATCAGTGTCAGCACAGCCACTGACAATGGCCAACATGTTTAAGTTTCCCAAGAATTTGGGGAAAGCACTACATTAACATATCTTTAAAATTATCATCAACTTTTACAACATCGATTTCTAAGAAATCATAGACTCAACCAGCCACATTTCTAAACAGAGTGGATGACATTTGGGGCATGTTCCCGCCAGAGTTTTGTAAAGCAAGGTGTCTCCTCTTCAGAGCAAACCTCCACTGTCACCTTCACACTTTTATTACAACAGAAAAGAATAACTGAGCTATAGATGGTCTCAGGCTCCATATCTAACAGTGCCTCTGGAAGTCACTTTGGGCAAGAATATAAAGCAGGAATTTATAAACATGGGCCTGTGGCTGAGGGCATCAGATTCAGCTGGCAAACTTATTCTTGGTTCTGACTTCATACTGTTGAAGTCAAATCTCTTGGCCATGAAACGTGGATATTTGTGCTTTGAACAAAACAAGCAAATGATCCACATGAGCAGGCTATATCTGAGAATCACTAATCAAAATTGGATGACTGCGGCATTCTCCCAGTCTGCATTATCTTAGTATTAATAGAATATTCCCCAGAGAATCATAGGGTTATACCATTCTTCCACCTCAGTAAATACCGTTGAAAACTAGTGCTCTCAGTTCCAGTTCTTCAAAGGGTATTTACCATGCTCCCACCACATGCACTATGATGGATGCCAACTTTACAATAATGAGCAAAGTAAATATAGTCTCTTGCATAACTAAGCCCTAAATCCAGTGATAGTAGGAAGAGAGGCAGTCAGTATATTAAGCAAATAATCATTCTAAGTTCTATGTGTCACTGATGCTATACAGGCAGATTACAGAGTTCCAGAAAGAATAACTAGTGCTTCAAATATTGGTGGAGTATCAGAGTCATCAGAGAAGCCCCCTGTTAAGAAATGACATTCAACTTGAGATGGGTATCAATTAAGGGTGTAGGCAATTGAAGAGTAACAGTGTACATGAACCCTGCAGCAGGAAAGAGTTTTACTTCCTCCACATGCTTGTTCTTAAGCTATAGTTTCAGCTCTGATGAACAATGTTCCTTAAAGCAGTTTAGGAAAAGCACAAACAGAATCAAAGGGAGCCTACAGGGCTGCTGGGGTCCACTAAGAAATCCCAGATCTGGATGTTGATTAACTTCTCTATTTCCAATCTGAGGTTGTCTGAATCAGATTTTACATAGTTTGAACTAAGACAGTGATTCTCAATCTTGGCCGTACATTAGAATCTCCTAGGGAGCTTTTAAAAAAATACTGATGACTTGGCCCTACTCCTAGAAATTCCGATTTAATTGGCTTGAGGTGTAGTCTGGACATGAGGATTTTTCTAAAGCTCCCAGATGATTCTAACATGTAAACAATTTTGAGAAAGACTATTTCAAGCAGGAAAGAAATTAAATCTAAATTGATGAACACAGAAAGTCAACAGAGAGTTACAATAATTGGTGTCTTTTATATATCTCTTTTAAAGCATAGAATAGCTAGTAAAATGGGATCTTATGGTGCAAGCACTCTGACGAAGGTGACTGACCATCAAAGCTCCCTACTTCCCTTATGGATGGCTCTCTTGCACTTTATCTCCTTTTATGAGGCAATTCTTCATGCCTCAGGCTTTGGTGCTAAGCTGAGGGAAGAGTTATAAAAGTGGGTGAAGAAAATATCTTTTCTCTCAGCAAAGTCCATTTGGAAAAACAAGCCTAACATCCCCAAGATAATAAAATGGATACAGTTTACAGTATTAACAAAGTTAACAATATTTTTAAAAAATTTTATTTATTTGAGAGGTAGAGTTACAGACAGGGAGAGGGAGAGGCAGAGAGAGAGAGAGAGAGAGGTCTTCCATCTGCTGGTTCACTCCCCGTGGCTGCCATGGCCGGAGCTGTGCCGATCCAAATCCAGGAGCCAGGAACTATCTCTGGGTCTCCCAAGCAGGTGCAGGGGCCCAAGTGGTTATGCAATCTTCCACTGTTTTCCCAGGCTTTAGCAGAGAGCTGGATCAGAAGAGGAGCAGCCAGGAGTAGAACCCATATGGGATGCCAGTGCCACAGGTGGAGGATTAACCTACAGCGCCACAGTGCCCGGCCCCAAGATTACAGAATTTTAAGATGAGGAAAAGCTTCACTGAGGCTGGGAAGATCAAAGAGAGTGGAGGAAATGGGACTTTATTGATAGACGAAGAAGAAAAAGCCAAGGCAAAGAAGCAGGAATAACCACAGTAGAAAAAGACAATCTAGCGGACACCTGCTGGACCCCCCAGGGTGGCAGCTGAGAGTAGCAATGACTCCTGCTGAAGCTGCTCAACAACCAGCAGCCATCACTGCCTCTGGTTTTCCAGAGATTCGTTCTCAGGCATCTCGCTTCAGTGTAAACGAGTAATGAAAACGATTCCATTTTTCCATTGCCTTCTGACAGAAAAATGTCTAACCATGCTTTGATCTCAACAGCCGGGTCTGAAAATTGTTAGTTTCTCATAGTTCTGCCTGCCTACCACAGATAGACCTACCTGGCATAAGTAGAAAGGATAATCCCATGTTTAATCTCTCAGGGGCAAGTTTCTCTCTATTACATGCCCTCAGGGAAATAGAACCATAACTATAATATGGAAGGTGCCCAAGAGGCATTTGATGGCATCCCCTAAGCTAAAGGGGATATAAGCTCCCCAGCTCCACCCAGAGCCACAACTCATCCACCTGGGGAAATACCTTGGAGCACAGATACCTCACCCTACTGAGGAAGCATGCCTCCTGGAATGTAGTGCATACTGGAACAGACAGCCTCTTGCTGCCCTGCCTGCTGCTCCCTTCAAGCCAAGGCAATAGTCACCTTCACTATGCAGGGACTGAGACTACATTTCCAAATGATGTCACAGACAAGAAATGAAAATTGCTGCTACTACTTTCCTACACCTAAGACCTCAGGTTTTACTGTGCCGCAGAATGACCTGTGGCACCATCGTAAACTGAAGAAGCTGAGACCTCCACATTGGAATCACCAAGTCAGAATCTCCAGGGCAGGCCCTGGAAATATATAAATATTTTTTAAACCCCACAGGTTATAGACAACCATCAGATCACAAGATGTCAGATTAGCTCTATATACATATGATACTTGTGAAAACATATGATACTTGTCTTTTTGGGTCTTGTCTATACCCCTGCAGAATGGAGGTCTGTCTACCACTTGCTTGTAGAGCTCCATGTTTAGAGGAACATTGAGCCTCTGATCATAAAATAAATTGAAAGTATGTTATCACAGGCCGGCACTGCGGCTCAATAGGCTAATCCTCTGCCTTGCGGCGCCAGCACACCGGGTTCTAGTCCCGGTCGGGGCGCCAGATTCTGTCCCGGTTGCCCCTCTTCCAGTCCAGCTCTCTGCTGTGGCCCAGGAGTGCAGTGGAGGATGGCCCAAGTCCTTGGGCCCTGCACCCCATGGGGGACAGGAGAAGCACCTGGCTTCTGGCTTCGTATCAGCGCGGTACGCTGGCTGCAGCAGCCATTGGAGGGTGAACCAATGGCAAAAGGAAGACTTTTCTCCCTGTCTCTCTCTCTGTCACTGTCCACTCTGCCTGTCAAAAAAAAAAGTGTTATCACAAAAAAATAAAAAGAAAGGAAGGAGGAGGGAGGGAGAGAGGAAAGTATCATTGTATTTTGGAATCGTGTCAATGAAATTCATGAAATCTGTTCTCTGTTTATGAATGAATAATAATAATAATAAATAATAGAAACCCCCCACAGATACTTATGATGTGCAGCTTGCATAGAAAACAATGGTCCAATTCAGTGGCACTGACTGGGGAACTGACTTAAATGCTGCCTCCTGAGCTTACATGCAGGTCTGTAAAAGGCCCCTCACTTTGAAGAGTGTGTGATGGTTTTCTATGTAAACTTTCCGAAAAAATCATAATAAAGATGATGATGATGATAATTAATAGATGCAAATGTGAACAGATGCTTTACCTTGGAGGAGCTCAAGAAATCCCAAGTGCAGGGAACTTGTGAAATGTTACCATTTGCAGTTTGTACTAGCCCATGGGATTAGTGTATTCTCCAAAAAGTATTAAAGTATATTACACTACACTGTTGTTCGTGATTTGCAAATATGCTTCTGGAGCCACAGCATGTTTAAGGTTAACCCAGTTGCCAGATTCAGGCTTTTCAGCATGTGTTTACTGTACCTTTAAGAATTATTTTCTTCATATAAGTACTAACGGAGGTCAGATGCCACCACCATGGCAGAAAACATGCTTGGTGACAGATTCGGGCATGATCATGTGAAGGCGATCCTGTTAATCACCGTACCAACAACCTTCAGTGTTTTCACAGCTAGCCTGTGAAGGAACTAGGGAACCATGGCAGGCTGGGAGAATCAGAGTGGAATTTTAGAATTTTTGGGAATAAGGTAGCATAGATAAATCTGGGTCAATTCTTTATCTTTTTGTACGACAGTGATTAGTATTTGTGTTATTCAGCGGATTATTCTGAAATGATAATATTTAAAGCTAAATTCTCTTCCCTTGGGGACAAAAGCCTGTCACTCAGGGGCTGTCTGTGTGAATGGAGATGGAACATAGGAAGGAAATCCAGCATTCTTCCATCTTCCGTAAAGATTGAACTGCCAAAGAGAAAGCAAAAAGTGAAATGAAGCTTCCTAAACTTTATGAAGCACCCATGAATCTCTTGCTCAGGATGGGCTTATTTGAAGCTCTGTGCAAATACATTATTTCTTAAGCAGTTGAAAGTTACCAAGAAGTGTATTGGTGTTAAGTTGGTTTGACATTTTCTAAATATACTACAAGAGAATAAAAATGACAAATCAACTTCTGGAGATAAGAGTTTGTCTATCAATAGATCTTATGTAACAATTTATACCTGCCCAGACTTTCAAAAGTAGACAAGGACACAGCAATTAAAGAAGAGTTTTGGAACCATAAACTCTACCTAGGCAATAAAATTAAGGCCATAAATTTATTTGCCTACCAACTCCTGCATATTCATTTGTTGTTACAAATGGTTTAATATAAACAAGGAGAGCAATCTACCTAACATCTTCATATTTCTATGATTCCCTGGGAAGTGGCAATTTCCAGAGCCAATTAACACAGGGAGAAAGTGAAAGAGAGCAATTAACCTCACAATTTCTGTTGCTCTATGCAAGTCTGAATTGGAAACGTTTTTTCATGGTTAGTTTTTTACAATAAGTATCCTTTGCTATTTGATGAGAACAAATCCTTAGCACTTATTCTTAGAGCAACGTCATGCAGTAGAAACATCTCCATCAACCAAAAACAAAAATGAACGTGTACTTAGCAGAGAAAAAAAAATCCAGGAGAGCAAAGCATGGGAAAATCCCCTCAAGGCATAGAGCAGGCTTCCATGAATGCTTCTGAAACTGTGGGCTTCCTGTGATCTACCAAATGTCGGTGACAACTGTGAAAGCATCGTCACTTAGAGAGGGGGTGTCTGGGACATCACCTCAGCAAGCCCACCCTTCTCAGCAAAGGCCCTTTGCTCCTAGCGCGTGGGAACTGACTCCCTTGCCAAGGTGAAGAAGGCAAACAGCTGAATGTTGCATGTTTTTAAAAAGAGAATCCCCCCTTTTACAGCTTAGTTGTAGGTCTACACGATGGCAAAAGATTGAGAGACCTTGAAGATCATCCAGCAACTCCTCCATTTCACAGGTGAGACAACTTAGATCCAGAGGACTTAAATGGCTATTTCAAGGCCATATTCCTAGTAGGCGGCAAAACGATCAGGTACATCAGCAGCGCTAGTGCCCCAGCTTAGGAGAGACAGAGAGAGGCAGGCAGGAAAAGCCAGAGCAAGAGAAGGGGTGGGGGAAGTTTTCCTCGCCCATTCTACCAACTGGAAATTCTTGGAGGTTAACAACTAACTCTTTTTTTTAAGGTGCTAAACCCATCGGTCATTCCCACATTAATGCCTTGAGTGCTTTAGACAGGCAACGTCTAGATGCTTCTGTAAAAGTGTGAAAGGGAGGTTTGTTTGAAAGTATGTGGAGGGGAGCAGAGCGACTCTATCCCGCAGGAATGTAGGAGGTTGCTGAACTTGCCATAGCATCTGAAAGTCTATCCCCAGGTCCTTACTATTTGTATGACTGTAAGAAACTTACTTGATATCTCCAGGACTTGATTTCTTAATCTTTATAACCAGGATAACAGCAAATGCTCTCCAGGGTTGTTGTACACTTAGTTTGTTAGATAGATTATGAAAAATAATTGTGGAATAAATTATGAAAATAACCAAGCAAAATGTCTAGCACTTGGTAGGTGTTCAGTAAATGTTTGTTCTCTTTATTTTCCTTTTCATTCACTACACTCCCCTTCCAGACACTTGTACTAAGACTAAAGTGGTTTTTAGGCCACTGGGCTTAAATTTCCTTATTATTAAAATGAAGATAAGATCACCTATATCACTGGGGCATGGTACAGATGAAATGTGGTTTTACCTCCAACAAGGTTTGTAAGGTGTATGCTATTGTATTGCAGATCCAGCCTGTTTCCCAATCTGCATGAGCGACCTGCATCGTTCCTTTCCAGGTACTTGGTCCCCTTCCTCCAATCCTCAACTTGTATTACATTCCAGTAAAATCAGCAAACTGTTCATAAGGATTTGCCAAGTGCGAGGTGCTGTGTTGCTACATGAGGAAGCCCATTCTCTCTGCTGTACCCAGAATGCACTCTCTCTCCACCCAGCGCCCTTACAGCACTCCTTAGCTCATTTGTCACCTCACTTGGCGATACAGTTCTTGTCACTACTAGATGATTGGACTCTTCAAGGACAAAGTATATGCTTTTTGGTTTTGTTTTTTTGTTTCTGGGAAAACTCCACAAGTCTAGCAGGATACTTTGATCAGAGCAGGCTCGTGATAACTTTCTGTTGAATAAGCAGCTCATTACAGTGTTGAATTAGGCCAATAGTTTTTTATTACTCTGCTCACATTAAAATTTCCCAGAAAACTTGGTAGTGTCAAACAACCCTTTATTATGCATGTGTGTGTGTGTGTGTGTGTGTGTACAGTCAGGAATTTGGACAGGGCTCAAGGAACTGAATATCTGCTTCAAGAGGTCTGATCCTGAAAGAATGAAACACTGAAGCTGGAATCCAAAGGCTCCTTCTCCCATAATGAATGTTTGCTGTCAGCTGAGAACTTAAAAGGAGCTGTTGACTGGAGCATCTATACATGGCCTCTCCATGTGACCTGGGCTTCTTTACA
The DNA here is from genome assembly GCF_051225735.1 of Oryctolagus cuniculus. Lineage (NCBI taxonomy): Eukaryota > Metazoa > Chordata > Mammalia > Lagomorpha > Leporidae > Oryctolagus > Oryctolagus cuniculus. The sequence goes on from NC_142878.1 coordinate 61,393,916, forward strand.
ATATTGTGACTGGATTCTAAATGAGTCAGTCAGGTGGAGGTTGTATCCTTTCCATAAACCAATCCCTGGAGTCACAGAGCATTATGTCTACTATACTGTACTGGTTGGAGAAGTCATGAGGCCACCAAGTTTCAAAGAGAGGGGATATTCACTTCATCTCTTAGTGCAAAGCAGCCTGGTTCTGAAAAACCATGTAGGGAGTAGAAATACTAAAAAACAGAATAATCTGCCACAAGACTTTACTGTTTTAATGAGATAAGTTTTGTGCATTTTAAATAGAAAAGAATATCATACTCTTAAGTGTCTAAAGAGATGACCATAAATCTATAGGTTATTCATTACACAGATTGGAAAAGACACAGGCATAGAGAACATGTGTCCAAACACTGCTTTCCAATGAAAGGCCAACTGTATATTCAGAGTAACAGAAGGAGCTATACTTCTACATCTGACAAACCATCACTTTTGGTTACTGTTTACGTGATAAGTAACTACTTCCGTATTTAGCATTTGATTGGAGCTTCCTTTGCTCCCACAAAGGTTATCCTTGTTGACATTGTGAAGTTGGCTCCCTGGTTTATTTCCCTGTCGGAGGGCAGCTCAAATAACGATCTATTCAGGTTGCTGTCAAGCTCATTAGCTTACTGATGATTGCATGGCTAAGAGAAGTATACTAGTCTGAGTTCTCCAGAGAAACATAACCAATAATATAGGTATTTTTGAGGCTAATTCAAAATGTTTGTGGTAAATGTAGTTAAAATTTTTTATATTGGTGCAAAAAAATTGAAATCTATGCATTTCTATTATACATATTTTCCATGAACTTGAAGACATTTGTATGCACTAGTGCAAAGTCTTTTGCACCAAAATGAACTTATCTTTTTTCAAAAAAAATTATTCATTTATTTTAAGGACGGAGTGCCAGAGAGAGAAGGAGAGACAGAGAGAGCTGGTTCCCTCTGCAAATGCCCCCAATAGCCAGCACAGGGATCTTCATCAGGGCCACCCACAAAGGAGGCAGGGGCACTGGTAACTGAGCCATCTGCTGACTTCCCAGGTGCATTTGCAGGAAGTTGGATCAGAAGGAGAGTAGCTGGGACTTGAACTGGCACTCCAGGATGGGATGAGGGCATCCTAAGCAGTGACTTAACCCACTGTGCCACAACATCCACTTTCAAACTCATCTTTTTATTTTGTCTTCCATGAGCTTTCTGAAGCAACCTCATGTATCTTTATAGAGAGGCCAAAAGGGATTTCCTAAAAGAAATAAAATAAATTGGCTCATGCCATTATGGAGGCTGAGAAGTCCTAAACCTATAGTTAGCAAGCTGGAAACCCAGGCAAGCCAATGGTACAGTTCCAGCTCCGTTCAGAGGCCTGGGAATCAAGAGAGCCAACAGTGTAAACTCCAGCTGAAAACTGAGTCCATGACAAGAGACCAACATCCCAACCTGAGGACAGCCAGACAGAGAGAATTCTCTCTTAGTCTTTTATTCCATTCAGGCCTTCAACAAACTGAATAGGGCCCACCCAAGCTGGGGAGGGCCATCTGCTTGACTCAGTCTACTGCTTCCAGTGCAAAGTTCATCCAGCAACACCCAGAAATGTTTAACCGAATATCATTTCTGACAGCAACATTGACATGTGTGCAGTTCCCGTAGTGTGTTCTGAAAAATACAAGTGCAAAGTGATACTAGTAGATGAAATCATTAACTTAGTTCATTCAAGCTGCAATAGCAAATGTACATTAGACTGGGAAATTTGTCAACAACAAGAATTGACTTCTCACGGTTCTGGAAGCACCAGCATAGTGTGTTGCTGGTGAGGGCCTATTCCTCAAAATGGCACCTTCTCTTGTCCTTGCATGTGGAAGGGCTAAGCAGCTCCCTTGAACTTCATTTATCAGGACACCAATCCCATTCAGAAGGGCAGCTCCTCTGTGACTTAATCAGGCCCCAGAAGACCATACCTACCAACACTATCACATTGAAGCATAGGCTCCAACATATGGTTGTGGAGGGAACACCAACGTTCAGACCATACCATTCAAAAAGGACTCATGAAAATAGTGTTGGAAAAACAATAGGTTCCATACAAGCCCAAAATGAAAAAAAAAATAATAAAGTAGAGGAGAAATTATGTCCTTCTAAAATGTCAGCGAAGGCCAAGAAAGGCAGTCATGGCAGCGTGCCCATCAGATCTGCTACCAAGAAAGAACCTGATGCAAGAAATGAAGCTGGCCAACAGCCTCCATCTGCCACGTCTTTGAATTGACCACAGCATTCCTGCAGAAACCATATTCTTCCCAGACCCCTCCCAGCCAACAGTGAGCATGGAGGGAGAACCACAGCCCAGGGTAGGACTCCCCTAATGGGAACCCTGTGCTCTGGAGTTCCCATCTCATCGCTGCTCTGCAGTTGCAGACTCTTCCCATTCAACCTTCCTTCTTTCCCCATCTGTTTCACCAGCTCTAGAAGTGCATCACAGCCTGAGGCCTTCTCTACCTACTTCTACTCCCTCCCTCCTTTGTCACAGGCATTTCCCCTGATAACAGTTTCATGCTTGTAATTTTGGCTTGACATCTGCTTCAGGGGACCCAGATAGAGACAGCTGTGGAAATGGTCCAGATTAAAGGAATCTATAGGGGCCAACATCTCACAGCAGGTAAGACACCCCCCCCCCCACTTGCAACTCCAGCATCCCATATCAGAGCAAAGATTCAAGTCCCGGCTGCTCTGCTTCTGATCCAGCTGCTTGCCAATGTACCTGGGAAAGCAGTAGAAGATGGCTCAAGTGCTCAGGCCCCTGCCACCCATGTGGGAGACCAGGATGGAGTTCCAGGCTCCTGACAATGGCCTGGACCAGCCTTGCCATTTGGAAAGTGAACCAGTAGACGGGAGGTCTCTATATATATCCTCCTCTCTCGCTCTCACTCTGCCTTTCAAAATGAATAAATCTCTTTTTTAAAAGAAAAGGAATAAGAAAAATGAAAATCTGAGTAGTTCTAGGCTGGGGTGGGGGTGTCATAAAGACATAGTGAGTCAATTGATAAAACTGGATTACAAATTTAAAGTTAGATAGAAATAGTTAATAAATGTTAATTCTGCTAAAGTTGATAATTGTTGTTACTAGAGGTATTCCTATTATTCATAGAAAATATAGACTGAGACATATAGGAATAGAGTGCCATAATGTATACAACTTACTTTCAAATGGCTCAGAAAACATATTATCTAGATAGAACAAATGAGTTAAAACAGTAACAACAGTAAATATGAGTGAAGGGTATATATACATGTCTTTGTATTATTTTGTAATTATTTCAAAATTAAAACTTTAAAGCAAAAAATAAAGAGACCTAGGATTTAGAATGGGATGAGAGCAACCACTGGGTTATATAAGTGAAACAAGTTTTTTTTTTTTTTTTTCTACAAGGCTTCTTGGAGACTTTTGGTGGATGTTTACCAATATGCATTTGGCTACTAAAAGCTTCTTTGTGTGACAGACCTTGAGAGAGTGAAGAATTCCAAAGAACCCACTAGAACAGAGGTCAGTGAGCCAAACTAGGCAAAAGGCCCAGAATTCGAATTTCACCCCTGTAACAATATGAGAACTCCTGCTTTCCAAAGGAAAGTGGTTTCAATCAGTTCTGTCACTGTATCATCTTCCCATTTGTGGTAATGGCATGAAAGATAGACAAAAATCTGTAATAATAGCATATTTTCAAGATAAGGGAATGCATGACTTCATCTGGTCTTGTACAGGGGTATCTAACTCTGTAAAAGACAGGACAACACTGTAAAAGAAACCTACTCTCTCCAGAAGTACTCTGTAAAGCCAATACCCATTATTTTCTTAGCAAATTGCTCCCTTGTCAAGAGCATTAGTCCTACAGTTAATAAAAAGGATTTTATCTGAAATATTCTGCTGCTTGGAGGTCTGTGATCCAACAGCATATAAAACTAGTAAAGGAATAGCCCCTGTTGCTAGTAATTTTAAATTCATCTCACCTAAAAAATCATAATCAGTAAAAATAGGGATAAATATTAATGACTCTTTTTATAAATATTTAAAATTATATTTGATCATTATAGCTTTTTGATATTATATCATCTGATTGATAGTCAATGTATGTAGAGAAAATACTAAAGAAAATTATATTTTTTAAATGATGAGAATAATTAATTGAAATGGAAGTAAGGTTTTTCTGCTTCATGAGAAGTAACAAAGCATCAATACAGTAGAGAGTGATGTTACATAACTGTATAGAAATATCTAGAGCAAACATTGAGAAAACTATATAAAGCAATATACTCAAAAACATTATAAATAAATCAAGTTATGATTCTTCCAACTATCCAAGTGATGTCCAGGAAGGCAAAAAAAAAAAAGACAAATAAAAGACTGAGAAGCAAAGGAAACAAACAGAAAATTCATAACAGCAAAAGACTAGAAACAACACGACCGTCCTTTATTGGGTGAATGGTTAGGTAAACCATTCATACTATGGAAGACTACCAAGCAATAAAAAGAAACAAGCTGACACACACAACAATTTGGTGAATCTCAAGAGAAGTTCACTTAGTGAAAACAACAATCTCAAACAGTTAATACTACTGATTCCATAACATTCTTAGAAATGACAAATTATGGAAATATAAAACAGAGTAGTGGTTGCCATGGGTCAGGGTACTGGATAAGCATGGAGAGAGTTATACAAGGGTAGCATAAGGGAGGCTCGTGATAGATTTTGAGGCTTATATCTTTTGCATCTTGAGTATAGTGGTAGCCACACCAACCCATACATTTGGTAAAATTGCATAGAACACACATACACACACACACACATACGCACACACACAAGTACATGTCACTTAGAAAGTCGGAGCAAGGATAGTGGACTTTATCAATTGCCCCTTCCTGGTTGTGATAAGTGGGAAAATCAGGAAAAAGATATACAGGATCTCTCCATATTATTCCTTCCATTGCAGTTGAAGCTATAATTATCTCAAAATAAAAAGTTCACACACACACCTTAACGTTTCCTAGTGTGTTAACATTTACTTTTCCCAAGGAATAGATGTACATTCTAATGGCACCAAATGGAGACGAAGTCTTTATTCAAAAAATGCACGTCCAATGGCTGTGGTTTTTCAGTATCTATGATAGACTCAGGGGAAAGATATTTTTATTCAGGCAAGTCTTCTGGCAATGTTCAAATCTCACGACACTGGCAGCTGCCTACTCCACCTACGCCATCTTCCTTTGGTAGATTGAAAATAAAAGTCTGTTCTTATTCATGAAGAGTTGTGCTTAGCCTTGTTCAGCTTGGTAACTGACTATTTGTACATTTCCCCATGTTATAGAGTGAAACCTAAACAGAAAACTGTCTTATTCTAATTTTTTGTCTTGTTCGAACATCAGAGAAAAGGCCTGTTCTGGAAATCTGTATCTAGGGCCTCAAAGCATGAGAAATTTAAAAAGAATACTACCCTGAAACGGGTGTGGAAAATTTCTTCCCTTCTCCTTCCTTCTTTTATAGAGGAGTAAAAGCCTTTTTGTTCCTGTTGACAATCAATCCACAAATATTTACAACCTTCTCAACAAGCTTTTTCAAGCATTACTAGATCATTAGAGAGGGCTTCAAACACACTGGCCCTCTAAACACATTAGGGATTTAGCTGTAGAAAGGTAAAAACCACACACAGTTAATAGAGTTCCCACTTTGTCCCCATACTTCAACCGCAGGTAGCTTTTAAGAATCAATTTGTGGTTCTGGACAAATGGTCTAGACTAGAATGGAAGCCCAGAACAGAAGCAACTAGAGAAAGAGACAAGCAATTAGCATTTCAAGTTACTGTTAAAATACTGCTCAGTTATATTAGGCCTCTTTTAAACTAAAAAAGAAAAAAATCCATGTTGAACTATACAATATACATTTCTCATTATTTATGTCTCTTATCTGGATGATTAAAAATGTCCTGCAATTAGTACATTTGGTCATTTGCCTTTATAAATAACCCATAGGCCCATATAGCAAATGAGCTACTTAAATTCTGATTTTAATCACTTCCCTGCATGTCTCTCAGTGGGTTCAGCAGGTTAGAAATGTTGTACTCATTTGCGAGATTGCATTTATTCTTCCAGGAGTTTGTGAGTTCCAAAACTGAGAACTTGAAGCTTCATAGACTGTGGAGGACAGGGTGTACACAGGAACTCTCTGTACTGCCTCCTCAGTTTTCTGCAAACCTAAAACTTTTATTTAAAAGTTAGAAGTCTATTAATTATAAAACAAACACAGGGGACAGGGCTATGACACAGCTGGTTAATCCACTGCCTGCAGGGCTGGCATCCCATATAAGTACCAGTTGAAGTCCCAGGTGCTCCACTTCCAATCCAGCTCCCTGCTAAAGTGCCTGGGAAGGTAGCAGATGACCCAAGTGCCTGGGCTCCTAGAGCCACGTGAGAGATCTGGAAGAAGATCCTGGCTTCAGCCTGGCCCAGCCTGGGCTGTGGCAGCTATTTGAGGAGTTAACCAGTGGATGAAAAATCTTTCTGTGTCTTTCCTCTCTCTGTAACTCTGCCTCTAAATAAGTAAATAAATCTTTAAACACATACACACACAAACCTTATGGGGAGCCAGAGTTAAGACTACAAATAGATCTGACAACTTCTTCATCAAGTGTGCTAATACTTTGGATTCTTCCCCTTTCAAGCAAGTGTAATAAAATCTTGCCCCTGTAGTCCCCCCAAATTTGTTACTTTTGTTTTAGAAGGGATCTGTTGACAGAAGAGAGAAGAAATGGCTGGTGAAGGAGATCTAGGAACTATCCAGAAGGGAAGAAAAGGGGACAAACCAGGATGTTTCTTAGGGACCCCATTCCCTCACGAGGAGAGCACCAAGACTGACACGGAAGAGAATTCCCTCAGAAAGACCCTTTGTCAGTCTTGCACTTTGCCTTCTGTAGTAGAGACATGGCACATCCATGGGATACAAACAAGAAAGGAACATTCTGCATTGGCATGTGGGACATTTAGGCATCAGAGCCTTGGTGGGCAAGACTGGCCGATGGACTGTGGCCCAAGGCACAGAATGAAGGGTGGGGACAGCACTGCAATTCCTAAGACCCCATCCCTCAAGGATTCCCCTTCCCTGTCTGAGAAGAGGAAAGGATTGAACTGAGATGGAAGTTCCCACAGGTCATGGGCAAGGGGAGCAGAAAAATCAATTTGCTACACTAGGGCATCCCAGCTCTGTCCCATGACTGGGATGGCCCGAGGGAAGTACCTGTTATGTAAGTGATCACTGAAATGATTCACCAAATCATGCAGTGTTGTTAAAATGCTGCATCCTTTGTCATAAAAATCCCCACTTGCTTTTTTTTTTTTTTTTTTTTAAGTAAACTTACTTTCAGAGAGTCAGATGATACAACCCATTTCAGAGAGTCCAAATGGGGTGATACTGCCTTGTGTCAGCATCTTCATTTCCTAATCCTGAAAAGAGTTTTCAGGGGCATCAGACAAATTAGAATCAAAATCCTGAGACTTTTGCTTCCACTATAATCTATCCATTTCATTGTCCTGGGAAAAAAGCTTTACTCCAAAGGCTCCTTTTTAACTGTCCATGAAATGAGGATAACATCTCCACAAAAGCACCCACCACATGTCAGTGCCACAGATGACACATTAGCAGCCACATAAATAAATAAACATATTTTAAAAAATCTCTAAACCATACAGGTTAGAGCTGAGAACATAGAGGTCAATATATAATCTGAAACCTTGAACTTTTAAAGCAGTTCACATTAACTTCTCAGAAATGTCGGTTAAGTCCATTTCCTAAATCCTAAAAAGCCTTCAAGAGTATAACATTGTAATTTCCTATCCTGGATCAGTGTGGAGGAAGCAACATTTGGGGGTTTCCACAGTTCTCTTACAAATCAAGGGGGTGGAGATAATACTGGGATTCCCAGCTGCAACCTCCATAGTTGAGTTTCAGGATTATACAAGGAACTTCAAATACTTTGTGGAAAGTGGAATTAAAAGGTAAGTTTATTTCCATGTAAAAAAAATGAAATCCATGCATGAGAGGGGGTCTTCAAAAAGTTCTTAGAAAATGTGTATTATGAAAAATTATGCATGGTTTTCAAAATTTTTGCACCAAAATAAATTTATCTTTTAATGTATTTTTTCCACAAAGTTTTGAAAGTACCCTTATATATAAAGTAATGTACAAGATGGCCAATAAACTTTTAATGTAGAGAAAGGAGTTGCAGATCAAGCCATATGGGTTATTGTTGATGTCTATCCTACTTCCCAAGATAAAATTAGGATAACAGCTATTGCCAAAGTCATAGGCCAAAAACTCCAAGACCAACTCGTCTCAAGGTTCCCTGCTGTGCCCAAGCGATGAATTATATTTTCCAATAGGTCCCATCCTGTTGCCTTTAAATGAACCCAGCTCACCTACGCAAATGCTGGGAGCACAGGAAACACCCGCCGGCCATAGGCTCTCACCTCTGGAATTTGTCTAGACTACTTCCCTTAGAGAGATTAAGAAATTTGCCCATGATTACACAGCCAGTAACTGGCAAAACTGGGTTTCAAACATAAGTTTGCCTAACTGCAGAGATTGTGTGAGGATGATTGCATTGTTCACTAGCTTCCAAGTGTACCTTTCAGAAGAAACAATACTGCCAATTGGGTTTGATTGGTGACTCGGTCCGGGCAAAGAGCACCAGGGTCCAGAGGCTAATAATAAAACAGAGAAAGAATCTCAGGCCCAAAGGGCTCTCCAAATTTCAAGAGTTGCCATTATTTTCTCTGCTAGAACATAACTGTTCTGCCCATATTCCATGTTGCACAGGTCATCAGTCACTGAATCAAGTCAGATAAGGTGTAATATGCATTGGTTATGTTCACTGCCATTTTACTGAGTGCTGTATGGGATTAAAAGAATACTAAAACCTATTTCCTGTTCTCCAGCAACCCAAGTCTAAGGGGCTGAGAGTGAGAGTGCAGATGCAGAAAGAAAAGCAAAAACACAGATAAACATCTGTTATTAACCCAAGGTAAGACAAATGTCATTACAGAAAAAATGAGTCCTTTGGAAGGCTAAGAACTACCAAAATTTTTTTTTCAAAGTACCTTGAGTCCTTTGCCATCAAGTTAACATCAAATCCAGTAAATAGTGCTTGCATATCAGTTCCTTTACCTCAGTAGAAGTTGCCTAGACAGTCTTGATTTGCTATTCCCATAAACCCCTCTGTCTTCTATTTTTATAACAGGGAAGCAAAATTCTCCACTGTTTTTTTTTCCCTGAGCATTCTTAACATGTTAAGACTTAGTTCAGATCTTTCTGAGAACAACATAATTGGTAGGAATGTGATCAAGGGCCCTATTCACTGGGAACGTACACAGGATTTACATGGCCAAGTTATGTTGGTTTCCGTGGCATATTCTCAAGTCATGTTGCAGCAGCTTGAAGATTAATGCACACACACAAAATATTCTTTTTTTGAATTGTTACAGCAATATAGTAAGACCATTCTCTCTGCAGAACTTGTGTCAGCATTTCCAGTCCAGCCCTGTGTTGTCAAGACTTTCAGACTTGGCTGTGAAACTGCCCTGTGGCTCTGAAATTCAGGAGACAGCAGTGTAGGACCGTTTTGATTAGATTTTTCTCAAGTTTCCCTGTCTCTGAGCTGTCTGCTCATTACATGATACTCAACAAAAGTTCACAATTTTTAGGTAGTTGTGTTTCTAAAATGAAATGGAATTTTCTACCTGACAACCAGGACAGGATAAGGTTAAAAATTGGTTATTTTGTGGCTCTTTATAATTATATATGAAACACCTTTGAGTTGCATAAAAATAGAAGATATGACATTTTAATCTCCATTTTCATGAAATATGAAGGTATTAAGTGTTTTGTCTGATACTTGCCTTTGTGGTATCCAGCATCAGGTTACCCTCTAAACTCGGAGTTAAAGAAAATTCTGCACACACTTATTCTCATCAAAGCAATATGCTGTACTCTGGTAATCAATTCTTCAGAGGTGATAGGTACCACAATTTCCAGACAATTACTCTAAGACAGGTTCCTATCTAAAGTACAATGGCAGTCATTGTGGCACAGTGGGTTAAGCTGCTTCTTCAACTGTCTGCATCTTGTATCAGAGTGCTAGTTTGAGTCCTGGCTACTCCAGCATCTGATCCATATTCTGGCTAATGTGCCCAAGAGGCAGCAGGTGATGATTTAAGTGCTGGGGACTCTGACATCCATGTGGGAGTCTCAGGTGGAGTTCTGGGCTCCTGGCTTCAGCCTGGCCCAGCCCTTGCCGTCACATGCATTTGAGGAATGAACCAGTAGATGGGAGATCTCTATATCTCTCTGTCACTGTTTCTGTTTCTCTCCTTCTCTGCCACTCTGTCTTTCAAGTAGATGAAAAATAAACAAATATTTTAAAAAATACCGAGATAGCTTTCTCAATTCTTTTAATAGTGTCAACATAAATTGTGTGTTTAGATGATGCAGTAAGAGATGAGGGTGTTGCTTTTCGTTTGGGCAGACTTCATGGCAATTCAGAAATGTTGAGTATATGGGGCCAGCACTGTGGCGCAGCGGGTTAAAGCCCTGACCTGAAGCACCAGCATCCCATATAGGTGCCGGTTCTAGTCCCTGATCCAGCTCTCTGCTGTGGCCTGGGATAGCAGTGGAAGATGGCCCAGGTCCTTGGGCCCTTGTATCCACGTAGGAGACCTGGAGGAAGCTCCTGGCTCCTGACTTCAGATTGGTGCAGCTCTGGCCATTGCCACCATTTGGGGAGTGAATCAAAGCAGATGGAAGACCTCTTTCTGTCTCTACCTCTCTCTGTAACTCTGTCTTTCAAATAAATAAAATAAAAAATTAAAAAAAAAGAAATGTTGAGTATAAATGCATGGGCTGTGTGCCATAGTCTAGCCAAGCTGACACATAAAATTAACCATCACAGGTACCTGTGGCTAACAGTAAACAAATGAAGCATTTGAAACTTCTGCTTTGGGGAGATCACATTGTTTAATCCTAAGGGCAGTGTATCCACTCCCCTAGATTCTCATGGCATCTCCGTTCTGAGACACTAGCTTCATTGAGACAGTTTCTGAACAGACAGAACAAGATTTTAGAGGAGGTACAACTGGGCTCCTTGTTCTCCAGGATTCCCACCTGCTTCAGGCTCTGTGTATCCCACATTCCAGGGTGGAAGAGTGAGATGTTCCCAGCAGAGGAATGGCTGGGAGACCTCACTCCTTGAATGTTTCGCACCTTGGGAGAATAAGGAAAGAACTGTTTGCTTGTCAAGGAAATTGCCTAAGAGAAACATTAACTTTGGAACTTCATAGTTTCAACAAGGAAGTTACAAAGGCCAACCTCTGAGGGTTGAAACTCTTCCTGTACACTCATTAAAAAGGAAAAGAGGAGAAAAATCATTCTCAAGTAAGTTCCCATACTTCTGAGCTTCTGTGAAGAGATAGGAGTTATAGCTTAAACCTGGTAGGGTAAGCTGCTGGGTAGGTTTGGCTGCACTCTGACTACATTTGTGATACCAAGTCATAATTTCCCATAGAACTGGAGTTTTTTTAAGAGGCAGAGAGGCAGGCAAATGGAGAGAACTCCCTTTCACTGGTCCACTTTCCGAGGTCCAGGAGCAGCCAGAGCTAACAGGAGCTGATAACTCAATTCAAGTCTCTCATATGAGTTGCTTGGGACACATATACTTAAGCCATCACTGCTGCCTCCCTGGGTGCACATTAGCAGGAAGCAAGAAGCAGGAGCAGCACCAGGACACAAACCCAGGCACTCGGATGTGGAAGTCGGTGTTCCAACCTGCAGCTTAACCACTACACTAAATGCCCACCCTGGGAATCTTATTGCCTAACACAGAGGATCTTATTTTTGTTTTCAACCATGACAGATAAGAAATCAATGTGAAGTCTAGGTTCCTAAGGAGAGAGATTGCTCTGCATTGAAATGTGCCCTGACAATAACCATATGTTGAAGCCCTGAGGAACAGCTAGCACAAAGCTTAGTGGTTTGGATGGAACAGATTTGAATTCCTGATCTTCCCAGCTGTGTGACCTTCAGCAACTTTTCCTGAGCTTCGGTTTTCTCTTAGTTACTATCTTCATCTATATTTCACAATCGTGAAGATTTTAATAAAATATATGAGGAGTTCAGCACAGTACCTGACTCATAGGAAGCATACACTAGGATGATCCAGATCAAGAAACACAGCAAGCTGGCTAAGGTTGCCCCTTACCAGTTCACATGCCATTGTACAAAGGAAAAACATCATAAAATGACAATTCCTAATGGGAACAGTTCAGAAAGGGGGGCAAAACTAGAATAATGATCACAAATCCAACCTCTATAAAGCATAAATAACTCTTCGATCCAGGTCAGGCAAGGGTGGGCTGTTTGCTATCTGTTCTAAGCAGTCTTGTTGATGTGGATAGAGGTACAAATCATCATCCTAGCAACAACGATGGCTCACTCAGAGTGCAGGAGACAGAGTTATAATGGCTAAAGAAAGCCAGTAAAATGTGGTGAAACATCCCTGGGCTAGCAAGAAGAGCAGTCTACCCAGGACTGAAGGGCAAGGCAAGGGATTGGTTGCTGGACCCCAGGGCGAGGCCTGCACTGCAGGAAAAGGCCCTGGCTGTGGTCTTTTCCAGAGGAGCACAGCCTCCCACCACCTGAGCCCCAGCAGGATAGGTGATAGGGGTCAGGCTGATCCACCTCTTTTTCCTGCTGCTCTCTGACTTCTAGCCAAATCCAGACAGAAGCCAGAGACAATGTTACCATGGTTGATTCAGTCAGCTGCATACGGTCCAGGGTGAATAAGGGCAGAGCATAAATCCGTAGGGGCACACAGAATTCACAGGACAACTCACAAAGGATTAAAAACAGGGCACTGTCCCACAGAAAAATAGGAGGTCTGTGGGTACCCACATTAGGATGAAGATTGGGTCTAACGATAAATTTATCAAAGCAAAACTAGCCAAGAAATCCCCCTGTCTCCTTCAGCTCCTTTATCCAACATACGTCTGCTCTTTTGATTATTGCCCTCCTGTGAGTTTCTGAATCTTTAGCGCCTTGTTCCTGCCTGGGTGGCTCCCCTTTTCCCCTTCGGCTTTCTGGAATTTTAAATTCATTTCTAGAAGTTTTACTTTCAAGTGAGATCCAATGACCTCGTTGTACTATATGTCAGGACAAGTTTGTCTTGCAATATTTTAGGATACACGAATGCAATTCAGAAAAAAAAAATAAAATCATGTTTCATGTTTAACCTTTTCCCTGAATGCTCTAATTTGTTTTCTGTGAGAGTCATTGAAGAGTAATGGGACGTTGATCGTTTTCATCTTGGAATGTATTGCGAAGATGTTGACTTTGGGATCCAGTCCCCTTGCCTCCGCCCCACCGGATATGCACTCATAAGTCTTGTTGACATTAATGAATAGTTATGTGTGCACAGCACAAGGATCAGAAAGACAGCTGAGGGGTCAGAGTGGCAATTTCTTGTTAGAAGCATAGTAATAAACTTTGTCCTAACAAATAACAAGTGGAGTAGCAATGCAAGCTTTTTTTTTTTAATTTTATAGGAAGACATTATAAGTTCTGCTAATTAATAGAATCTTTTGTGCATCACATCCAGAAGAGCTTTTCCCTTTCAAGAAGGAATCCAACAGCACAGCAAACATATGCATTTTTGGCTGCATTTCAAGCCATTTTTATTAACTAAGTGCTAGGGTGGAGGATGGTTTTCTTGCCAACAGGATTCATAGGACACAGCACTTGAAAGCACGTCAAGGAATGAACCATTTCTATGACGAGCACAATCACTGCCTGTAACTCCAGCTTAGCTGGTGCTGTCAGCGCTAACCACATAAACCACAGGCTAACTGAAGACCTTCAGGCACCTAAGATTAAACACAGTCTCCCACTATTACGAGATTCTGGGGCCAATCCCCAAAGCCACTTGAGTTCGGAGAAAATAGCAGCTGGTCAGACAGAGACCATTTCCGACTTCTCCTCACCATTTTGGGCACAGGGATCTTCCTGGAGCCAAACTCCCTCATATCCTGCTGTTGGAAAGGAGTATCTGATTCATGAGTGGCCATATTTTACTCCACACACCCTTTGCAAGTGAACATTTTTGGAAGAAATCCAACAACCTATGAAAACAAAGCAAGGCACATGCCAGGTAATGAAGACACAGACACATTTCCTTTAGTGCCTATCTCTCCCCTGCCCCCACTCCAATTCACTTCTCTTTACCTGCAAAATCAGAAATCCTTCTTGTATCAGAGGCAACAGCCCTGCCGACCGTCACCACTCCTTAGTAGCCCGTGAGGATGAGGTTGGAATAAAAGGTAGCTACAGGGTTCATGTAAGGTGACAAAGCTGGCACACGCTAAACACTTAGCATTATACAGCCACCCCTAAGAGTGCTCCAAATCCATCAGTCATCATGGAAAAATTAGAAGCTTTCCTGGATTCCTGCCTTTCCAAACAGATCTTCTGAACTCCTAATGGACTCCATAATTCAGCATTGAGAACAGAATCTCAGACCAGCAAGACTTCTCTGTAACATACTCTCAGGCAACTTGGAACAGGCAGAGAAGAACAAGTCAAAACAATCAGCAATTTCATTATGGGAATAAGTTTAATCTTGAATGATGCCCAAGTCTGACTCACACTGTCAATTATTATATATGATCTCTATGAGCAGACGATTTTTTCAATTCACAGACACATCTGTGTATTGCAATGGGCTAAGCTGTACCCTGTCCACTACCCTCCAGCTGTTTTTGTTGTGGATTATGTAATTTGGTGAGTGATGCAATAGTATGAATGCTTTCTACCTGTGCTTTGTGCATGTTGTTGTTCATGATTAGTGCAACAGGCTAGATGGCTCAGAACCTTGAATTTCAACACCCTAATTTGCTCTGTGACCTTGAGCCTATTACTTCCCCCTCTCCTGGCATCCGCTATAAAAATGGAGAAGAGCAAATATTCTTGCTTCTTTCATCACTGGATCTGAAAATGCACTGTAATTGCCATGAAAATAAGCAAGCACTGGTTCATGAGAACAATGCCCAGGAAATTCAGGCTAAGTTTCCGGAAGTGGGCAATGGACATTATTAAAAATTCCTTTGCATTTAGCTGCGTTTAAAAGAGAGACAGACTTTTGTACACTGATGTGAAAAAGAAAAAAAAAGAGCTAAGAGAAGTGTAGGAGGTAAAAATTCTGCTTCTTTAGATGAAAATTAGCTCACACTTGATCCTGAAATACATTTCACAGGGATCAATAATTAAAATGCAAGGAAAAAAAGACACTAGAGAAACATTAGAAGAAAATGATTGAACACAGCGGGATTTCACTCCATTTAGAATCTAAAAATCAAAAAATAACAAATGTTGGTGAGGATGTGGGGTAAAGGCGCCCTAATACACTGTTGGTGTGAATGTAAACTAGTACAACCATTATGGAAGACAGTATGGAGATTCCTCAGAAACCTGAAAATAGATCTACCATATGACCCAACCATTCCACTTTGGGAATTTACCCAAAGGAAACGAACCCAGCATATGAAAGAGTTATCTGTACCCCCATGTTTATAGCAGCTCAGCTCACAATAGCTAAGATACGGAATCAAGCCAATTGTCCATCAACTGATGACTAGATAAAGAAATTGTGGTGTGTATATATATAGATATATAGATATAGATATAGATATAGATATAGATATAGATATAGATATACTAAGGAGTACTACTCAGCAAAAAAAAAAAATCCTATCTTTCACAACAAAATTGATGCAACTCAAGATCATAGCTTAGTAAAATAAGAAAGTCCTCAAAAAACAAATATCGTATGTTTTCTCTGATTTGTGGTAACTAATATACAGAGTACCAAAAACAGTAAGGTATATAAGTGAAATTTATATTTTGAGATTTGATTACTGTTCATAACTTTTGTCTAAACCATTGAAGAACAGTGGTATTTCTACTTAATACTTGTTTAATTCTTTACTTAGTGGAGGGCTAAGCTTGTGATTATAAAGTAAATTGAAAGCATGTCATTGTAAAAATTAAAAGAAAAATAAGAGAAGGAGGACAGAGATGGGGTGAGGGAGGCAGAATAAAGGTGAGGGAGAGAGCGTATGGTGGCAAGTATCATTATGCTCTTAAAACTGTATATATTAAATACTTGAAATATGTTCCATTTATATAAATTTTTTAAAAAGAAAAAAAATGCTTGTGGAAAATGGAATTAAAGGTTGCTTATTTTGATGCAAAATATTATTGAAAATTATGCTAGCTTTTTGTGATACTCATTTTCTATAAGCTTTTTTAACACCCTTTATATTATGACAACCTCAGAAACTTTCTAAGGATGTCATAGAATCCAGATGTCACAAAGGAAAAAAATGATGAATTTACCACAGAGAATTAGAAAACTCCTTTATAGGAAGAAAATAAATGGTACACACAAAGCCAATGAATCAAAGAAAAACAAGAGATAATGTTTACATTTCACATATCAGAGGGAAAAAAAAAGCAAATGTCCTTAACATACGATGTTTAAAAAAATCTGATCTTGGGCCGGTACTGAGGTGTAGTAGGTTAATCCTCCACCTGTAGCGCCAGCATCCCATATGGGTGCCGGCTCTAGGCCCAGCTGCTCCTCTTCTAATCCAGCTCTCTGCTATGGCCAGGGAAAGCGGTGGAAGATGGCCCAAGCCCTTGGGCCCTGCACCCGCATGGGAGACCAGGAGGAGGCACCTGGCTCCTGGCTTCGGATTGGGGCAACTCCAGCTGTTGCCGCCATTTGGGGAGTGAACCAACGGACAGAAGACCTTTCTCTCTGTCTCTCCCTGTCATTGTCTATAACTCTACCTCTCAAATAAATAAATAAAATCTTTAAAAAAAATCTTTATAAAACCAATATGAAAATCTTGAACACAAAAATGAACAAAGATATGAGCAGGCAAAAAGATGCAAAAGACCAATCAAAATGTAGTAAGAAGTTGCCCATATTCACAATTTTGAAAACAAACTAAAATAATGTAATGTAGGTGTAATGGTTTTTTACCTATCTGAGTGACAAACAAGTAAATTCTTTTTTTTTAAGATTTATTTATTTATTTGAAAGGCAGAGCTACAGAGAGGCAGAAAGAGAGAGAGGTTCTTTTATCTGCTGGTTCACTCCCCAAATGGTTGCAATGGCTGGAGCTACACTGACCCAACACCAGGAGCCAGGAGCTTCCTCTGGGTCTCCTACACAGGTGCAGGGGCCCAAAGACTTGAGCCATCTTCCACTGCTTTCCCAGGCTGTAGCAGAGAGCTGGATGGAAAGTGGAGCAGCCAGGACTCGAACCAGCATCCATATGGGATGCCAGCACTGCAGGCAGCGGCCTTAACTGCCTCATCACAGCACCAGCCCCACATAAACTCTTCTTAACACTGATTGGTGGAGGGTGGAGATTTGGCACTCCACATCCTTATGGTTAGACTGTATGCTAATAAAAAGTTTGCAAAATGGCAAGATATATTAAAATTCCATTTATGAATTCAAAGGAAATCTATTTCTAGGAATTTATTCTGTAAATATGCTCCCAAAAGTATACAAAGACTATTCATTCTAACATTGGTTGTAATAAAAGAAATCTGCAAGCAGCCAGACTGTGCAATAACCTGGGCCATTAAAACAATATAGTGGATTCATATGTATTGACAATGCAGGCTGCCTGGGATATGTTCTTAGGTGAAGAAAACAAGTTCCAAAACAGTAAGCATACTATGCTCCCATCTGAGGTGAAAGGATATACTATAATATTGACAAGTGAGTGTGTGTGTGTGTGTGTTGCTTAAACAGATTTTTCCTGTTATCTCAGAATCCAAGCTGAGGTTCCAACATTGGAAACAGTAAGTGACATACTTTTCCCTGTTCCCAAAACATGTACAGTGCTATATTACCCACTTAGAACTTTCAAAAAAGTGAACAGACCATTAGGTCATCACCCACCTTTGGTCTCCAAGAGGACAGTAAATGTTGATCAGAGCTGAGGAAGAGAGAAGAGTTTGGGTAAGTGTGGTTCGCCTAATAGTGACAGAGCTCCACAGAATCTCCTCCTTGTGAGAGAGGCCGAAGGGGGTGTCAAGAAAGCTGGAAAAAAAGAAAATCTTGGGGTCAGGGTGGAGGGCTCGCTAGAGGGAGAAAATCGTCTCATACCCAGTTCAATTCTTGCCACTCCACAAAAATTCAGGAGGCTTACCCTAGGCCACTCTTTCAACAATATGGTGAGACAGCCCTTGGGTTAGTGGGAGCTGTCTTCCCCTGAACTTGGGGGCTCATAATAGAGATCTTGCCTCTTGCCTGGAAAAGGCAAAAGGCCAGGGTGCGTGGCTAAAATGATCTGTTTTGAGAGCAAAAAAGAAGGCTGTGATGGGACTCAACTGCTCTTCAAGATTTCTGTGGGACAAAGGTGCAAACCAATCACCCAGGAAGGTGGCCAGATTTACCATCTTGAAAAGAACTTGCCCCAGGGTGCTGCTTGGGGGGACAAGATGATTCCAGCTAAAACGTGTGTGAGAGGGGCCTGTGCCGTGGCATAGTGGATAAAGCCGCCGCCTGTCTCTGGCATCCATATGGACATTGGCTGCTCCACTTTCTAACCAACTCCCTGTTAATGATCCGGGAAAGCAGCAGAAGATGGTGAAAGTAGTTGGGGCCCTGCACCCAAATAAAAGATGTGGAAGAAGCTTCTGGCTTGGCTTCAGCCTGGCTCGGCTCTGGTCGTTGCAGCCATTTGGGGAGGGAACCAGCTGGTGGAAGATTTCTCTCTTTCTCTCTCCCTCCCTCTCTCCCTCTCTCCCTCCCCCCCACCCTTTTCTCTGTGACTCTGCCTTTCAAATAAGTAAACAAATCTTAAAAAAAAAAAAATCAGTGAGAGAAGGGCAACCATAAGAGCGTTGAGGCAGAATTCTTAGAGTCTAAGCTGGGAGAGCATCTCCCACAACAGACTTATGGAACAGAGGGCGGAATTCCTTACTGGGCAGAGGGAGTCTCTGAAAGACCACTCAGAGTCATCCTATGCAAGAACAAGCCAGGCGTAGGCAGCCACCAGGCAGGGAGCATAGATGTCTGTTTACATTGCACCCGACGAGCAAGACCTTGTCCCTTTACCTCTCGGCCTGCCTCCTCAGCCAGCTCAGAAGGAGCCAAGGTTCAGCGTGGGATCCAGAGGAAAAGTCAGATGCCATACTTCTCCTTCTCTTGAAGGTTTCTGAACCGAAGCCAGTCCTAAGCTCAGGGAAGGGGAGACGTTTTGAACTAAAGTGAGATGGAATTTTCGATCTTCACCCTACTGAACTACACACTTAACAATAGGGGAGTGATAGGCTGGCACTGCGGCTCACTAGGCTAATCCTCCGCCTTGCGGCGCTGGCACACCGGGTTCTAGTCCCGGTGGGGGTGCCGGATTCTGTCCCAGTTGCCCCTCTTCCAGGCCAGCTCTCTGCTATGGCCTGGGAGTGCAGTGGAGGATGGCCCAAGTGCTTGGCCCTGCACCCCATGGGAGACCAGGATAAGCACCTGGCTCCTGCCATCGGATCAGCGTGGTGTGCCGGCCACAGCACGCCGGCCACTGCGGCCATTGGAGGGTGAACCAACGGCAAAGGAAGACTTTTCTCTCTGTCTCTTTCTCTCATTGTCCACTCTGCCTGTCAAAAACAATAGGGGAGTGTTTTAACATCTAGGTGTGTTTGGAAAAGCCACAGGATCTGCCCAGGATAATAACCAAGATCTGTGCAAGGAGCCCTGCAGAGTGGGTTTGAAGGGCTTGGGTTAGAAGAATAAAGCTATAAAGCTACTTTTCTGACTTCGGCCCACTTAGTCTAGCTCATCCGATTTACAATTTACACGAAATGACCACTACTGAGGGGATAAACATGAAACTGTCAGAGCTGGCACTGTGTCTTAGCAGGTTAAGTCTCCACCTGCAATGCTGGTATCCCAGCTGCTGCTCTTCTGATCCAGCTCTCTGCTATGGCCTGGGAAAGCGGTAGAAGATGGTCCAAGTCCTTGGGTCCCTGCACCTGCATGGGAAACATGGAAGAGGCTCATGGTTCCTGGCTCCAGATCAGCCCAACTCTGGCTGTTGCAGCCATTTGAGGGATGAACCAGCGGATTGAAGACCTTTCTCTCTGTCTCTCCCTCAATCTGTTGTAATTCTACCTCTTAAATAAATTTTTCATAGCCTTGGAAACTCATGACTGGTGCATAGGGAGATTACTGATGCCATAAACAGGAGTGTCAATTTGTAAAGTCAACAACAGGAGTCACTGTGCACTTGCTCCTCATGTAGGATCTCTGTCCTTAATGTGCTATACATTGAGACTTAATGCTGTAACGAGTACTCAAACAGTATATTTCACTTTGTGTTTCTATGGGGGTGCAAACTGTTGAAATCTTTACTTAATGCATACTAAACTGATCTTCTGTAAAAAAAAAAAAAAAAAAAAGAAGAAATTATCAATTCCCAACTTGACTCTCACTGGGATTAAACATGACAATAGGTCTGATCTGATTTCATCATCAATTTAAAAATCATCTATTATTTTTCACTTTATGTTTGTGTGGGAGCAAACTGTTGAAATCTTTACTTAAGGTATGCTAAACTGATCTTTTGTATATAAAGAGAATCGAAAATGAATCCTCATGTGAATGGAAGGGGAGAGGGAGTGGGAAAGGGGAGGGATGCGGGTGGGAGGGACGTTAAGGGGGGGAAGCCATTGTAATCCATAAGCCGTACTTTTATAGTATCTTTCCCAGACTGCCCTCCTTTACCTTCCACACAGTTAACTACTACCTGCTTCCCTTTCTTGGCCTAGTTAGCTAGTACTGGGTGGAGTTCTCTGGCCAACTAACTGGCTCCACAAGGCACAAGAACCTTCTGGCATCAATCCATTGAATTGTGCTGGAGAGCAGACTGTCCAGAGAGGGCAGGGCCAGCCAGCCAGTGTGATGGCCAATCTGTTTCACCTCACCAGGAACACCCACGGTGCATTCATCCGGTGTTAAAAGTTACTGCCTGAGATCCTGACATACATGACGGATCAGAAGGAGTTCCTGGTGTGAACAAGCTCAGGTCTGGAAAGCTGCATTTCATTCATCTGCCATCCGTCATTCCATACATACTAACACACAGTAGTATGATTAACTACCATGTGCTGCTGTGAAGTGGAAAACAAGTTACTGGGGGGTTGAGCATTGTGGTGTAGTGGGTTAATCTGCCAGGGGGATGCCCACATGTCGTATCAGAGTGCCTGTTTGAGTCCTGGCTTTTTCACTGCCTATCCAGCTTCCTGTTAATGCACCAGGAAGGCAGTAGATGATGGCCAACATGCTTAGGTTCCTGCCACCCCCGTGAGATACCCAGATGGAAACCTGACTCTTGGCTTTGGCTTGGCCCCACTTGTTGCTGGAACTTTTTAATTGGACCAATGGATGGAAGAATCCTCCCTCTCTCTCTTTGGTGTAAATAAATCAACAAAATTTTTTTTATAAAGGAGGCAAATCGCTGACCATGACAAGGAAAGAGAAATTTCCCTCAGGCGCCCTTTCTCCTGAGGGTTGTTTTGTTGATATTCTAGAGTCCATTCATGTGAAGCCAATGATGTATATAGCCTGTGTGTTTATGAACACTAGGACAGTGGTGAGGTACTTCCTTGCTTTCCAACAACTCACTTAGTGGCTCTATCAGGGAGAAGGAATCCAAGCAAGAGCATATTCTAAGGCCCCAGCCACAGTCTAGTGCCTCATACCTTTGAGAGACAGTAACAAAAAAAAAAAAAACCAAATCACCTCAGTTTGTAAGCCTTTGTCCTCTTTTTCCATAGAGGGAAACTTTATGCAGATCACTGTATTGACTTTTACAAAAACTATGATGCCAGAGCTACATACTCCAGGCCCACAGAGAAGCAACATAGGACCCATGTCCATTTGTTCCAGGGAACACTGAAGAGACTGTGAAGAAGAAGAGAGGAGGTGCCACAGCCTTGTCCAGCCCCCAGATGGCAGGTGCCCTCCCAGGCCTTAGCATCAGAGGCTGCCTAGGTGTCTTTACAGACAAGCACCCATCTGAGGGACCTGCAGGCGTGGCTCTGCCTAGCAGCTGTCATCCCATCCGTGTGTAGCAGGGGAAGAACCTCCAAAATCCAGGAAAAGGTGAGCACCAAGGGTGAGGAGGGTTAGACCTGGGAAACACCTGGGAGTGAGCAGTACAGAGAGAGAAAGGCAAAAATCAGGCACCGTTTCTAGTAGTAGCCTGAATCCAGTTCCACGGTCAGAAGCCAGGGTGCCACAAATATCAGAGGTCAATGCAAGGAAGTAGAAGGAAAAGCAGTGATGGAAGAAGGCAGAGACATAGTAGGTCAAGAAGTAGATTTTTTTTTGTAATTTTAAATTTTATGTATTTATTTTTGTTTATTTGAAAGGCAGAGCAATAGAAAGGCCAAGACAGAAGCAGAGAGACCTTCCATTTGCTGGTTCATTCCAAATGCCCACAATGAGCCAGGCTAAAGCTAGGAGCCCTGAGCCCCAGCTGGGCCTCCCACGAGAGTGGCAGGGACTGAAGTACTTGAGCTATCACCTACTGCCTCCCAGGGTGCACATTAGCAGGAAGCTGAATCAGAAGTTGGGATCTGGGACTCCATTATGATGTGCAGGTTTCCCAGGGGGCATCTTAGCCACTGTCCCAAATACCCATTCCAAGTAGTACATTTTTTTTAAAAAGCAGACACAAAAAAGAAACCTGAAGCAGAGGCAACTTTGCGGGGTCATGCCCTTGAGCCCCCCAGCTGGTAGTTACAATTGAGAAGGGGCTAAAAGAATAATTAACCTGGATTTTGGAATGCATCCATAAGGATAAAGGTAGATCCTAACATACATAGGTCTGGCTGGCTGGTTACGTGTCACCACAGACTGCTGGGAAAGGAAGTTGCACAAGACTGAAATATAACAATTAATTAACAATGCAGAAGAACATACTCTGAAAGGTAAGGACAGGAAGCACTCCATCATCCTATAAATTATTCCTGCTTATTGAGTGCTAAAAGCACAAGTTCCAGACATATATAAATAATGTATTCATATAAATAATTAAAAACATAAGGAAAATTACATAAGCAGGAATCAAATCTATATTTACCAAGGCCCCTGGCTTTTAGAACCCCTGCACCTTCTCCAGGAGAAAATCAAGACAAGTGATATTCCACTGTATTGCATGGGCCTGGCCACAGTGTTTCCTTTCTCTGGTTTTCAATTTCCACATCAGGAAGAAGAAGAAAAAAAAAAAAAAACCAGGAGCATAAATGATTGAGTTCTAAAATCCTTCCCACTTCTGTCATATTATCTCCTTAAAAATGCTAAAATATTCATTAATTAAGATCCTGTTTATACTTGTATTCTTCTGGATAATAACTTTGTTTCTGGCTTGACTTTCTTTTTGTATTACAAAATTCTTTATGAAAATCCTGATTCCTCAGACCATCCTATGTATCTCTGAATTTCAAGTTTGTAATGCATGGCTTGGCCTGTTCTTCAGCAATATTTCCTCTAGTGATATTGGTAATCTTGGTTTGCTGTATTTAAGCAAACGGATGGACTATCTTTGGCCAAAAGGGTATACTGTAACTACAACTTTTGTTCATGAATTAGCTAATTGTTTCTCCCTCCTTGGGAAATTAGCTTGTTGTCTGTTTCCTCCAGAGGAAGAATTTACATGGTGCCAAAAGCTCTGTTGTAAATTCAATAAATGAGCTCATTTTCTAAGTTGCACAGAATAAAGAAGAGGCATGTACCACTCCATGGTCTTCTTTCCTCTAGCAATGGTCACATGTGATTTGAGAGACAAGTTATCAAGTAGCCATCAGTAGCCCTAGTTAATCAGAAAAGGAAAAGTTAGCTTGGCATGGCTTTCTTCCTCTCTAAATCTGCTGTTTGAACTCCAAGATAACAATTAAATCCCAACTATCATTTGCTGAATGTGGACCACGTGACAGGCACATCTATTATCTCTAGTCTTATAATAATTTGGCAAAGCAGATATTGTCAAGAAACTGAGTCTCAAAGATGTGAGACTCAGATGCAGCCTGTGGCTACAAATGAGATGGAACGAAAGTTGCATCTGGGTCTCATTTGACTCCCAACCCAGTGCTCGCTCTTTAGAGATCCTTCTCAGCCAGCACACTGCTGTGGTTAAGCCCACAGACCCAAGAGATGGTACCACAGAGTTTGGGTCTTTGATCTAAAATCTACTAGCTCTGAGTCTTATGTAAGTTTCTTAGGTTCCTTGAACATTTGTTTGTTACCTGTTTAATGTACTAAAAGTTGTGAACCCTGGGCAGAAACTTGGGAAAAGTTGTATCACTTTCAATCCCATAAAACAGAATACAATAACCTCCTTGTGAGAAGTATGACATACTCTTTGGGTAAAGAAGACAGTAGGCTGTGTGAAAATAATGACCGCAGGACCACAGGATATTTGTACTGCCTGTTCCCTCTTCCTAGAAATGCTGTTCCTACATAGAGCCACATGGCTAATTCTCTCACTTTCTTAAGGTCTTTGCTTTTATGTTAACTTGTCAATGAGGCCAGAAATACTCACAATATGTAAAATTGCAATGCCATCCCCTCAACACTCCTCGTTCTTTGCTCTATTGGTTGACTTCTATTCATAGTACTTAATTGACTTATTGATTAGGTTCTGTATTTATCACTCTACACTGAAATGTAAATTTCCTGAGGGCAAGCATCTTTATCCATTTTGTTCATCGTGGCATCCCAAGACCCTAGAAATAGTAGATGCTCATAATACATGTTTAATGAGTATCTGTTGAATAACGCTTCTGAGATGCATCACAATTATCCAGGATTTTTCAGCCCACCTCATACAGCATGCTACAGTTGCCTGAAAAGGAACGTTTCCCAAGTACAAACGTAGGAGCAAAAGCACTAACACAGGTGCAAAAGTGAGAGCAATTCCCAAGTACAATGTGAGAAAATTGGCCCTCATGTTCTAAGTTTATGTGAGGATAATATTTCAGAATCTAGGGTCTATCTCTGTTATTGGGTTATTGGCCCAAAGTTAACCTGCTACGCCATAGGGCCAGCCCCTCAGGTATTTTTGTTAGAGCAGCACAAGCTGGCTAAAACACCTACAATATCACAGTTCTATTCAACCACAATTAAGGATGCTGCCTCTGGGATTATGAAAGTATTTCCACCTTATATTACTATACAACTGATATCATAAAAAGAGAAAGAATAAACTGTCTTGTGCCTACTATAACTTCACACCCTTATTTGTCCTCCTTTCATTTTTTACACTCTTTCCTTAAAGTTTACCAAGTTAAAAATCAATATAAAGGCTGGCACTTGGCGCGTGGGTAAAGCCGCCGCCTGCAGTGCCGGCATCCCATATGGGTTCCGGTTCAAGTCCTGGCTTCTCCTTTTCTGATCTAGCTCTCTGCTATGGCCTGAGAAAGCAGTGGAAGAAGGCCCAAGTATTTGGGCCCCTGTACCCACAAGGGAGACCGGGAAGAATCTCCAGGTTCCTGGCTTCAGATTGGCACAGCGCCGGCCATTGTGGTCAGCTGGGGAGTGAATTAGCAGATGGAAGACCTCTCTCTTTTTCTCTCTGCCTCTCCTTCTCTCCCTGTGTAACTCTGACTTTCAATTAAATAAAGTCAATCTTTAAAAAAAATCAATATGAAGTTTATTATTATTTTCCATGGTTATTTGATAATCAGATTGACAAACATGAAACTTAAGTATTTGGCCCTTTTTAAAAACAAAATATATATGTGGACTGGACTTTAAAACATTTTAAAAATTCTGCCCTAAGACTTCTCTTGAGAAGCAATTCTGTTATCTTATGTAGAAAGAATCAAATCTAATCTACAGTAGATGTTAAAATCAAAGTGACTTCAAAAAGTGGATCTAAGTCAAGTAAGAGTAGGCATATATGCCCTCAGCTTACCAAGTGTCAGTCTAAACATCACTGAAAACGCGGCATGGCTGTAATACTATTTAGAGTTCACCCTCAGTACAGAATTACTTGTGTGTTGAACAGAGGACCAAAACTTTGTTAATCTCCTGCAAAAGTAAAAGGATTGAATTTGCTGTTGATAAATGATATGTAAAGAAAAAAATCCCTTTAAAAAAGCCCTCTACTCATATCAAACCATCAACCTCAAAAGGCCATCATCTCTGTGATTCCCTGATCTATGACCTCTTTGTCTCAAACTCCATGCTCCGATTGCAACTGTCACTGAGTCACACAGCCTGCTCTAGGCATGGAGCCAGTCTGATTACAACAACTGCTTGTGTGACAGAGAAAGGTAGTTTCAGGGCCCTAGCAAATGGTTCACCCAAGCTTCTGACTCTAGGGCATACATTTTGACTGTCATTCACAAGATGGAAAAAATAAATCTGCCTAACTTAATAAACTAATAACCCAGAAAATAAATGAATACGTACTGCTTATGCAGGACATGGAAGGAACGATCAGATTGATCATACTCTAGCCTTATAATAATCAGACATAACCACAGTCCTCAAAAACACAATTTCCATGTGCTCAACGTATTTGCAGCCTTATTTTTATTTTTCCACGGTTACAACTGTGGCTTGTTCTTTTTTGAATCTCAGGTGTCTAGAACATGGTATATGTGTAAAAATATGCATTTAACTGAAGCAGACTGAAAATAACAAAATCAGCTAGATGCAGAAAGGTTGCTGCTAGGTTGCCTCATTCACCCAAAAGCTGCTGATTCAATGAAGAGGAGAGTGGAGAGAGGGTGGAAATCAATCCTTCACACTAAAGTAAGTTATTTAATTTTCAGTTAGTAATTTTATTTTGCATGGAAACCAAACACTGGTTTTTTTTTTTTAAATACTAAACAATATATACTCTACTAACATCGTTAAGACAATCAAAAATTATGTATGCAAATAAGGAGTCATAAACACCATGACAACGGTATAGGACCTCACTCTGTTTATTTTACAGGACTTTTATTTTTATGTTTTTCTGTTGTCTTTTCTGTTTTGGATCTCAAACATAACCCGTACATTAAAATTATTCAAACACTTAAGAAGAAATAAACCTGTTACTGTAATACATCTTTTTCCCAGACTGGTAGCATATCTTTGTTTTATTCATATAGTTTTCCCAGTCAACCATTATTAAACCAAGTATGTAGTTAGGCACTTGTGAGAGGGAGAAAAATCATTTAATAAATAGTAATAGTAGCTGCAATATAATGCATGCTTCTTAGTCTCTAATGTTGGTGTTGTACATGGATTATCTCATTTAGTTATCACAACAAACCCATGTGGGTGTTCTTTTTTTTTATTCCAACTTCACAAATGAGGAGAGTTAGAGAGGTTAAATAATTTGTCCAAGGTTAGCTGCATAGGTAGCAGAGCTGAAGCTCAGTCCACAGTTCCTTGATCCTAAAGCCAAGTACTTTCCTGTCCACACACAGAAGTAGACATCAAAGGATTATCCAGTAATTTGGATGGTCACTTTGTCAAGTGTGCCTGAGACAACTTGAATGATTCTTAGGGAATACAAAAGAAATGCAAGAAGGCCCAGGCAAGAGACCACTCTCTAGTACAGAAAATCAACCACATAAACAAAACAGGCCTTAGTAAGTCCCAGCACACAAATCCCATGCCTGAAAGAGACTGCACTTTCCAGTCACCCCCACGCTTCCTCCCTCTAGAATATTCATCTCCTGGCTCAGCCAGCTTTTTGTGTGTGTTTTTGTCTTGCAGCTGCGAATCTTCCCCAGGGCACTCTGCTTTCCATAGATTTCTTGGCTTCAGTAGAACTTAGTCTTCTTCCCTCTTGGTTGAGTCAAAGCTGGAATTAAAAACAAAAATCTAAGAAATGAAGGGGAAAATGAAAAGAGGAAGAGGAAGGGAGAAAATAAAAAATTAAGACAACAACAGCGAATACTTGAAATTCAGCAAACTGGGGGTTACACACACTCCCTCTCTTGTTTTGGCTTATGTTTTCATTTTGTTGCTTTATTCTGTTTTCCAGTCCTACGGAAACCCCTCAGAGATTCATCTATTTTGTTCAGCAAATTCAAAATTCTCAAGCTTTTTGGAGATGGAGCTAGTTAACAGCTAAGGTTTCTCTGTGCCTGTTGTTAATATAGGATTTTAGTAAATTATGACAACACAACGAAAATGGTATCATCAGCAGCATATTAAGGACCAGAAAACTGAGGTTCAAACAAATGAAATTCCTTGACTAGGGGCCCTCAGCTGGTCAGGGGCAGGGAGCAGCTGGATCTCCCACTGAGTTCCTTTTCTCAGTTCCACCCTCTACCTTCCGGACTCTCCCTTTTTCTATTGTCCCAAGGCCTTTCCTGCCACCACTCAGCCCTTCACCTTCTCTCCGGTGCTCTCAGCTTCTCAGGTAGCTGCAGCAATAGTCTCCATCCCAGGGCAGCATACCGCGATGGAGGTTTTTAAGTTACAAGGGCAGACGCCCAGATGTCTGCCCAGATCCTTGGGTTCCGTGTGCCTGTGTAACTGCCTGACCTAAGGCAAGTGCCTTAACCCTGCTAGGAAGAGGCTCCCTCACCTGTGAAATGGGGATGGA
The DNA here is from genome assembly GCF_051225735.1 of Oryctolagus cuniculus. Taxonomy (NCBI): domain Eukaryota; kingdom Metazoa; phylum Chordata; class Mammalia; order Lagomorpha; family Leporidae; genus Oryctolagus; species Oryctolagus cuniculus. The sequence goes on from NC_142878.1 coordinate 61,422,644, forward strand.
TGATGACACTATCACCTCACAGGGTGAGCGCCACATACAGAAATCCCGAGGTGCCGTGATTAGAGCCATGACTGGCACAAACACACATTAATTACATAACTGTAAGCTGTTGCTATGAGGGAAGCTATTGCTTGGGAAGAAATATGAAATCAGGACTTGAACACACTTCCTAAAACACAGTGTATCAGCCCTCACTGAGTCACTCAGCTTGAGATTTAAGACAATACTGGTAAACAGCAAGGCGTGACAGAAAGAAGGGATACCCTGGCCGTTCCAAGGCCAGTACCGTCTATTCTACTTCCTTCTGAGGTAATGTGTGACCTGGAAGAAAAGAAATCCTACATGGGCCATTTTCTAGGTATTAATACCACATTGAGTGAGCAGGAATTATAGATAAAGTTATTTATCTTGGCGCTGGAACAATCTTCAGCCTCTGTACTTAAACGTTTTCAGTATCCACAACTAGTCTTCCAACTACCTTTCGGTCCAATAAAGATATTTTGAAAACACTCCCAGAGAAGGCAGATTGAAACCTAGCTCCAGAGGTGAAGAATTAGCACCGGGGGGCTCTTGTTGGAGGAAACCTTGGGGAATTGTGATGCCCGCCGACATTTGTAAACCGCTGGTTTCCATTTCAGGGGCTGCCTAGTGGTGTATTATAGACGCACAATACCATTTATTTCACGCATATCCTTTTCTTGAAGATTCAGGTTTAATCTAAGTTTTCAGCATTATAAATCATGCTGTAATTACCATCTTTATAACAGCTAACACCTCTTCTATGTTTCCCATGTGCCAGCCACTGTGCTGCACGTTGATTTCCTTAGTACACACTCTTATGAGGCAGAATTATTGAGACAACTTTTGGGTATTTTTTAGGGCTCTCAACAGCCCTTGCTTAGCTGCCACTGCAGAGGTTTGCTCTGTGGCCACTTTTGAGGTCACTCTGCATGTATTTGATGGGAAAACACTGGTGGCTATGTTACATGAAAACTCGCATTCAGCTACTAGTTCAGTGAGCACCCTCAAACAGTGGCTCATTCAAGAGACAGAAGAGATACAGCACAATGCCCTGGCTGGTGCATCCTATCTTAGCGGTTATTGTTAAAAGCAGCATTCCTGATAGTTGTTTCCAGAAATGTCTATCCAGAATCTAGCCACAGGGACTGTATGCTGCTTTTGGGAACTGGCACATTCCACATGTTCTGTCCCTTTACGGGCCCACCAAGGCATGGCTGTCAGTGGAAGTCAAGGGCACACAGGGCAGCGTGGAAGCTCTGCACCCCATGTCATTTTTCTAAAACTAAATATGAAAATGTTCAAGCAAAAAATATGCACTAACCCCTGTGCCCAGGTAATACAGAAATCAAAGCAAGCCTAAGAAAATGATTAAGTGGACATACTGGAGTCATCCTTGAGCCAAAAAGAAATGACTCTTCTTCCCAACCCTCTTTTCTTATGTTTTCATGGAATGAAATGTGTTGTGTGGAAAATTCTGAATAATACGCATTATGTGTTCATACCATATCTTAACCTTTTGATATGGGGGGAGGGGAGGGCAGGATTCAGGAGAGATTGTTTGGAGGGGTGGCATTTTTTCACATAAGACTACTTTGAGATGGATTTTGGCTATCAATAGAAATTTTTTATATGACAACAGCAACCCATTATGATGCCAGCATTAGGAAACAAAGCCATCTTGTTTCCAAAGAAATCTAGTTGATTTATGAGCATCTCTAAACCATGTAGAATCTGCAAACAAATAGTAAGATACATGGCTATTGACTTCCAGATAAAGCAGAGTGAAACCACTTGCTATCAGGAAAGAATTTTGAAGCTGGAAATGGATTTTATATTTAATTATCTTCTCAAATCTTTTTAAGAACATAGTAAGAGTAGGGCCGATAAATAATTTCAGTAGAGATAGCCTTCTTTTATATGTTAGGAAACCAAGGCACAGAGACAAGACGTGAACTTCTGAAGGTCACTTAGCAAGCAGATGCTAAGTGCCGCATCTATCCCCAGATTTTCTTCTCCACCTTCCCAAACAACTCTGAAACAGTCTTCCCTTGAGGCAGAGTAGTAAACAGAGTAGGATAACTATTGGAGACGTTTTGTTTTTTCCCTTTCTACTTACAATGTGCCTCCCAAACAGGAAAATATCCTCCTTTCAAAAGCCTGGTGTTAATTCTAGGTCTCAGGACTTTGACTCATGTGGATCTTAGAAAAGCTAATGTCAGAAGCAGTTGGCAAGTAGGAAAGCAACAAAGAGACAGAGGGAATGGGAGGTTTCTAGAAGTTTTCAATAAGAAATATTAGAGGCAGGGATAAAGCTGCTTAATAAAGGGGGTTATTGTGGCTCAGCAGGTTAAGCTGTATTTTGGGGCAACCACATCCCATGTCAGAGGGCGTGGGATCAAGTCCCACCTCTGCTTTGGACCCAGTTTTCTGCCAATGCACCTGCACCTGACAGGCAGCAGATGATGGGCCTAGTGCTTGGGCCCCTAGCACCCATGTGGGAGACCAGAATGGAGTTGTTGGCTCTTGGCTTCAGCCTGGCTCAGCCCTGGCTGTTGTGGGCATTTGGGGAGTGAACCAGCAGACGAAAGACCTCTCTTTCTCTCTCTCTTCTGTCTCTCTCACTCTGCCTTTCAAAAAATAAATAAAACTTAAAAAAAGAAGTATCAGAAGACAATGTGCTTGATCTAAGAAATGGTACAGTGAGGATAAGCACTTCTGTTGCTATTGTTATTGCTATAGCCAACTGGAGTGCATGATACCAGGTCTGGTAATAAAGAATACTCAGTGTCTATTGAATAAGAGTACTTGAGCCTGGCATTTGAGACACTTGGGATCCAGATCTGGCTTTCTCACTAGCCTTGCTCAATCCAGGTTTCTGAGCCCCTGTCTCATCATTTGGCCCATCATGAAGTGCTTGGACCAAATTATACCTGTGGCAGCTAGACTTATTTTCTGCTAAGCTCTAGCTTACTGGTGGACCTGCCCCTTCCAATGCCATCATCCACGTAATTAAAATGGGACCATACTACTAACCAATGAAATAGTAAAATCTGACCCTGCCCACGCACAGTGTTGTTTCATCCAGATACAGGGACCCCCAAGCTGAGCCATCATGAGTCTTTTCCAAGGAATTTAAAAATTGGAGCTAAAAAAATAGTATTAACCTATTTAGTGACTGAGACCAAGACTCCACAAGCCTGTAACTTCTTGGTGGCCACTTTCCCCAATTTCATGTAAGTGATAGCTATAACCAACCAACAGACAATGAGAAGAAAAGGAGAAGCAGAAACAGAAACAGCATTTAATCCATGACCCTAGTAGCACTAGCGACCTAATGTATACCTGTTCTTTATGTAATGAGGTACCTCCATATCCTCATTTAGGATTCCCTATTCTTAAAAACTAAACTAGCCAGTGTGGGCATTGTGGCACAGCAGGTTAAACCACTGCTTAGGACACCTGCATCCCATATTGGAGTTGCAGTTCAATTACCAGCTCCTCTGCTTCTCATCCAGCTTCCTGCAAATGTCCCTGGGCAGCAGCAGATGATGGCTCAAGTACTTGAGTCCCTACCACCCATGAGGGAGACCCAGGTGGAGTCTCAGGCTCCTGGCTTTGGCCTAGCCTAGCCCTGGCTATTGCAGGCATTTGGGGAAAGAACAGGTGGTAGAAGATGTCTCTCTCTCTTGCTTTGCCTTTCAAATATATAAATAAACATTTCAAAAAAAGTAAATTAGCCAATAAATTACCTACTAATTGAGATAAAAAGTTAAATTCAATATACTCTAAAATCATTTTCATTTCAAAAGGTTGAGGACTTTAAAGCTCATGATGGCTGAAGAGGTGGTCAGGTAGTAATGTTCTACTTTGACAGGGAGCAAGTCAACCAGAACAAACTTGAAAACAGAAGACGTCCTCTCCTGAAGCGAGAATTTCTAGAGTGAGATCAAAGACCAGCCTCTACTCAGGACATCAGGGAATTAAACTAAGGATCATTTTACCTAAATGTGAATGTAAGTCATGGAGAACAGAATGGTCATTACTTACATAATCCTGGGAAAGCTAAGACAGACAGACTTCCATGCCATTCTTGAAAATTTTGATAGTTTTTTGCATTGTGAATTTTTTACATTAACTTGATTTTTTTTAAAAAAAGCATTGTATTAACCTATTATTTCTCTTGATTGCTGAGTTTTTGGCTTAACCACTCTAAATTTTAAGCTTGAAGTAAAAGACTCACTCACCCCATCTTAGTCCCAGGACTAACACAGAGTGTTCATCTGCACAAGGGATCAAAGCAAGGGTATTGATTAGCAGAGTAATAAGAAAACATTACAGAAGTTTTCGCAATATGTTAAGCCAAATAACTAAATGGCATATTTATAATTTGCCTTCCTGCTTTCATTTATTAATGTTCCCAAGAGTCCCTTAGTCTGCAATAGTGTAGGTTTGAAGGTTCTTTGTGTTTTATTGAACAGTTATGATGGAAAAAGTACTGGAAAGGAATAGAAGGGCCATCTCCCTGGGATTCTGAGATCAAGGGCTTTGTGGTAGGATGCTGGGAAGCCTTCAGTCCTGTACAGTGGCTCTGACTTGTTACTCTGTATTTTTGTTTTGATGGAAGATGAAGGGGAAGAAGCCTCCATCTTGCCACATTGTTCTGCTTTCATGGATGAGGACCACATTCTCCCGTCACTGTTGTGTCATTTTTTTAAAATTTTATTTATTTATTTGAGAGGTAGAGTTACAGACAATGAGAGGCAGAGACAGAGAGAAAGGTCTTCAATCTGCTGGTTCACTCCCCAAATGGCCACAACTGCCAGAACTGGGCCTATCAGAAGCCAATAGCCAGGAGCCTCCTCCAGTCTCCCACGTGGGTGCAGGGGCCCAAGCACTTGGGCCATCTTCTACTGCTTTCCCAGGCCATCAGCAGAGAGCTGGATCAGAAGAGGAGCAGCTGGGACTAGAACTGGCGCCCATATGGGTGCCTTAGGCAGAGGATTAACCTACTGCACCACAGCACGTCGTTTGTTTTTAAGTGTGAATGTGACCTGGGATTGGTATCTGGTACTGATCTCCCAAGAATCCACTTCTAATGGAGTCTCTGAACAAGCATGGATTAGCCAGCCAGGTCTCCTAGTCTAACAGATGTAACAAAGAACTTACTCCTGTGGTCTCTGAAGAGGGTGCAAGAATCCCAGGAGGCACACAAAATGATGATCTACTGAGAAAGAGGAAGAAATATTAGAATTTTTGTTTTCACTTGTTATTTATTGCACTCCTTTTTAAACATTTTATTTTTGAGTGCAGTAGAAAGAATATAATACATTAATATAGTAATATATTTATATAATTTGTACCTTGACTTTATTTGGGTGCATATTCAAAAATTAGCAATAGGGATATATTCCATTCTTTGATCTTAGGAATAAGGATAATGAAACTGTCAGAATCATTTGGGTCAATAATGCTGTATTCAGTCAGAATCAGAGCACATGAACTCAAATTCTAATCTGCTTCTTACTAACTAATGAAAGGTTGGGAAATTAACTTCGCTATTTTGATCCTTTAGTTTCTGTATCTGCTAAATGGGTATAAGAAGCTTATATGAAGGAATGAGCATGTGGTACATAAAATTTTAAATAGTACATAAATATCAGGTGCTATTAAAAACACTGATTTTCTTAGAATCTCTGTATAAATATATGACATTATTAGTAGGTGCATAAAAGAAACAATATTTAAATCCATATGTTTTTAAAGATAAAAAATATTCATCCAACTATTTTAGCCTAATTTGGGGGGTAATAAATATTCCTTAGGCAGTTTCAGTAGAATAAAGGGTTTCCTTTCTTTTCTTCTATTATTATCCTAACACCTGCTCAGTTTCATTTTAATCCATGGCATTATAAACAGACATCCAAATATCATTCACAAAATCCTTCTGCAAAACATTCTATGACCAGAGTTAGAAAACGCTGGCAAGAAATTGTATCCAAATGTATTGGTTTGCTACTTCTGTTTTGCACTTCTTTTTTTCTTTTTGTAATGAATGCCTTGTTCTTAGGCCAGACAGGAAGGGGTCCGAAGGAAAAAGAAGTTGGCTGTAAAGAAAAGTCTCACCTGTCCTTATATCTTTGTTAGGGAGTAGGTTCTTATGTCACTAGGCAAGAACTTTTAACTTGAACCTGGGCACCATATTTCCCAGAACAGGGTGTCTCAACCTTGGCGTTACTGATATTTTGAGCCACATAATTCATTTTTGCAAGGGTCAATCCCTGGTCATATTCCTGGCCTCCATCCACTAGATGCCAGTGACATTCCCTCCCACTCCCCCAGTTGTGACAACTAAAAGTATCTCCTCACATCATCAACTATCTTCCGAAGGAGGAACAAAGTCACCCCCGCCTGAGAAGGTGTGTCATAGATGACACCCATTATCTTTTCTACTGTGCTCAAGATAAATGAGTCTAATGAATTAGGAAATTCAAGCCCATATTTTGTTTCTTCTAGAATGTTTTTGAGGGCACAATTTGTAAATATTTGTCCATTGGTTTGTATTGTACCTAAAAGCACAAATCAGATGTTGAGTTTTGAACTTGTGTAACCTTTCTTTGTAAGAGTTCACATCCTTTACAATTTTTTGTGAATCACAGAAGTACAGTACAGAGAGGTGCTGGGACAATGTTCCTAAGCTGGAACAGCTATGTTTGTACATGGGTATGACAGAGTGGCTGCGCCAAGGGCTAGGGAGGATGAGGAAGAGCGAGTGCAGTGCATTTCATCAGTGCTGATGTGAGCAAGCCTGTTGAGTTGGCCATTGGGTTGGTGGCATGAGATGGGACAGAGGGCAATTTTTCCCAGTTCTCTGTTTCTCAACTCCTTCCTTTTCATTCATCTTTATTTCTTTTTTTCCTCCTCTATTTCTCATTTCTTTCTTTTGTTTCCTCACCCATGTCCTTCTTCTTATATTTTCTTTGCCTTCGGTTACTATTTTAGTCAAACACTTGTGAAAGTCCAGCTTCTTGGTTGTGAGTGGGGCTCTGCAACCAGATGGCCTGAGTTTGAATCACAGCTCCGCTACTTTCTTGCTGTGAAACCTATTCAAGCATGGTATTTAACCCCTCTGTGCTTTCATTTCCTTACCACTGAAATGCAGGTGAATCCAACAGTATCTGTCTCCTGGTGATATTAGCATGAACACATGTAAATCATGTGAAAGAGAGCAAGGGGCATGTCATAAGCATCCAATAAATGTTAGCTATTTTGATTATCTTCACATTCTCTACAAGGGAGGTATACAGCAGACTCCAGCAACTTTTGCACACTTGTGTTTATTTTCATTTTTTAAAGATTTATTTTATTTGTTTAAAAGGCAGAGTGACAGAAAGAGGGAGAGACAGAGAGAAAAAGAGATCTTGCATCTGCTGGTTCACTTCTCAAATGGCTGTAAAAGCCAGGGCTTGGCCAGGCTGAAGCCAGGGTCCAGTAATTGTGTTTGGGTCTCCTTTGCAGGTGGTGGGAGCATAAACCCTTGGTGGGTCTTTTGCTGTCTTCCCAGGCACAATAGCAGGGAGCTGGATTGGAAGCAGAGCAGCTAGACCTTGAATTCTAATGTGGGATGCTAGCACTGCCACCCTGCTGTGCTACAATGCTGGCCCCTCATTTGTGTTGATTGACAGGGTTATTCTGCGTTATTGGCTTGGGAGAGGAGAAAGCCATCCATTTCCTAACACTTTTAGGAATGATGCTGGTTTAACGCCTCTGCTGGGGAAGCTGTGTGGATAAATGAACATCTTACAGTGATAGAACCAAAGCAGTGCCATTGAATTTCTCCCCAAAGTGTGTATGTTTTATTATTGCTAGTCTGAACACAATGTATAGAGCATATCTGTGTGACTAGGAAAAAAGCAAAATTTTAAATTAAATAAACAAAATTATCATATTAAATTGTAGTAAATTTTGAAAAGCTCTCCAATCCTTCTTTAATCTACTACTGTTGTTAGAAAAGACAGTGATTCACTGATAATAATGTTTAATTTCATTACAATTACTTCACAGCTAAGGGAACTAAGGCAAAGAAAAGTGAACAAGAAACAAGTAAATTAGGAAATTTATTAAAGATGAAACATGAATGAAATTCAATGTAGTGATTAGGTAAATGTAAAGTAATAGTAAGAAGCTATTTTGGCAGGATAAGACTCGGCAAAAATTAAGAGATTGTTAATAGCCACTTTAGGTGAAGTATAAGAGGAAAAGGTACTCTCATACAGTATTGGTGAGAAAAAGACTGGCTTTTAAAAAAGGAACAATGATTTTGGAGGACAATTTGGTATTATCTTTCATTATTTAAAATGTTCATTTTCTTTGACCTAGTAATTTCACTTACATAAAACTTTGTCAGAGAATATTTGCCTTTGAGCCCAAAGATAAATGTTCCAGGATGTCTAATGCACTATTATTTCCAGGAGGAAAATAAATGGATAAAAAACAAAATTTGACACACTTTAGAGACAAAAACAGATAACCTATAGTATACCCACGTTATACTCTATAACCATGTAAAAGAGTGCACATTAATATAAAAATGTCCATGACATGTTAAAAAGCAGAATAACATGTAAGATGGTTTATGCATATATATGTGAATATATAGAAAAGGATCTGATTATATATTCTAAACTCGAATAGTGGTCAACTCTGAGGCAAGTAGCTTTGGATTTCTCACTTTTTGCTGTATTACTGTTTTCTTAATTTATTTGCAAGTCAGAGACACAGACAAATGGAAAGATTTCCCATTGCTGGCTCACTCCCCAAATGCCTGCAACAGGCAGGGCTAACAGTTATAGAACTTATCATGATAATAGAAATTTACCAGATTATTAGACTATCAGCTTCTTGAAGTCAGGGGCTACTTCAATAAGTAAAATATAAAAGAGGTCAATGAGTTAATGCTCCTTAAATGGCTAGCTTCTGTGGGTTTGTCAAAACTGGTTCCTTCCAGCACTGGACCTACACATCACTCTCTAATGAATTCTAGATGGCTTTAAAGTTTTCTGAAGGTTCTCTATGCCCTTTACTAAGTACTTCTGGTTTTATAAAATAAGCATAACTATCAGAAGTGAAGGTGCTGGAAAAGAATGAAAATGAACACAACCCAAAAATAATTGTGAGAATCAAGTGAGTTATGTTTCAAGAGATTTTTCAAGGGAATTTGATATTTTCAGTAAATGAAAAGTAAAAAGAAACTGAGATCATACTTAGAGTTTATAAATGTGGATTAAAGCCTGTCAGAATTCCAAATGCCCTTTATACATTCAATCTATAATATCTCCAGAGATAAAAATTCAAAATATAATCTAAAATTATCCTATTATCACTTATTATAATAACATTTGATAAGTACCTATCATACATCTGGCTTTATAAGGTTTTATAAATTGAAACAAATGAGTTTGAGATCTCATAAAAACTTGGAAAAGGTAAATAACTACATTGAACAAAGACATAGACTAGTATCACAGAACATATCAAGAATAATTACATTTCTAAGATGTTAACCAGACCAAATAATGCAGGATTGCAGAAAGTTGTTGTTTTCCTAAAATGATTCTTAAAAGCTTTATGGGAACTATCAGGAGAAATACTAAAAACAGGCACGGATGATAAGCTGGGTATAGAGAGACTGTTCAAAGCACAGGGCACAGCTTGGAAGGGTAATAAGAAGGAAGTGTGTGATGACCCAGCAAAGGAAGGAAACTTGAAATACACAGAGATTGGCTAAAACCCAGGAGGCAGTGAGGGTGTGAAGTGTTTTAGGGCTTTTTGATAAAGAGCTTTAGAGCTGAAGGTGGCATTCTTCAGCAGGAAAGCCAGTGGGTTCTCAGGATTTCCTATCATAGAGGGAATAAAACACCTCTTTCTGGTGAGGCAAGGACTGGTCAGACGTCACTAGAAATGAAGCTTTTGTTCTTTAATTAAAGTTTTAAACATGGAATTTGTCCTTTTGGAATCTTTTTTACTTTGTTATATGAAAGTATTAAAAATATCTATGGGATTAAAAAATGGATGCATATGAGGATCCTAGCTGTCATAACAGAGGTTAAGATGCTGCTTGGAATACCTGCATCCCATATTAGAGTTTATGGGCTAATGTACACCCTGGGGGGCAGTAGGTAATGGTTCAAGTAGTTGGGTCCCTGTGACCCATGTGAGAGACTAGACTGAGTTCCAGGATCCTGGCTTCTGCCCAGCCCAACTCTGGTTGCTATAGGTATTTGGGGAGTGAACCAATGGAGGGAAGACCTCTCTGAGTTTATCTCTGTCTCTCTCTCTCTGCCTTTCAAATAAATAAAAATAAGTCAATAAGATTAAAGATCAGCATCCTTAAAGAAAAACAATAGCAGTTATCACTTGCTAAGAAGTTGAGTCACATTTCATCTCCTATTACCTAAATAGTTTGGTTTTGGTTTTCTACAGCTCCCTAGCTAAAAGGGAAAGTTACTGGAAAGTAGGCCTTCTCCTTGTACCTACAGTAGTCCTGTGGATTCTACTCCCTACATGAATGAAGAACTCAAAAAGGTTTGCAGAAAGGGAAAATTCAAAGACAAATTTACTTTGGTGCAAAAAACTTCGGAAATCCATGCAGTTTTTTGACACGCATTTTCCATGAGCTTTTCGAAGACCCTTTGTAGCTGCAGTCACCCTTTTCTCTGGAGCCCCATGAGCAGTGGCCTCATTTTTCTCCAGGCTTTTTCCTGGCCCCCAAAATCTCACCTTTTAAATGATGGTAGACTGTGGAAGTTACAAGAAAATGCAGCCTGGTTAACAACCCCTGCCCAGCGTGTGCGGAAGCACAGGCTTCACTCCAAGGATGTGTAATGAAGCCCACTTCAAGTGAGATGTTAAAACGTGGGAAGGGGAGGGCAGCCTCAGGTAAGCAGGAAGAGAAGGGAGGTTCCCAGGAAAGCAGGGAGATCTGAGAGAGGAGAAGGGATGGGAAGAACAGTCTCTCAGGGCACGCACTTCTGACTGGGGGTGGGGGCTGTCCCAAGACTGCCGGGAGCTAAGAGGGAGGAGTGGGCTTAATCCAGAGATGAGCAGAAACGCGGTGCTGAGTGGTCAGCCTGAAAGGCACTACAAGGAGACAGGAACAGAAGTCCTGTTGGGGATGGGACAGCAAAAGGAGCGGAGATGGTGATGGGATTCTGGGGCCCTGGTGCACTTGAGGCTGACCGGGCCGGAAGAGCAGCATCTGCGGGTCAGGTCAGGACAGGACGCCATTCAGCACAAGGAGATGACTGCCAACAGGGTTTCCTAATCCTTGACGTGCACATGAACCAATGGGGGGCACTTCAATGTGTCTCCCAACAGGCTTTCAGGTACAGCTCTGCAGTTTTGAGTAACAAGGATTACAGTATTAACCATGAGCACGTAAGGTGTTTTCTACAAATAAATGAAGGAACTTGTGCTTTCCAAAATAGAGTTCTTCTGTGGGTGTATCCAAGACTTCAGCTATCAAAATATCCTGACTTTTACCCTCAATTAATAGTAAGGAAGAGGTCATCTGAGATAGGAGGGAATGCAGAGGCCCAGTTCAAGGCAGGAATTGCATACCTGAGAGCACAAATGCTGTGACAAGTCTATTTTAGGCAAGACACCTAACCTCCCTGATCTTCAGTTCCCAAATCTCATTGAAAATTGGAGTTTTAGAATAATACCTGCTGGGTAAGGGTGCTGGGAAGTTCCTCACACGCATTATAAATTTTAATGTCTAGGAGCCAGCCTTGTGGTACAATGGGTTAAGCCACTGCCTGTGATGCCAGCACCCCGTATTGGAGAGCTGGTTGGAGTCTCAGCTGCTCTACTTCTAAGCCCATGCAGCTCCCTACGAATGCATCTAGGAAAACAGAGGAAGATGGCCCAAGTACTTGGTTCCCCATCACCCAGATGAGACCAGGATGGAGTTCCTGACTCCTGGCTTCAGCCTGGCATAGCCCTGGCCGTGGTGGCCATGTGGGGAGTGAACTAACAGAAGGGAGATCTCTTTCTTTCTCTGTGTATCTCTACCTCTGCTTTTCAAATAAACAAAAAAGTAAAAAAAAAATTAAAGTCCCATACAGCAGTTAATTATTATTCACTAAAAAGGAGGTCACGGGGCCGTAGCGCATAAAGCCTCAGTCCACAGTGCTGACATCACTTATGGGCGCCAGTTCATGTCCTGGCTGCTCCACTTCTGATCCAGCTCTCTGCTGGATCTCCTCTCTGGAGGAGGCCATCGTGTCTATTCTGGGGGTAATCCAGAGGATGGAAGATGTCTCTTTCTCTGTCTCTGCCTCTTTGTAACTCTGCCTTTCAAATAAATAAATAAATATTAAAAATAAAAAAAAGGAGGTCATGATGCCATACTTAAAGCGAAATGCATGAAGTATCTAGAGTCTTCTGTTGTACTAAATTTGTACCACATGCACATGGCCTTGCAAGTGTGTCGCGATGAATTATTTCAACCCTTCGTATTTCTCGTAATGAAACATAACCTTTAAAGAATGGGCATGTTGAAGCCATTTGGGAGCATGACGGTCAAGGAGCAGTGCTTTATTTAGCAGTGTGGGGTCTGGTAAGCATCCTCCCTGCTAAGATTATACAGAAAATAAAGGAAATCACAGACTGCTCATTTCCCTTGTACTGGTTGTTATCTTGTGGAAACTTCCTGTAAAAGGCAGTTATAGCACGAAAAGTAAACTGATTTCACACTCACCGGATACGACCAGACCAACAATTGCAGTCCTTAGGGAGAAAGAGAAAATAGCACGCTTATCCTTTCTAATTTGTATTAGCTTGGAAGAACGTGGAAACCGGAGTGATGGAGAAACAGCCTGAAGGCCAGAGGCAAGGAAACTATTTAGAAACATGGTTACCATTTAGTAATTCCACGGAGAGGCAGAGCTCATTAGCCAAGAGACTGGTTACACTAAAGAAAAAAAAATTAAAGTACAGGATAGCATGAAAATAGAGTCCTTTGATCTAGGCACATATTAACTACAGTTTTCAAATACAAAATTCTACTAATATCTGCTAAGGAGTAATGGTAAAGGTAATCTTAGACCCGGAAGTGTGCACTTGTATTTTATGTACTTATTAGAACCTCAAAAGTTGGCACGGCTGACTCCTCTTTTGGCTTCTTAAATGAACAAATATCTGCTGAGAGCACACAGAGCAAGGCAGCATGTGTGCAACACCAAACTGAAGCAGCATTGCAGTCTCAACAGGAAGTCCCAGGGCAAGCCTGATTCCACGAGTGTGTCAGTCAATACACCTTTATTTCTATACCCAGACAAGGCTTTGGCATACTTCACCTGAAAAACTTCTAAAAATTACATAAAACCAGTGCTACAGGGGCAGGAATTGTGGTACAGTTGGCTAAGCTGCTGCTTGGGAGTCCATCGGATATCCCGTAGTGGGGTGCCTGGATCTGAGTCTTGCCTCTGTTTCTGATTCAGCTTCCAGCTAATGCACACCCAGGAGGCAGCAGATAGTGGCATTAGTATTTGGGTCACTGCCACTCATGTGGGGGACCTGGACAGAATTCTTAGTCCCTCACTTTGGCCTGGCCCTGCCCTGGCTGTTGCAGACATTTGAGGAGTGAATCAGTGGATGGAAAATCTCTTCCATACTTCTAAAAAGTGCAGATCTGGGGCTGGCACTGTGGCTCAGTAGGTTAATCCTCCGTCTGCAGTGCCGGCATCCCATGTGGGTGCAGGTTCTAGTTGTGGCCGCTCCTCTTCCAGCTCTCTGGTACGGCCTGGGAAAACAGTAGAAGATAATCCAGATGCTTGGGCCCCAGCATCCTCGTGGGAGACCTGGAAGAAGCTCCTGGCTCCTGGCTTCCGATCGGCTCAGCTCTGGCCGTTGCGGCCATTTGGGGAGTGAACCAGCGGATGGACGGCCTTTCTCTCTGTCTCTCCCTTTCATTGTCTATAACCCTACCTCTCAAATAAATAAAATCTTAAAAAAAATTAAAAAGCTCTGTTGGCTCTAATACAGAGCAATGGATCACAATCTCTGGGCCACAGTCTGGGAAACTGCATTTTAAATAAGTGTTCACACTGTATTTAGGGAACTTCACTGTGGAATGTGGCAACTATATAAAGTAATCGAATAATAATGAGAACATGTTCTCCAGCAGTCTACAATCAACCTTGATTTTATCAATATCCCTACCTCTTCTCCCTACTTCTCACCTTCCAGAATTATTTTGAAGCAAAGCTCAGATATAATTGTCTGTTAACATTTCAGCACATCTCTCTGAAAGACAAGGACTTACAAAGAAACACAACCACAAACCAAGACTTTTATAAATCCTGTATTTTGGGCCGGTGCCGCGGCTCACTAGGCTAATCCTCCGCCTAGCGGCGCCCGCACACCGGGTTCTAGTCCCGGTCGGGGCGCCGGATTCTGTCCCGGTTGCCCCTCTTCCAGTCCAGCTCTCTGCCGTGGCCAGGGAGTGCAGTGGAGGATGGCCCAGGTGCTTGGGCCCTGCACCCCATGGGAGACCAGGAAAAGCACCTGGTTCCTGGCTCCTGCCATCGGATCAGCGCGGTGCGCCGGTGGCAGCGCGCCGGCCGCGGCGGCCATTGGAGGGTGAACCAACGGCAAAGGAAGACCTTTCTCTCTGTCTCTCTCTCTCACTGTCCACTCTGCCTGTCAAAAAAAAAAAAAAAAAAAAAAAAAAAAGAAAAAGAAAAAAAAGAAATCCTGTATTTTAAACTGTTCAAATTGTCTCATATTTTCAAGTGTTTGTTCAAATCAGGGTGCAAGTAAGGTCTTACTCTTGGTTGCTGGTTCTCTTACACCTCTTGAGGGCTAGCCACTGTGATCAACAGGTTGAAGCTTCTTTCATTCAGGGCAGCTGCTGACTGAACGTCAGACTAGAAGAATCCTGGGCTCTGGGCCTCATTGTAGGGCCACTTCTGATTACTTCAAAGGAGAAGACACAGAGCTCTGCCTACACAAGAACAATTTCTAAAGACTCCTGGGAAGATCGTAAACCATGGAAAGGAAAGAATTACAAACATACTGTTACAAAGAAGAGTACAGAAGTGCTCCTGGAAGGGTGTAGGAACAGTCAGTGAATGACTTGTTCCCATGTGGTTGGGAACAATATGAAAAGCAGTAATTTGGGTTGTTGATCAGATCTTGCCGCTTCAGGTAAGCATCGTGTGTGAAAGTGGCCTGCACAGTATCTGACGTGTGACAACCAAACTGGTTTCCACATCCTCTCCCAAACCTTGTATCCATGATTTCCTCCATGCAAAGGAATATCAAACAGATGCAAATCTTCAAAAGAGAAAGATGCACTTGTTAAGTGACCAACTTTCTTTGCACTTGGTTAATCATGGTAACTGCGATAGTTATCACTTACTGGTGCAATACCATATATTTGGTCATGGCAAGGGTGGAACACAGAAGAGACCAATGGTTACTGAGTGAGTGAATGAATGAGACTGAATACTTTATATTAACATTGGGAGTGACTGCTGCCACTTCGCCATGGAGTTTTTAGTGTCTCTGTTTTATAACTCACAGTAAGAGCTAGGACTTACTGAGTTTTTACTATAAATTATTCATCCGTTCAAAGTGTTTTATGTATATTATCTTACTGATCAGTACATCAGCTCTATGAGTTATGCACTGTGATCCCCATTTACACAGGCAGAGCTGAAGTAACTTTTTTTTTTTATAAAAAAGATGTTATTTATTTATTTGAGAGGTAGAGTTACAGACAGTAACTAAATAGCCATATAGCCTGGACTGGGCCTATGGAAGACAGAAGCCAGGAGCTTCTTCCAGGTCTCCCACATGGGTGCAGGGCCCAAGGATTTGGGCCACCTTCCACTGCTTTCCCAGGCCATAGCAGAGAGCTGGATCGGAAGTGCAGCAGCTGGGACTCAACCAGCACTCATATGGGATGCCAGCACCGCAGGTGAAGGATTAATCTACTGCACCACAGCACTGGCCCCAGAGTTGAAGTAACTTAACCAAAAACACAGTTTATAAATTATGGGACTTGAGACAATCCTACATGGCCAAAGTGGTTAGTGAAAGTACTGGGAAAAAAAAAAAAAAGGCTAGTACCAGTAGTCCCAATAACATGTGATTAGCAAGAACAAGTTCAAAAAGGCAAGTTGAGAAGTCTTTTCCGTTTATTCCAGATCACACACCCTCTCCACTGCACCCACCTTCACACCTCTCCCCGTTACCCAACCCCAAAATCGCCCCTTCCTTTCTCTGAGGACGCAATTGCTAAGCCAGCTACATAAAGAAACCAGAAATCAAAGGATGGTCTTATGAGCATACTAACTTAATTCCTTCATTCACTCTTCAAACATCTATTCAGCACAGCCAAATGAAAACACTGCTAACAGGCTAGTGCATCCACTCTGCTGGGAAATCGGCAATCCTGAAGCTTCCTGAAGATGGGTGGTAGGAGTGCTACATTTGGTACATTCTCCCACCTCTTCCTCAGGAACTCTTCTACTTCTTGCAGGAGGAGGAGCAGCAACCAGAGAACGAAGAAAAAGCATTGTGCACTGACTGAGCTAGACTGACACCTGGGGAGATGGGTCAGAAACTTGGGAGCGCTTGGAACTCAGTCCTCCAGGAAGGATCATGGGTAGGCTTTCTAGGTAGCGAATAGATAGAATTTGCAGGGCCAGGAGCTCCGAATTGTCTGGTTGGGCAGACCTAGGTCCAGGCTACAACTTGAGCAGGTTTCCGTGCAAACACCTTTTAAGATGAACGCATCATAAAGGTGGCAGCTGCTGATCCAATACTCTTTCTGCCTCTGCTCAGAGCAGTTGGTGCCACAGAGGCATCTCCTGCGCTATAGTTATGCAACCTCACTCGCAGCGGGAGTTATTTCCTGTGCTTCTGGCTGCGCCAGAACTCATGTAACACGCCTACCCTGGGCTTCAATGGAAGTCGTTCTCCATTAACAACCATTCCAGCTTTGGAAGATGAATGCCCTGCACAGCAAACCCCTTGCGCAGTAAGAATCCAGGCACTGGGAATTAAAACACACACACACACACACACACACACACACACGTTGTGCACGCAGCTAGGGGACAGCAGCAGTGCAACCAGAGGGACAGCAGGCGGAGCTCTCTTTGCACAGTCCCTGCCGGTAAAACCCCCCACTAACTAAAGATGAACTCTTGCCAGCTCCATTCTTTGCAAGGAAGGCGCACACACACACACACACACACACACAGAGCAGAAGAGGGCCCTCTAGAATTTCCTCCCGGAACACACTGTCTTTCCAGTCCGCTCGATCCAGCCACCCGGAGAGTGCAAGCCGAGTAACGGGGAGCAAGCAGCGCGCTGCAACAATGCGCCCTCGCTCGCAGCTCCCCTCGCGGCTCCCACCCCCGCCCCCTCCGCGGCGTGCCAAGAGTTTGGAGCGCGCGCACGCACACTGAGCGCGGCGCATGGCGTATCCCTCCGCCTCCCTCCTCCTCCTCCTCCTCCTCCTCCTCCTCCTCTCCCCGCCCGAGCGGCTCGACAACGATTTGGGAAATGAAGGGAGGAGGGGACTACTTTCCTGAAACTTGCTATGCTGCACACGACTTCGAGTTGCAGTGATTCGCCCGCAGGCCGCAGCTTCTCAGTCCTCCCCTCCACACCTCCTCAGAGCCCAGGCTGCCCAGCTCGGCAGCCCCGCCCTGCGCCTGCTCTAGCCCCGCGGGAAGCCAGCGGCCGGGAGAAGTCGCGAGGGACTACTTCGCCTCCTTCTCCCGCGGGCGCCCCCGGTTCGGGCAGCGGCGGCGGCGGCGGAAGGAGCGGGCGGCGTGAGCGCTTCCGCCGCCCCCCTCGCGGCTCCCCTCTAGCGGGCGTGAGGTGCTGGCCCGCGGAGCCGCCGGTGGGCACGGGCTGGCGGGGGACCTGCGGCTGCTCCGCTCCCCTCCCGCTGCTCCTTGGCGCCTTGTCCCCCTTCCTCCCCGGCGCCCGCCCGCCGGCTCGCTCCTCTCTGGCCCGGGTGGGAGCCACCGGCCCGCCTGCCCCTCGCCTCCCGCTCCCCGCCACCCCTCCTCCCCCTCAGGAGGAGTCCCGGCTGGAGCGTGTCTGGAGGAATCCGCCGCCGTGGGGCCCCTCGCCCGTTTCTGTGCGTGCCTGATCAGCAGCGACCCAGGCGCCGCCGGGGTCTGAGCGGCAGCCCAGAGCGGCGAGGCGGGAGATGGTGGGGTGGGCTCCGGCGGGACCGCGCCGCCGCCCGCAGCCTGGGCTCGGTACCCCCCCGCCGGCCCCCACCGGGCGCAGCTCTTCTTCCTCCTCGCCGCATCCCTGAGGGAAGCGCCGCCTCTGCTCCCGGCTTCTCCGCCCGCCCGCCCGCTCCTTCCTGGCCGGACCCCGCGGCGCTCCACCCCGGCGGCCGGAGGAGCAGCTCTCCAGTCAGCCTTTGCAGTCCCCTTACCTTCTTTTTTTTTTTTTTTTCCCCCCACCCCTACCTCCCCTCCCCTGGCCGCCTCGGATCCTTCGGCTGGGCGCTGAGGCAGGGGAAGAGGCTGGGGTCGCCACGGAGAAGGTTGCTGCCGCCACCCCCCTGCGGGGGTGGCCGGGGTTCCCGGCTGGGGGGGCACCGTTCCGGGTGAGGCATCCACCATGGTGAGGCCCCTGAGCCGCTGCGCCCGCGCCCCCCCGGCCGCCGCTGCCTCCTGCCCCTCGGTGCTGCTGCTGCTGCCCCCCTGCCTGCTGTTGCTCCTCCATCTCCAGATCGGATCGCGTTGAGGGAAAGATGAGCGAGGAGACGGCGACTTCTGACAACGAGTAAGCGCCTCATTGATCTTGATTGCTAATCCCCCACTCCCCAGTCATTCGTCTGCACTGCCCCAGACCCCTCGAGACTCGGGCGCCCGAAAGCCTGCGCCCCTGGAGAGTTCGGTGCGTCTGCTTCTGGATGTAACTGATTTCTTGAGCCATTTTATTTCATGGCAGCAGCCCTCCGCTCTCCCTGCGTTAACTTGCTTTCTGTCGGGGAAGGGGATTCAGATTCAGTGTTGGGTTGGGATGGCAGTTGTACATCCCTGAGATGGAGTAAGCGGACGGATCGGGACAGTAGCAGTGACCCCTCCGCCTGGGAGACCCTTGGCCTGTCCTCTTTCGTTTTATCGTCAGCCAACATATCTTGAATATATCCATCGTGCTTCCTGTCTGGCTATTTCACTGGGAAACTGATGTGTGGGAGCACCTCCTGTAGCAAACTGCTCTTGAATCTTAATTCGATGAGTCAATGACTCTTAAATACCTATTAAGCCTTCACCCCACCCCCACTCCCCCTTTTAAACTTGTGACCTGTGAGATTCCTGTAAAAAAATGGGGTTAGGGAAACATTTTTGGACTTTAATAGGATTAAGGACTCCTGGGGTGTGGGGGATGTCGAGCTGTTATGTTTACTTTTGGGAATATTGGACGTGTCTTCATCAAGAACATTGAAGAATTTGGAGTTCTAATTTTTGTCCTTGGGTTGTGTTAAAATACTCCGGTTTCCGTTAATTGAACAGAATTTTACGTTGCTTAACATGTTGGTGACTTCATCAACTTCTAGAGCATTCTGGCTTAAGTTTTGCTTATTTTGGGATGTCCCCATGTTTTCCAAACTATTTGCCTTTTTAAACATTTGACTTTAACGTAACAGCTGCCTGGAGGAATAATGGTGTTGGGCACGGTTTTCTATGGAGAAGGGTTTTAATTCCGTGCAGGATGTTAGCATCCGTTTCCTTGTCATTCAGTTTAAGTTTTGTTTGTCTTTGGCGGGTTGGAAAGAGTTAAGTGAGTTCGGACTAGCCTTTAGGATGCATTCCTCTAAATAAAGTGCATTCCTCAAGTCAGACCTTTTTGAGAAAAAGCTTTAAAAGTCCAATGCCGAGGTCTGTCGTACATGCCAAGTAGCGTCTACCCCCAACCCCCAACCCCCAACCCGCTTTAAGAGCACAAGCTTCTGATGTGCGGGTGTAGAAGGAGGTAGATTGCTGCAGTGTCAGTGCAGCCTAGAAGCAGAAGTGGCCGCCATGTTCTCTCGCTTTTTGTGAATCGCCCTCATTTGCATAGCACAGTCTTCATTCATAAAAAAAATAATTAAACATCTATCACCTTGGACATCTTGAAAGAATTTCCCAAGGAAAAATTCGAAGCTTGTTTGTCTGTCTTCGTGTAGCTGTTTGAGTTCAGGAAATAAGGAGAATTTGAAGTTTCAGATTAAATTTAAAAAACATACGCACACATAAACAACTACCCCTGTTCTCAGAATGTTGACACGGTTATGTGGGAAATATCAGTTCGGGGAGGTGCTGGGATCACGTGATCGCCTCCATTCATAAAATACCTGGCTGTCCATTCACAGTGCAGTACACTGTCTCACTGCCTTCCGCAGATTAGACTTACTTTGAGGGAGATCAAGAAGTCTATCTAAGATAATACTTGGTTAAGAGAAAAGCTGCTGAAAATACTGAACGCAATGACAGTAACTTTTATTAATCTTGCATGCAAGTAGCTCAATTCAAAAATGTTAAGTTTTATTTTACAGATGAGAAGGGATTTATCAGTTTAGTTCCAAGTGTTGAATATTTCTTGTGGCTTCAGATAATTGGACAGCAAATGATGGAATGTGAATTGACACAGGTGCTAAAATATGGTTACTAAATGAGTCCTTTTCTTGTACTGGGCATGGGTGTATTGAGAGTGCATAAGTTTTTTATGTGGTGATATCAGTGGATGCTACTGCTATTATACTAAAATGAGAAGATATTACCACTGAATTAATCTCCAAGATGTTGATGTTTGAAACACCAAATGGTAATTTTCACTGGGAGGATTGCTCTTTTTTTTTTTTTAATTTTAAATGTATTTAGTATGTGATAACTTGGAAAATAACTCACCCAGATATTTACAGATCTGGTTTTACAAATTTATTCTGCTTTACTAGTAAATTATTACTTAGCTTTGTAGTACTATTAATTTCGGTAAGATAAGAATAATAGTTTTAAGTGTATAATAATTTATATACAGTATTAACTCTTTATAGAACAAAATCTTGCAGGTTTTACTTAGGAAAAAAACTTTTATTTTAGAAAATGGTGTGCTCTTTTGGTAATCAGTTTGGCCGGAGCTGACATTGTGTGCTTGTGTATTGGCTAAGCCACAAAGAATGAACTTCTTTGGAATGAAGCTTTTAATCTGATAATTTATGTGTCTTTACTATATGAAATGTCTTGAAGTGCAAATTTATTATTTATAATATACATTATGAAGAAACAAAAGAGATATTATGGCAGAAACCCTAAAGGCTTTTGTATAGTTAGAATTGCCTTGAAGTAGGATTTTATTTGGGCCTTACACGTATTTTTTGTTTTTTTTTCTTCTGTCTCTTTAAGCCACTGTTTATAGGGATTTAATTACAGTAGAGTCTGTTATTAACACTCTTCAATGTTTCTTCTTTTCCACCTGATTCAACCTTTAAAACAAGTGTAAATCACCAATTTCTTGGAAACTGTTAACCTTTTCCAGAGTTATGATAAAATCTAGTAAGGCCTTTACAGACTATTTGAAATTAGAGGAATAGATAACGCCTAGAGGTTGATTGTATATATTTAATGAAGAATTAGCAGAGGATCTATTAATATGAAAGGCTTTGTTTTAAATTTTGCCAAACTAAGTAAGAACCAAAGGAATTAGGAAAACATTTCTTACACTGTTTCAAATTTGTGTTTATGAATCTTTTCCAAAAAGCAGTAAACAAATGTATTCTATTGCAGAATAATTGTGGCATATATGGGAACTAGCCACATGTGATTTTCTTGTAGGTAATTTTTCATTTAATAGAAGTTGTGTAATATTTTAGTCAGATGTTCCAATAGATAAAAACCATAAAGAGTTTTAAACATTTAAAGATGGTACATTATTTAAAGGTATTTACCATTGATATTAAATCAATACGGCACTTCATATCCTTTTGGATAAAAAACTTAGAGAACTGAAATAGCTGAAATATTAAGCATTTTACTTATGCTGACATTAGCCCAAAACACTTGCCATGTCACTACAAAGTTTTATGATAGCAAAATGATATTATGTTATATTTTGGAGCCAGCTTAGAATTAGGTGAGTTGTACTAAACTTGATGTGGTATAACCTGGGTTTCAACAGGTTTTTTTTGTGATGATATCATTTAGTGCCCATCAGAAATGTACCCATTGGTGAATTATTCTGAGGGTGTGTGTAAATACATATGCATTATACATATGTGTGTATTGTTGGAAAGTGTTCAAGGAACAAATGGTAGCATTGGAAAGGTGAGTGATATTAAGTTAACTGCTTATATTGATATAGTAAATATAATATAAACATTTGCTTAGAATTCTGTGTAGATATGAGCTAGATAATTGTACCTGCTTTATCTTAATTTCTGTCTGCTTTCCTACTTAAACTTCATGATCTTGATTTTTTTTTTTTTTTTTTTTAATTTAAAGGCAGAGTGACAGATAGGAGGGTACAGAGATCTTTCATCTACTGGTTTATTCGACAAATGGTTGCAATGGCCTGGGCTGGGCCAGGCTGAAGCCAGGAGCCTGGAGCTGTATCCAGGTCTCTAATATGGGTTGCTGGGGGCCCATTTACTTGGGCCATATGTTGTTGCTTTCCCAGGTAGATTAGCAATGAGCTGGATCACAAGTGAAGTAGTTGTGATGCGAACCAGCACTCTGATATGGGATGCCACTGTTGCAGGTGGTGGCTTAACTAGCTGCCCCACAACACTGGCCCCTTGAATTGTATTTTTTAAACACAATATGCTGTCATGCCTAAAATACTACCTGTCTGTGAAGAACTTCCCCGGAAATCCATCATTTCCAGCCCCCAAAGCCTCATTTATACTAAACTCCCCCAATGTTCCCTCTCTGTAGATTGTCTCTACTTGGCAATCTATTTAACTGTTTTTCTTCATGTGTGATTAGTTGTTTATTTTTAATGTCCCCTGTTACATGAGGGGAATTCAGAATGTTTGTGGAAGAACTGGAGCTAAAAAGTAAGTCTGTTTTGGTACAAAAAGTTTCTGAAGTCTATACATTATATTTCATAGCTTGCATGTCCCATGAACTTTAAAAAAAACCCTGGGGAGAATCTTCTACTTTATTTTGTATACCCAGTTCAGTGCTGATGAGAGTTGCTCAATAAATGTGGCTGAGTCATTGGAGTCTCATATTTTTGTTTCCTGTGAATTTATGCATTTGAGATCATTAGATGTGTTACAAAAATAAATTGAAAAAGTTTGGGGCAAGTAAATTATTACAACCTAATTTTTTTTCAAAAATGCCAAAATTGGCCTCTTGTTGACATATTTTGTTTCCGCAGGCTTGAGATATAACTTAGTTCAGGCCTAAAATTATCTTGGATGCTGCTGGACTATTTGGATGTGTGTGGCCTCTGAGCTGTGCAGTGTATCTGGAGACCCTTGTTATCTCTTTGTCTTTTTTGACATAGGAAGCTCCAAACAGCAATTTATATCTCTGGCTATTTTTCAGTCTTTAGGTTCTTTGATAAATTTCTCTTCTCTGCCTGAGCAGTTCTTCCACATAGTGCAAATGGTAAGGAAGTGAGTAAGGATATAGAAGTTGAATTGATAAGCGTAAAAGGCAGCAGGTTCCATAATTTAATGCTATAAGATGGTGACTGAGAAATGCCTAAAGGGAAGGGATAACACTCTGGGTTCTTCTGTGGGGTTAATTTGAGCTTGACTGGTCTTAACCAAGTTTGGAGGAAGGGTCAGTAAAGACAAGTCTGCTTTTCTTCAACCTTTAGTAGGAACTGGAACTGCGTTCAAAGAGCCAGTATAAACGTTTCACCCCATGCAGAGGTTTATTTTGGATAATGTACAAAATGGTCTCTAAAGTAAAAAAATTATTTGCAGTTGTACTACTAGATAACAAGCACTAACATTTTGGTATATGATGAAACCTTTCTTTTTCTGTGGCTATTGAGGATGAATCATATTCATTTGCTGGCTTTTTACTGTGTGCTAGGAATTGTGATAAATGTTTTATACAAGTATTATATAGTTTATGCCAGAAAATGTATATTATATTCTCAATGCAGTGGAATTGCATAGTGCGTACTATTGCAGCTTAAAATTGTGAATATTTTCCTATATTGTTAAATGGAACATAATTGTTAGTGGTTACATTGTGTTCATTGTACAGATTACATTAGTTTTAATGAGTTATGTTGTTTGATCCTGAGTTCTTTTATTATTTTAAAGATTATATTTATTTATTTGAGAGGTAGAATTACAGACAGAGAGAGGCAGAGACAGAGAGAAAGGTCTTCCATGGCTGCAATGGCCAGAGCTAAGCTGATCTGAAGCCAGGAGCCAGGAGTTTCTTCTGGGTCTCCCACGTGGGTGCAGGAGCCCAAGCACTTGGGCCATCTTCTTCTTGCCCAGACCATTAGCAGAAAGCTGGACGGAAGAGGAGCAGCCGAGACTAGAGCCGGCACCCATATAGGATGGCAGCACCAAGAGCTGAGGCTTAGCCCGCCTTCTGAATTCTTATAAATATATAAAATTTATTTGGAAGAGGTATGTACCCAGCAGGAGATATAGGAGACAAAAACATCTTCTGTCTGCTGGTTCACTCCCTAAATGACGGCAGTAGCCAGGACAAGGCCAAGCTGAAACCAGTATCTTCATCCTGGTCTCCCACATGGGTGGCAGGGTCCCAAGTACTTGAGGCATCTTCCACTACTTTGTCCAATAGCAGCTGGGACATGAACTGGCACCCAAATGGGTTGCCAGTGTGGTAGGTGGTGACTTTACCTGCTATACCACAGTACTAGCCCCCTGGATTGTCTCTTCATCCAGGTATATTACTTTTTCCTTGAAATTGTCTAGTAATGGAGTTAAAAGAGATGCAGATATTAAGTTTATTCTTTCTAGTAAGTTTCACTCCAGAAAAGTACAATCCAGTATTTAAGGGTACTTAGGCTTTGAAATATCAGTTCAGGTCTCTCAAAATTTTTTTTTTGCCAATTTTGAATATGGAAAATGAGATCATGTTCCTCTTTTTAAAATATGCTTGGTGGTAAAATAAAGATGATTTAAAAAAACACTTGTTTTTGGAAAGTGATTAGGATGTCTTTAAATACTATATGTAGAATTAAAATGACCATGCAAAAGTTATTGGAGATAACATTTTTCTTTATACGGTGTGGTACTGGGCAGGGAACACTGACATTTAAATTGGGAAATGGATTTCTTTTGTTTCTAATTTCTAACATTAGAACAAATTGGGCAGGTGATAGCCCCTGTATACTTCAGTTTATTCATTTGTAAACTAAGGAATTTGGACTAAGCAACAACATGGTCTCTCCCTTCTGTGCTAAGGCTGATATGGTAGTCAATGCATTATAAGGCACTGTACTTTGTTAATTTTATTCTAATGTTACTTTTGACATATTTAAGTCAGTGAAAGACATCCAGTAGAGATCTATGAACTAAAACATGAATTTTGAACATCCAAGATAGAAAATTTGCAAACAGTTGATTTGTTCATAATATTTATCTTTTTTTTTTTTTCCCTAAGACTTCATTCATTTTTTGAGAG
This sequence comes from Oryctolagus cuniculus, assembly GCF_051225735.1. Lineage (NCBI taxonomy): Eukaryota > Metazoa > Chordata > Mammalia > Lagomorpha > Leporidae > Oryctolagus > Oryctolagus cuniculus. The sequence goes on from NC_142878.1 coordinate 61,448,314, forward strand.
GTAGAGTCACAGACAGTGAGAGGGAGAGAGAGAGAAGGTCTTCCATCTGCTAGTTCACTCCCCAAATGGCCGCAACAGCAGGAGCTAAGCCAATCTGAAGCCAGGAGTCAGGAGCTTCTTTCTGGTCCCCTACTCTGAGAGCAGAGCCCCAAGCACTCAGGCCATTTTCCACTGCCTTCTCAGGACCTAGCAGAGAATGGGATCCGAAGAGAACAGCCAGAACTAGCACCCAGTACCCTTATGGGATGCTGGCACTGCAGGTAAAGATTAACAAATCTACCATCACAGCACTGGCCCTTGTTTATAATATTTAAAGACTTTAATGTTGGAGTTAATAACTATGTGTCTTTTATTATAGATTATACATCACAAATGGAGAATTTTAGACTTTTTTAAAATTAGGTATAGCCCTGGATGAGTAAATGAGCAAAAGGCTAGTTTACTAAAACACTCACTTGAATAATTTCAAGAGTATTGTACTGTCAGTCTTTATGCTTTTCTTATTGACTAAGAAGTATCAAAATAAAGTTTCGCTTGGTCATTCATACAAATCTTGTTAATCTAACACTAAGGGACAGCTGTACATTTACTTAGTTTAAGAAATTAACAAATGAATTTTGTTGCTCTTTGATATTTAGATATATGTGGTTTTTTGATGAGTTTTGGTTATAGCTGCATTTCCGAATCCAGAACCAAAGTCATTATAAGTCCATGAGATTTTGTTTTTGTGTCAGATTTTTGTTAAAATGTAGCTCCTTAATAATGGATCTTTTTTTAAAAAAATTTATTTATTTATTTTAAAGTCAGAGTTACACAGAGAGAGAAGAGGCAGAGAGAGAGAGAGGTCTTTCATCCGCTGGTTTACTCCCCAGTTGGCCGCAGCAGCCGGAGTTTCGTTGATCCAAAGCCAGGAGCCAGGAGCTTCTTCTGGGTCTTCCACATGGGTGCAGGGGCCCAAGGCTGTCTTCTACTGCTTTCCCAGGCCATAGCAGAGAGCTGAATTGGAAGTGGAACAGCCAGGACTAGAACAGGCACCAATATGGATGCCGCCACTGCAGGCGGCGGCTTTACCCACTAAGCCACAGTGCCAGCCCCAATAATGGATCTTAAGCTGAAATGTTAAATGCTTCAAGACAAAGGATTCTTAAAAAAGAGTGTTCTCTGTCTCTCTGCCTTGAAAAGAAATGACAAAAATTAAAAGATAAATTTATTTGCTGCATAAAAAGTTTTGAAATACATGTTTTCCATGAACTTTAAAAATATATTTTACTTTAAAATTTTTTTGTTTTCATTTTATTTGAAAGATAGACACACACGCACACACACACATAAATAATGGATCTCCCATCTATCCACTGGTTCACTCCCCAAATGTCTGCGATAGCTAGGGCAGGCCAGGCAGAGACCAGGGGCCTGGAACTTAGTCTGGGTCTCCCATGTGGGTGATGGGGACCAAAGTACTTGGGCTGTTACCTGCTGCCTCTCCAGGAAGCAGAAATCAGAAGTGGAACTTGGACTTGAACCCTAGCACTCTGCTCCTGGCTACAGGCGTTTTCAAGCTATGTGTTAACTTGATGTACCAGATGCCCACCCTCCATAAACTTTTTGGAGGCCCTTTATATTAATTTCCTAGGGATACTATGACAGAAACCACCAACTGGGTAGCTTTTATCAACAGAAATTTATTTTCTCACAATTCTGGAAGCTAGAAGTCCAAAATCAAGATGTTGATAGGTCCATGATGTTATTGCTCAAACTGGCTTAGAAGCCTACCTTATTCCACTATGTCCTTAACTACTGATATCTGCCACAACCCTATTTCTAAATAAGGTCACATTCTGAAGTATGGGAGGTTAGGACTTCAACATATCCATTTTTTGGGGATAAAACCCATAATATCAATAGAAATTATAGATTTTCCCCCTTAGCCTAATTGGTATTCAGTCATTATAGCTATCTTGAAAATTTATAGTCTTTACTGATTTGAGATTATAATAGTTAATAAACACATTACTAAAGCATGCATTTTAATGTTAATAAAGAATAATTATATCAAAATGATATTTTGAAAAATATGCCAATATAATTAATTTCTTTTATAATCCTAAGTATTTTCTTTTATTACTTTAATCTTGTTCTGAGAGGGGGACCTGAGCTTCACCGGACTTGGGGAAAGGTCCCCTGGCACATAAAGTTACAGTCGTCTTCCGCAGGCTATACTGAAGCCAGAAGGCTGAACTCAAATATGGAGATATGAAATAGGAAGACTAAGAAACCTTAAGGATAAACTGAACAAATCGAACATATGAACAGAACTAATGTTCCGGAGGAAGAGGATAGAGATAAATGGAGGACAGGAAATATTGAGAGATAGTGGCTGCAAATTTTCAAGTAGCAAATCAGACTCAATTCAGTGAACTAAAAACAATACAAAGCCTCACAGTCATATGGCTTTATCTTGAGAATGCAAGAATGAATCAACATGAAAAAATCAACTTAGTTTATCACACTTGCAGATTAAGGGAGAGAAATGATACAATCTTAATAAATGTTAGAAATGCAATATTGTCTTTTAATCTCCGCTCATATTAAAAGTTCATAAGTATAGTTTTATATTATTTTTCTGATTTAAAAATGATTCTTGGATTCAATCAACTTAGGGTTTCTTTTATTTCAAGAGTTCTGGGGGGGCCGGTGCTGTAGTGTAGCGTTAAGGCTGCCGCCTGCAGTGCCGGTATCCCATATGGGCGTCAGTTTGAGTCCCAGCTGCTTCACTTCCAATCCAGCTCTCTGGTATGGCCTGGGAAAGCAGTAGAAGATGGCCCAAGTGCTTGGGCCCCTGCACCCGCGTGGGAGACCTGGAAGAAGCTCCTGGCTCCTGGCTTTGGATCAGCACAGCTCAGACAACTGCAGCCATCTAGGGAGTGAACCATCAGATGGAAGACTCTATCTGCCCCTGCCTCTCAGTAACTCTGCCTTTCAAATAAATAAATAAATCTTTTTTTTTTTTTAAAGAGTGCACATATAATATATAATTTCTGTTACTCATAAATGTAGAATTGACTGGTGCAAATTGCCTTGTGTGTGAAGTTTCTGAATTAACTTGCAAGGCATCTTCTACATTCAGAGAGAAAAGAATCAGCTTTAGTAAACTCAAGAGTGATTGGAAATTAAATTTTAATCAGTTTAAAAATTTTATCTCTAAAGTGTATCTGTACAGCAGTGGTTACAGTTTAGATAAAAATCAATATGATTTGAAATTTAATTATTTTCCTGATAGTATTTAGTGAGGCTTTTGCATGTCATTAGAAACATCTTGTCTATACTGTTACACAGTTAGGGATTACTTTCACAAATATACAGTATTTGTAAATGACTTCTGGTATTGATACTATAGTAGATTACTAAAATTTTAGGTGCACTTTATTGAATTCTGACTGTTACCATCATTACCGTAAGTTTTCTCCACAACAGACTGTTTTGTTAATTTTGGCACAAATTCACCAAACATTCTCTTTACTCTTTATTGTCTGATTTTGATACACTGAAATTGGCATTAAGGATAAATTCTTGGTTTTCCTCCTTAACATGTAAAAGCATTATTAAACATTTCAAAATTTTAATTGCTGGTTTGTATATGTTGATTTCTTACACATTCAGAAAAGATTGACCAAATAGCAATAGTAACTTTTTCTTCAAAAATTGCAATTAAATTTGAGTGCCTGTTAGGCACTGGTTTGTTTTCTTAGCTCTGGAGATACAATGATAAGTATAAGTTGATAACTACTTTGACTATCCAACAAGGGAACCAGATCTTTCCAAAATGTAATGAGTGCTCTGCTTATGTAGTTCTTCAGGGCTTAGAGAGAAAGTGACTGCCGCTTTGGGTAGATGGCAGGGTGGAAACTGAGTGTGAAGACTTCAGAAAATAGCATTTTAGGGTTCAATCATGGATAAAAACAGAGGGGATCATCATTCCGATTTAAAAAGAGGGAAGGAGAAAAAGAGGAAAGAAAAAAAGAAAAAAATGTGAAAAAAAGCAGTAACTTTTTGGGTAATGCTTTTGTGGAGGAGTGGTGAAGGGAATAAGAAAAGTGTCAGGGGACCAGATCGTGAGTCGTCTAGATTTTTGCTTCACTGTGAATCAGCAGCCTAAAGTAACAGGAGACTGCAAACAATAAGATGAACATGGTAGAAGTCCTGTTTTCTTTATTAGTTGAGGAAATTTTAACTGGGCAGTAATAACAGTTTTTAACAGAGTCCCCATTAATTTTTGAGTTGAAACGCTTAAGATTTCAAAGAAAATTAATTCTTGGAGCTACCCTCCTTCCTGACCACAGCTCTCTTTAGTCAGTCTTTATTATGGTAGGCGGTGGGGGAGCCATTATTTTTCAGTGCTTGAGTGATATCAAATTTTGTGTAGAAAGCTGAATATTGGAGCTCATTTGAACAGAGAGAAAATTCTAGTTTTTTTTTCTGGACTGGAAAATTTCTGAGTTAACAATGAAAGTGCTGGATTTTATCAACTGTAGGATTCCTTTTTTTTTTTTTCCCAAAAGTTTTAGAATTCTAAATGTAATAAGGCAGAGACAACAAGAAAAGTTGGAAGTTGAGCTAGAACTGTTGAAGCAGAATTTGAGAGGCAATTCTCATGTCTAATATGTATGGTAACTGGGTGTAAGGAAGGTGTAAGGAAAGTGTGAACTGATTTCAATGATATAAATTTTGGACTGCTGTGATGCTTTTTCAAATGAAGTGAGAAGAGAAGCAGGACAGATTTTTTAAATGAGAAAACCCAGTTTTTATCTTTTCAAATCGCAGTGCTTACAATATAGGTGTCTGAAAAGGTGTTCTAGGGGCTGGCGCTGTGGTGCCGTGGGCTAAGCCCTGGCCTGAAGCGTCTGCATCCCATATGGGCACCAGTTCTAGTCCCAGCTGCTCCTCTTCTGATCCAGCTCTCTGGTATGGCCTGGGAAAGCAGTAGAAGATGGCCTAAGTCCTTGGGCCCCTGCACCCGTGTGGGAGACCTGGAAGAAGCTCCTGGTTCTTGGCTTTGGATCGGCACAGCTCTGGCTGTTGCAGCCATTTAGGGAGTGAACCAGTGATGGAAGACCTCTCTCTGTGTCTTTACCTCTCTCTGTGATTGTCTTTCAAATAAATAAAAAAAATCTTAAAAAAAAAATAAAAAAGAAAAGGTGTTCTAAACAAACATTTAGTTTCCAAAGAGAAGGTTAAGAGAGTAAAGGTGATGCCTTCATAGCTAGCTTCAGCACAGTAACTGAAGCCAATGCAAAATTGCTTACAGAGAATATTATGTAGCAATGGTATTTCTTCTTGGCCTTCTGGCTAATATCAAGTGTAGCAATGGAAAGATGAGTAGTGGGAAAGTTTTGTTGTTGTTGTTAAGATTATTTATTTGAAAGGCAAAGACACAGCAAGAGGAGGAGAGAGAGGAATATCTTCCATCTGCTGGTTTACTCACCAAATGGCTGTAATGATGAGGCCTGGGCCAGACTGAAGCCAGAAGCCAGGATCTTCTTCCCGATCTTCCATGTGGATCCAGGGGCCCAAGCACATGGGCCATCTTCGTCTACTTTCCCAGATGCATTAGGGAGCTGAATTGGAAGTGGAACAGCCTGGACTCGGACCTGCCACCCGTATGTGAGGTAATGACACTGCAGGCAGAGGCTTAACATGTGCCGCAGTGTCACCCTCCCCCTCCCCCCAACTGTTTTTAATGGAGAATAGAAGAGACAAAAAAGACGAGTGTCTTGAGAGAGAGAAGGGTTTAGGGAAGAAAATGTTTTAGAAACCAAGGGAAAAGGAGTAAGAATAGAGGAGGTTCTCACCTTCCCTTCCTCTTTATTTTCTCTCTCCCTCTCTTTCAAATAGATCTTCAAGGGAAGGGGCCCGTTGTTACTGGATAGTGAGCTAAGCTGCTGCCTGCAACACCAACATCTCACATCAGAGCTCTGGTTTGAGTCTTGCTATGCTACTTCTGATCCAGCTCTCTGCTAATGTGCCAAGTGCTTGGGCCCCTGCTACCTACTTGGAAGACCAAGATAGAGCTCTGGGCTCCTAGCTTTGGCCTGGATCAGCCCCAACTATTGTGGCCATTAAGATAGTGAACAGGAGGAGCCCATTAATGTCAGATATTGTAGTAAGATTAGATTGTTGATTATCCCAGAAAAGGGTTTAATGGTTAAGATGTTATTGACCTTTGTGGGAGCAGAAATAGATTAGTGGGGGACAGGGGCTGAAATCAGATTTCCCTGTAGGTGGAAGAGAAAATGAGAAGTGATGAAGTGGAGAAGACAGTGATTAGATAGTACTCAGTCAGGGGTAAGTTAGGAGTTGAGATTATTTATTGGCTGAGGTGATGTCAGTAGTGGAGAGGAAAGAGAAGGAAATGTGTAAGTACTTGATGGAAAAAGGCCAGGGAAGGAGGAGTCTTTCAAATTGTTTGTCACACACTACTAGATTTACTCCTTCTAAGGACCTGGTGAGCTAAGTAATTATCTGTAGTTTGCAGATGGAGATAACAGACTTGAGAGATTCAGTACTTTGCCCACAGCCACACAAAGGAGTAAGTGGTAAAATTGAGATACACATTATGCAGTATTTATACCACACTGTTCCTCATACGCTTAATGAGCAGACTGGATAAAGCTTGAAGTGATAGATATTGACAGTTGTTTGAGGGACTCTGTTTTGATGAACTTAAAGATTAAAGAGCATGTAGACTGTAAGTGGGAGAGATTGAAGCAGATTTTGATCAGAGAACAGGGCCTCTAGAGTGATGGCATTTGGAATGAAGAATTTGGCAGAAACAGAGATAAAGGTTGTTGGAGTACAGAAGCCAGGATCTTCTAGTCAGCAATAGAAATATTTAGGTTGCTACTATTGTTATTTTACATGGAGTTGTACCATAAGGTATTGTATTTAATGTGAGTTTGGAATGAGTGATTTAGAGTAAGAGTATGAATATAGCCACCTGCTTCTACAATTTAAAGAGGCAGGAGTAAGGATTTTAAAATTGAAGGTTGAAAAAAAGGGTGCTGAGAGAGGAGGATTATAAAAGGGAAAGGTTTAGCTGGGAGGATTGAGAGTGTTAGAAATGATAGGATCTCTTGTAATAATAGTCCTATCAGGAATGAAGAAAGTTGAGAATTGGGAAGTACAGGGAAAGACAGACATGTAAATAAGTAATTAAAATTTGGATTTTATTGAGAACTGTAAGTTTGTTTTTTTTTTTAAAGATTTATTTATTTCTTACTTGAGAGTCAAGAGTTACACAGAGAGAGGAGAGGCAGAGAGGGAGAGGGAGAGGGAGAGGTGTTCCATCTGCTGGTTCACTCCCCGATTGGCCGCAACGGCCAGAACTGTGCTGATCCGAAGCCAGGAGCTTCTTCCGGTTCTCCCACATGGGTGCAGGAGCCCAGGGACTTGGGCCATCTTCTACTGCTTTCCCAGGCCACAGCAGAGAGTTGGATCGGAAGTGGAGCAGCCGGGACTCAAACCTGCATGGAATGCCAGCGCTTCAGGCCAGGGCGTTAACCAGCTGTGCCACAGCGCTGGCCCCAAGAACTTTAAGGTTTTATGAGAGGCTAAGATATTGTGTGACAGTGCAGTATTTTAACCAAATAAATTGTTGACAGAAGATTTTGTGGTCTTTAGGTACTTCATTCTTTTTTAGTTGTTTACTTGAAAGTTAGCTACAGAGAGAGAAGGAGAGGGAGAGAGAAGGAGAAAGATACCTTCCATTCACTGGTTCGCTCCCTAGATGGCCACACTGGCCAGAGCTGAGCCAGACTAAAGCCAGGGGATTCATCTGGGTCTCTGATGTGGGTGGCAGGGACCCAAACATTTGGGCCATCTTCTGCTTTTCCCAGGCCATTAGCAAGGAGTTGGGTGGGAAGTGTAGCAGCCAAGACGTGAACTGGCACCATATGGGAAGCCATCATCCTTGGCGACGGCTTGACCCGCTATCCCACAATGCTGACCCCTAGATACTTCATTCTTAATGTGGTTATAGAACTCTTTCAAAATGAAATTCACTCATTGAATTTCTACAGTTAACCTGGTATTCACAAATAACATGGTCCTGGGGTTATTGCTGACTGTAGCAATCTATAGTATAATCTTTGTTTTTGATTCTCTATCTGTGAAACCAGGATAATAGGTCCCTACTTCAGAGGGATGTTAAGATAAATGTAACCCTTTCCCCCAATAACATTTTCTTGATTGGAGATAAGAGAATATTAAAAAGAACTTTTAGTACTCAGAAAATGGAACTATGTTCATCACTTTCATTTAGCCTGAAGGTGGTACTACTTTTTAAAAGGATTGTTGACCTGCTACAAAAGCTGTATTTCAGTTTGAATATTAGAAAGCATTTTTTCAGAAAAATCTAAAAATTCCCACAAGCAGAAAAATTTTATATATATATATATATATAGAGAGAGAGAGAGAGAGAGAGAGAGAGAGAGAACTTTTTTTCCCCATGTTTTGGGCAAAGACCAAATGAAGAGGTAGAGAGATAATAGCTGGTGTTGGACCAGCCAGTAAAGCATAATTGTCTAGTTGTAGGTATTTTTTTTGTTTCCTTGATTTTTATTACACCTATTTAGATATGAAAGAAATATATTTTTAGAACTTGTTATTAAAACTTTTTAAAATATTTGTACACATTGTGAAAATTTATAGATTTTATGTTTCTACCCTCATTTTATATGGAAAAACCATTTTTTCATATAATCAAATGCAGAAGTTTTCAAATAGTGTGTGGAGGATAAAACTACATTCATGCAAGAGAAGGGAGAGAACATTTTTTTCAGTATCAGGAAATTTAAATTATTAAAGATTTAGACATTTACTTTTTTTGCAACTGTAATCCAATCCTTATTAGATTGATAGGCCAGATCTGCTAACTAGAAGTTCCTTTTTTTTTCTTTTAAAGATTTAATTATTTATTTGAAAGAGCAAGCAGTCGATCTTCATTTGCTGGTTCACTTCCCAAATGCCTACAACTGTCAGGGCTGGCCAGGCTGGGCCGGGCCAAAGTCAGGAGGCAGAAATTCCATCAGTCTCCTGCATTGGCTGGCATCTGCTGCCTCCCAGGTACATTAGTAGGAAGCTAGATTAGAAGTGTGGCTTAGCTGGGATTGGAACCAGGCAGTCCGATGTGGAATGAGGGTATCCCAAGCAGGCAGTTTAACATATTATGCTACAATACTGGTCCCTGCTCTTTGCTCTCTTTGTGATGAGCATGTTTTTGTGTGAAACTGTTTTCTTCTATCCAATTAATTAGGATAAATATACAAGAATAAGGTAAACTGTCAGTTTTTAAAATTCTTGATACAAACTGCCACTCGTACAAATTCACATTTTTAAATACTGTGTATTATTTATAAATGAAGTTCATTTTCAAGTTCGGTAGATTCTAGTTTTGTTCCCTAGTACCATGTGGCTTTAATACATGACTAAATGAAGGCTAATAATAGTGATTATCAGTATTATCTTAAATCATTTTGTGGACTTAGTCCTCAAAACAATTATTTTAAGTATTATTCTTTCTGTCCCTATTTGCAAAAATGAGAAAATTAAGACTTAGGAAGGTTAACTTGACAGATAAGGTTACTAATAAAGGTCCTCTGACTCTTAAGGCTTATGCCCTGAAACAGTAGCTTTTAGTGGTTTAGACTGTGCTACGCTACCAAATACAGTAGGATCCAAATATGTTAAGATTTAGTGGTTAAACTCTTTCCATTTTTTTCCTAATGCAAATAATTAGAAATATTTCAGATTGGGAAAACAACTATGTTACAGTTTAGGATTCAATACTCACATAAATATTTTAAGATAGTTTGCTAGATTTCAAAATACCTTCTAAGGATTGCAGTGGGATACATTGCCTTATTATTTGGGGGGCACTTCTATAATATAAGTGTTGTTGACTCCTAGAACTTGTTTTTTGTTTGTTTTACTCAATATATTTTAAAGATTGTGTCTTTTTTTTTTTTTTTTAAGATTTATTTGAAACAGAGAGAGAGAGGGAGAGATGGAGAGATCTTCCATCCACTGGTTCATTCCCCAAATGGCCACAATGACTAGGACTGGCCTGGCGGAAGCCAGGAGCTTGAAACTCCATCAGAGTCTGCCATATGGGTGCCACGGGCCCAAGCACTCGCCCCATATTCTGCTGCCTTCCCAGGTGCATTAGTAGGAAGCTAGATTGGAAGTGAAGTAGTCAGGACTCAAACTGGCACCCCATATGTCATGCTGGTGTCGCAGGTAGAGACTTAACCCAGTGTGCCACAGAGCTGGCACCACTCCTTTTCTTAAATATAGTTTTTAAATTAATTTGTACTGATACAAAGTTAACACAGTTTAGCCATTGTCTTGTATAAGTGTATTTGAGTTGTTTCTAGGTAATTTGCTATCATAAACATTACTGATGTGAACATTCTTGTTTATGTTCTCAATACATATGTGCTAAATGTTTTCTGAATATTTTTGTAGCAGTAAAATAAAATAGTTGGGTAGTAAGATGTGTTGAGAATTTTCAAGCTTACCAAGTGATGCCAAATTGTGTTCTCCAAAAGTTTGAAGCCATTCATGGAAGAGAATTGATGTAGAATTGTACTTTATATTGGTGTTGACTTGTATTTTCTGTAATGAATAATGATATTTGCCAGAATATTCTTGAGTGCTTTCTGTGTGCCCAACACTGAATGGATTTCATGAATTTCCATGAATTAATTAATGCATTTAATGCTGCAACAGCCCTGTTTGGCAGATATAGTTACATTCATTTTATAGATGAGGAAATTGAGGCCTGGTAAGGTTGAACTAGTGACAGGATAGGGATTCAGACTTGGTCAGGTCAGGCTGAAGAACCCAGCCTCTTAACCTGATGTGATTAATTTACTTCTCCAGATATTCATATATATATATATTCATAGTCTCTTTGCCTTTTGCCCTGCCCTCATCAGTCTCTTGGTCTTCATATGTTTGTGATGATGAGTGTTATTTGTTCTGTCCTTGTATTTTACTGTCTTACATATTGCCCATGATGTTGTCTACCTTTAAAAAGAAACTTCTAACATATCAGTTTTCTGATTGCCAGATGAATGAAAGTACAGATGATTTCCAGCACATATTCTAATATTTTGTAATTGTACTTAATCTCTTACATAATTAGTGGTTAGTTTCAGAATAAAAGTTATTTGCAGTATTTTATCATTTTTAGTATTGAAATGTGAGGTAATTTAGTATGCTTCATATTACTATAATTCTACTTGAAGTTTTTAATTTTTTAATTTTTAAATGAAAAATTGTATTTATGAGGTGGATACCATGTGATGTTTTGATACATTGATACCTGTGTAGTGTCTTATCAAGGCAAACATTCAAAATATCTTTATGGTGAAAACATTCAGGGCTGGTGCCGCAGCTCACTAGGCTAATCCTCCACCTAGCGGCGCTAGCACACTGGGGTCTAGTCCTGGTTGGGGCGCCGGATTCTGTCCCGGTTGCCCCCCTTCCAGGCCAGCTCTCTGCTGTGGCCAGGGAGTGCAGTGGAGGATGGCACTTACCCCATTGGAGACCAGGAGAAGCACCTGGCTTCGGATCAGCGCGGTGCGCCGGCCGCAGTGCGCTGGCCATTGGAGGGTGAACCAACGGCAAAAAGGAAGACCTTTCTCTCTGTCTCTCTCTCTCACTGTCCACTCTGCCTGTCCAAAAAAAAAAAAAAAAAAAAAAAAAAATTCAAAACCCTTACTGCCAGGTGGTTTTTTTTTTTAAGAGAAATACACAGTATATTATTGTTGTGTGTAGTCAACCTACTATACAATAAAACACCAGACCTTCCTACTCCTAACTAAATAACTGTTAAATAACCTTTCCCCCACCCTCCCTTTCTTGATTGTCAAATTTTAGTTTATTTCTAAAAATGTATTTGAGAAGCAGAATGACAGAGTGCTGCTTCATTCCTTAAATGCTCACAATGGCTAGGGCTACCGTGCCCATGCTCCTGAGAGCTTGGAAATCAATCCAGGCCTCCTGTGTGTGGCAGGGACCCAGCCACTTGCACCATCACCTACTGTCTTTCAGGGTCCATATCAGCAGGAAGCTGGAACTGAGAGTGGAACAGGGCATTCAGTCCTGGTACTCTGATATAGGATGTGAATGTCTTTATTCCAGTCTCTAATTCTTTATTTTTTGATAGAATATTTTCATCTATTAAGGATTTTGAAGAACTGGAGTGGACTTGAATATATAGTAACTGCTATATATAAGTTTTTGTACAAAAATCTCGAACTGAGTGAAATGTTTCCTTTAACATTTCTTGGTGATATTATTGAGGTGGGTCTTTATTAAGACAATCATCTTTTTACCTGCTAAATGCTAAGTAAATTGTTTTGTGTTAACTTTTAGGTAGGTACTGGATTTTTGTGGATAAAAATTATTTTAAAATGATAATTCTAGTGCTATGAGAATGTCCTTAATTATTGAATGACAAACTGTTAGCCCCAATTACAAACACCTAATTATCCATGTATGATGGTAACAGGATATTATCTAAATGTGAGATGCTTAAGTGCTTAGATCTTGTGAAAATAGTGTGTTAAGGTCTGTTTTAGCAAGACATTTAAAAAATCTTACCCATTATATGTATGCTACATGTTTTAGTAGTAATTAGAAGTTTCAGTGCAGCAGGCCTGAAAGGATCAATCACACATGTGCCTTGGAATGGCAGGCTGAGAGAAGCAGCCAAGCAGATGGGGATGAGGATGTATTAGTCAAATTGAGTCCATCTCTTGGATTTTACATTGCTTTTAGGTTTTATACTGTTACTAATGTTGATACTGAACGATAGAGCTACTTAGCATTGATTTTATCCCAGAAAGGGCTTACGAGCTAACATTTTTGAGGTTTATTTTATTCAACTGTTAGGAAAGTAGGTTTTCTTCACATGTGGATGAATAAAATCTGACTTTCCCTCAGGCAAATGATTGGTTTTTGGTAATGAAAAGGACTTAGAGGTATTGATTTACAGCTAGGGGAAATAGTTTTCTCAGAAGAATGAAAAAAATGATTGAAAGTAAAAACTACTTAATTTTTATAAAGATTATTTATTTATTTATTTATTTAAGAGGTAGAGTTAGAGAGGGAGAGACAGAGAAAGGTCTTCCATCTGCTGGTTTTCTCCCCAAATGGCCGCAATGGCTGGAGCTGGGCTGATCCTGAGCTAGGAGCCAGGAGCTTCTTCCAGATCTCCCACACAGATGCAGGCACCCAAGTACTTGAGCCATCTTCCACTGCTTTCTCAGGCCATAGTAGAGGGCTGGATCAAAAGAGGAGCAGCTGGGACACAAACCAGTGCCCATATGGTATCCCAGCACCACGGGTGGAAGCTTAGACCAGTATGCCGCAGCACCTGTCCCAAATTGCTTGATTTGTAATTGGTGTCTTTATGTGTTATCCTTAACTTTATAGTCCAGTTGTCTTGTGATCTAAGTAGCTACAGTCTTAACTATCTTTGATTCACTTTGAAATTTGTGCAACAGGAGAGATTGTCTTCTTAACCTTTCTTAATAAATATTTGGTGTCAACAACATAGAGCTGAGGATCAAATGACTATTGTTAATTCAGTCTTTTTGTAACTTTAGCTTAATTTATATTATATATTTTGTAAATAAAATTAATTTATACATGAATAACATTGTCTGTAGGTTGTATAAGGCTTTGAAAAAAACATTTTCTTCACTAGCAAATTATTTGAAATAATTTGAACTGTATAGTAATTAGCCCAATGGGTCAGGCCGTCATATAAGAGTATGAGTACTGTCATCATTCTTAGTCATGCAAATCATATAAAAAGCCTAGATTTTTGATTGGGAAACTAAGGTGTATTTTAAATGAAGAACATGATTGTGATTCCAAACTCCTCAAATAACTTGTGAACCTATTGAACTACATGTATTTCTCCTTTTCCATCAGGTTATTTATACTAAAAACTAAGATTTTATAGGTGAAAGGTTAATGTAGAAGTAGGGAAGAAATTATATAAACATGCTTGTCTACTATTGCCTCTCTTGGCAACCTTAAATGATATTGAGAATTTTTTTCAGTATTCTAACCTAAAGAGGTACCTTTCAAAGATATGTCGTAGTTATTGGTAAAATAATTATTAGCTGATCCTCTTCGTGTTTTGTCTATTCAAAAAATTATTATGCTTAGAATCCATTTTCAGGTCTGCAGCTACAGAAAAAGAAGATTACTTTTTGTTATTTTTTAAAAATATTTATTTATGTATTTGAAAGTCAAAGTTATGGAGAGAGGAGGGGTAGTGACAGAGATCTTCCATCCACTTGTTCACTCTTCAGACAACTGCAATGGCCAGAACTGGGTCAGGCTGAAGCCAGGAGCTCGGAGTTTCATGTGGATCTCCCACCTGGGTGGCAAGGGCCCAAACAGTGGGGCCTTCCTCCGCTGCTTTTCCCACGCCATTAGCAGGGAGGTAGATGGGAAGTGTAGCAGCTGGGACTCAACCTGTCACCTGTATGGGATGCTGGCATTGCAGACAGTGACTTTACTAAATACTGTGCCACGACTCCAGCCCCTAGAATTTTAATTTTTAAATGATTGTACTTTTTTTAAAGAAATATTTTCCTGTTTTTTGTAAAATTTAAACATCCTTACCTACCCATGATTTAGTACCAGTCTTACCTATGTAGACCTAGTTAACAATTTAGGTTCTTTCTGTAGACTTTAAGTATATAAGGGACTACAAAGAGGAAGTGTTAAGCATCTTACTGCATTAGAGTTAGAAGTTGCTTTAGAAATTATAGAACACTATTGCATGTATTACCTGATTTCTGAAAAATAATTTTGTGAAATTGGAAAAACATGCATTTTTTTTCTCACTTTGAAATGATTTTAGACTTAATAAAAAAGTAGGGGAAATATGCAGAATGTACTTTCACCCTTCAGGCAGCTTTTCAGAATGTAAACACTTTGCATAGCCAAATCAGGAAATTATTTATATAAATAATACAAACTACTGACAATATTAGTGTCTTGATATTAATCAGTTACTTGTTTCACTAATATCATTTTTCCAGTTCAGTTTACAATCTGTGATCACATTTTGTATTAAATTGGCATGTGTATTTCCTAACCTCTCTTAATCTGAAACAGCTCTTCAATATTTATCTCTTATAACCTTGACACTTTGGCCAGCGCCATGGCTCACTTGGCAAATCCTCTGCCTGAGGCGCCGACACCCCGGGTTCTAGTCCTGGTTGGGGCGCCGGGTACTAGTCCCAGTTGCTCCTCTTTCAGTCCAGCTCTCTGCTGTGGCCTGGGAGTGCAACAGAGGATGGCCCAAGTGCTTTGGTCCCTGCACCCGCTTGGGAGACCGGGAGGAAGAACCCGGCTCCTGGCTTCGGATTGGCGCAGCGATCGAATTAGGGGAGTGGACCAACATAAGGAAGACCTTTCTCTCTGTCTCTCTCTCACTGTCTATAATTCTCTCTCTCTCACTATCTAACTCTGGCAAACAATAAAAAAAAAAAAAAAACAACTTGACACTTTTAAAGATTAATGCCCACATATTTTATAGAATGTTCCCAGTTTTTCCACCAGTATTGTACTATAGAGTGATAATGTCCTTGTGTATTAAATCAATTAGGTGGTATAAATATACTCCATTATAGGTGACATTAACTTTGATCATTTGGTTAAAGGTGGTGTCTTCTAGGTTTGTCAACTGTAAATTCTTTTTCTGTAATAGCATCTTCTGGGAAGATACTTTGAGACTCCGTAAATACTGTTTTCTGTCTGTATACATGTTAACTAAATTTTTAGTATCTGTTGGTGATTCTTACCTGCAACAACAATGTAATGTTTACCAGTTAGTGATTGTTTTCATCATTCCTTCCACTTTTATTAATTGGAATTCTATAGAAGAGTTTGCTTTCTTCACATTTATTTATTTATATTGATATGAGTTATAATGCATTGCTTTGTTTTTATGAGCTGTTGTCCCTGATTTGGCCATTAGGAAGCCTCACCCAGTTGAGTTCTCTGTTCTTCTGAGATGTCCCTTCATGTTTAAAGCACTTCTGGTATCATATTCCATGTTCATTTTATGCTTTCCTTGCTCTACCTTTGAAATCATTCTATTTCTCTAAGCTCTGATTTATTTTATTGGAGCATTATATTTAGAAATTAAATGGTAGGTATACTCATTAGCTTTGACTAAAGATTGATGATATTTGTTTTGATAGTATTATTAACCCTATTTTACAGATGGAGAAAATTGAACTACAATTAAAAGTATTGTTTATAACATGCATGTAAAGTGATGAGTTGGGATGTAAACTCAGGCCTTTTGAATTCATAGTGCAGATTCTTTGTACTTACTTTCCTGTATTATCATAGTATTCCTTCCTTAACACTTGCATTCCATTAATTTTGTTATTTTTCTCTTCTGGCAATTACAGAGTACACGCTCTGGCAATTACAGAGTACACGCTCATTAAAATATATTGAAGAAAATTATTTATCATTCACAGGTCTAGTTATTGTAAGACAGAAAAGTGATGATTACAGTTCCAAACATATTTATTATATGCTTGCTATAAGTAAGGTATTGTGCTAGATACTGGTGGTCAATGAGTAGTTGTGTGTCTGTATTGGGAGACATGTGCTCAGAATGTTTTTTATTTACTGGGGCTTTTTTTTGCTCCAATGTATTTTTATGGGGTAGAAGTAGATGGTATGATGATTAAAAAATTATTTCATTATACATAATTCAAGTGGCTTAGGATTTGTATATTATGTGTAAATATATGCTATCAGATTTCGTTATATTTACATGGTCCTCCTTTTAGTGCACTGCCATTTCATAATTGTAGTAATATTATACACGCATTAAATGATATCGATTTGCTAAATATAGTTGAGCACTTTGTTATAAACTTCATGAGTTGGTACTATTTTTCCCATATTCCAGGTGAGCAGTTTAATTAGCTGACTTTAGGATCATAAGCCTTAATAAATATTATAAGGTGTGTTTAAATCCAGTTTTTATCTGAAATATGAAGTACTGTTTCTGTTGCAAATGTATTTTTTTTTTTTTTTTAATTTTTGACAGGCAGAGTGGACAGTGAGAGAGAGAGAGAGACAGAGAGGTCTTCCTTTTGCCGTTGGTTCACCCTCCAATGGCTGCCGCGGCCGGCGCATCGCGCTGAACCGAAGCCAGGAGCCAGGTGCTTCTGGTCTCACATGGGGTGCAGGGCCCAAGGACTTGAGCCATCCTCCACTGCACTCCCTGGCCACAGCAGAGAGCTGGCCTGGAAGAGGGGCAACTGGGACAGAATCCAGCGCCCCGACCAGGACTAGAACCCGGTGTGCCGGCGCCGCAAGGTGGAGGATTAGCCTATTGAGCCACGGCGCCGGCCTGCAAATGTATTTCGATCATGCATTCAGAAAGTCCATTCTAATGTTGAAGATTTACTAAGTCCATTGTTTTAAACATTTTTTGACTTGTGTGTTTTGATCCTAACCTTTCTTAGTTTATAACTGATTCATAAGACATAGTATAGTTTATTTTAAATAATCTTACAGTAATTTTATTAACTTTTATGGGACATACTTTTAATGTATTAAGTTGTTGTAATAGTGACCAGCATCCTCAATGCAGAAGGAAAAAGTTTTGTGCTAAGTTGTAATATGAGCCTAATACTGCTGACATTTCCTTTCTAACTTGCCATGGTAATTTAGAGTCTACCTTCATAAAAAATAATTGTCGTAAATTTCATATTTGTTTCTACATTAAAAGAAAGGGGAATTTCTATTTGTATAAGAAAATATTAACGACAAGTAATACAGAATTTAGAGTTTTTGTGATAAATTTGAAGAGTTAAAACTGGTATGAAATAGAAGAAAAGCTGCATGTATTTATTTACTAGTAGTAATGAAAATATAAGGGAACTTAAAAACGTTCATGGAAAAATGGAATTTAATTAAATACAGATTTTTCCATCTACTTTTTGAACACTCCTTGTAGATTAGATAACCTTTAGAAATTGTTTTTTATGTACTAACATATGAACATAAATATGTGAGACTATATTTGTTTTTTGTTTTCTTGGTGAATTTTTTGAATGGTGGTAAGTGACTTAACAGTTCTACCACTTTATTATTTTTGTAAATGTGAGTTGATTTCTCTGTGTTCAGCAATTTAGCATGATTTATTTAGGCTTGTCTCTGCAGTTCAGATGAAGTTGAGTAGATTCTAGTTTTAAGAGATTAGAGTATTATTTCTGTTTTCTTAGCCTTACCAGGTTGTAAGTTAGCATTTCCATCAAAAGATGAAGACATGTATGGTATTTTGCTAGACAGTGCAATCTTACTCCTAGGCAGCCTTTGAAGTATACTTCCATAGGGACTTTTGAGTTCCTCTGCTCTGGGCCAAAGGCCCAGCTCTGACTTACCTATTGGACTTGTGTAAGGCTTGGTTTCCTTATCTGCAAAATGATAATACTCATCCTTGTTTTGGAAGATTATTGTGAAGATTAAATATAACACATATAAAGTATTTTTTTAAAGATTTATTTATTGGAAAGTCAGAGTTACACAGAGGGGAGAGACAGAGAGAGAGAGAGAGAGAGAGAGAGAGAGAGGTCTTCAATCCGCTGCTTCTCTCCCCAGTTGGGCGCAACAGCCGGAGCTGAGCCAATCCAAAGCCAGGAGCCAGGAGCTTCCTTCAGTTCTCCCAAGCGGATGCAGGGGCCCAAGGACTTCGGCCATCTTCCACTGCTTTCCCAGGTCATAGCAGAGAGCTGGATTGGAAGTGGAGCAGACGGGACTAGAACTGGCTCCCATATGGGATACCGGCACTGCAGGCAGCAGCTTTACCCACTACACCATAGCATCGGCCCCACATAAAAAGTATTGAACCATGTCTGCAAATAGCAGGTACTGAAGTATCAGCTGCTTGTTAATATTAGCGCCAAGAGAAATAGTGATTAATTCATTGCAAAGAAATACTAAAAGTTCTTACTGAAAAATAAGCCCTAAGTAATACAAGACAAACATTTATGGGGGACTAATTAGGTTACCTTTACAAGTCTTTGGTGTTTCATGGAATTAGATAAATTTGGAATTGAAGAAGTGGGGTGCTGGAATGGAGTCCTCAAATGGCTAGCAGGGACATTCTGCCACATTGTGTCAGCTGTCCTGGACCCACCAGTCTCACTGTTTACAGGAGATGATAACAGAACGAATCAAAGCCTTTCCCACCAGTCCTGTCAGCAGGAAGTAGCTCTAAAAGACATATCATTGTCCCTCCACCTGTCCTGGACTTTTGGGGCTGATGTAATCCCATACAACCTTTGCTTTATACAAAACAAAAAAGGGGAATGTTACTACAATGGTGCAGTCTTATCTGTGGCTCAATCTGCACCCTGAACACCATCCTTGTGTCCTTAGCTCTTTGCCCCCACCACCATTGCTACAAGTCAGGTGACCAAATGCCCCAACCACAGGAGTCAGCTCCACCTCCACCTTAATGGGGTTCCACGGCTCCTACTTCCCTGCACCCTGGCAGAGATTTAACAAGACGTGCTTCCAGCATGCATGTGCACTCTCTCTTGATCTCTCTCTCTCTGTGGACGCTTCTTTCTTCTTCACCCCTTCCTTCCAACCTGTCGAATTTCCCCTTCAATAAACCCTTTCCCTTAAAAAAAAAATAAACAACAACAAAAAAAAAACAAAAAAAAAAAAACAAAACTTGGAATGGAAAAGAATTTTGATTAAATGTATATATTTATTTTTAAGGATGAGAGTACTAAGGCCTAAACCATAAAATAACATACTCAAAATATTCTAGTTGCGTGTGTAAGTTTCAGTGGAAACTGTCTTCATGAGTGTGATTTAGTGCTGTTTTCTGTAACAAATGTAGCCTATGTCAGTTTTTCCCTACAGTGTGTCCATGGTAACCCCAATCAAGAGAAATAATTTATTTTCAGAAGTCATCTTCTGTCTTTATTCTTAGGGATTGGTTTGCACTGATTCTTTTTTAAATTTAATTGTGAGGCAGAGAGAGACACAAAATTCCCATCCACTGATTTATTCCCCATATTCCTGCAACAGCCGGGTTGGGCCAAGCCTATGCCTGGAGCTGGCAGTTGAATACAGATCAACCAACATGGGTGACAGGGACCCAGTCATATGAGCCATCACGTGTGGCCTCTCAGGGTACACATGAGCAAGAAGCTGGAATTGGGAGTGAAGCTGGAACTGGAGTTCAGACTCCTTTTTATAGGAGGATATGGACATCTCAACCACTATTCCGTATGTATGTCTTCCCCAGCACTGACTTTTTTAAAATTTCTTTATTATTTGAAAGGCAGAGTTAACAGAGAGGGACACTGAGACAGATATTTTCTAACTACATGTTTACTCCCTAGATGAGTACAACAGCTGGGGATGGGCCAGGCTAAAGGCAGGAGCTGGGAACTCCATATACATCTCCCATGTGGGCAGCAGGGGCCCAAGCGCTGGGGCCTTCCTCAGCTGCTTTCTCAGGCTCACTAGCAGAGAGCTGGATCAAAAGTGGAGCAGCTGGGGCTCAAACTGGTGCTCGAGTGGGATGTGGGCTTCTCAGGTGATAGCCTAATCCACTGTGTCACAATGCTGGCCACTAGCACTGACTCTAAAGTATAGGAAGTGAAAGTTGGAAGAGAAATACCTTAATTCTTCCTGTTAAAGAGTTATGATAATATACTAATTCTTTCAGTCAGAATCCCTTCATTAATCCCTGTAGCAGGTAAATGGAAAAAACTTTTAAAAAATATTTATTCAAAAGGCAGAGTGTCAGAGAGTGGGAGACAGAAAGATAGTCCAGCTGCTAGTTAACTCCCCAAATGGCTGCAATGGCTGGGGCTTGTCCAGGTCAAAACCAGAAGCCCAGAGCTCCGTCTGGGTCTCTTACATTGGTGGCAAGTGCCAAGGTACTTGGTCCGTCTTCCACAACCTTCCCAGGCACTTTGGCAAGGAGCTAGATTGGAAGCAGGTTAGCTTGGACTCAAACCTGTGCTCTAATACGAATTGCATGCTGTGCAGGCCTCAGCTTAGCTCACTGTACCACATGGTCGTCCTGTAAAAAACTTTTCTGAACGCTCTGTTCAGATTGTCATGGTAGCCTCAAGTCTTAGCAAGAAATAGATTGATAATTTAGCTTTTGGGTGAATTTTTTTTATTTTTAATTTTCCAATATTTTAAAAGTTTTTTTAATTGTCTTTGAAAGGGAGACTGAGGGAGATCTCCCATCCATTGTTTCACTCCCCAAATGCCTACAACACCAGCAGAGGCCAGGCCAAAGCAGGAACCTGGAACTCCATCTGGGCCTCCTACATGGATGGCAGGGACTCAAATACTTCAGCCATCATCTGCCTCACAGGATGTATATAAAGGGGAATCTGGATCAGAAGTAGAGTAGCCCAGTTCCACCTAGGCATTCTGATACTGTAAGGTGGGTGGCCCAAGCTGTGACTTAAAGCTGCTGAGCCAAGTGCCTTCTCCTTTTTTATTTTTTAGAAATTGGAGAAAAGATGAAAAAATGGCATAGAAGACAATAGTCTTATATATCTTTATTTTCCAAAATTAACCACTGTTATCCTCTTTGTCCCAGGTTTTAAAAACATTTTTGTGAGGATGATTAAATTTAGTTAGGTTGTAAAACTATCTAATTATATGGTAGAGAAGAGATGACAAATGATGTGATTGTAGCTTGAGGGTACTTAGGACATTTGGTAAGGCAGTGGACTCATTAAGAATCTACATGGAAAAGCAAACTAAATTTTCTTTCATAGTTAAAAACAGTTATTTGCAAAAACATATGATTTAGAATGAATTAGTTAAAATTTAGCATTTCTTTGAACTAAAATAACTACTTACTGTATAACTCCATTGACCTTCATTCAGGAAGAGAATAGTTATAGAATGAATGGCACCTTTAAAAGGAAGCAGTGAATCTGTTAGTGAACCTGGCCTGTCACCTAACATGTATCTCAAAGGTTATTTTCCAGTACATACATAACCATTATGATAAATTCATAATCTTGGTATGTTGAGATATTTTAAAAACTAGGTTAGATATGAACAAGTTACAGGAAGAATTAGTTGGGTTGAGCTTGGAAGAGAGTTGATCAATGAAAAATTTTAACTGTCTCCAAATAATTAAAAACCTCTTGTGGATTTTATATGTTGGGAGTAAACTTAGACTCTTCTGTAGCTGAGAGTAAAACTGGAAGCATAGATGGAAATTAAAGGGGTGGAAGTAGATTTTTGTTATACAAAAGAGAAGTCCTAATGATATGGTGAGTCTGATAATGGAATGCTGTCTTGTGAAATCAAGAACTTGTTGTAGGAACTTCTTGAAGTTACAGTCATGCATCCTATAGCAATGCTGCATTCAGTAATGAGCCACTTATACAAGGATAGTCTCGGTATAGTCTCGTAAGATGCTATCTCTTTTCACAGCAATAAATTCCTGTAATGAGGCATTTCTCAGAACATATCTTCATTGTTAAGCAACACAGTGTTTTTTAAATTTAGTTAGAGGATTGATATCTAAATGGATCTTTTCAAGAGAGTGCTGTTGTATGTCAGGTTACTCTAGATCTTTCAGTTTCCATATAACTGCTTAAATTCCATGTTTTTAATTGTTTAATCTTTATACACTGCTCTGTTTCCTAAGTTTCCACTCTGAAAAATACATACTTTTTGAGTAGAGAAAAACTCACAGCTTATAAAGAAAAATTGTCCATCCTTATTAATCATTTGTAAAATAAAGCACAAATTCAGTTCATGTTCACTTAACAGAAGTCCCTGAAAATTCTAAAGGTGAAGTAGATACTCAGTTCAGTGTGAGCTCATATAGGGATAAACTTCAGTACTAAAGAAAGTATATTTTTGTGACTGAATGGAGTGAAAAAGTTTAAGAGATTAACTCAGGTTCTGAATTGTCATTATCTAAAGAACACCATCATTACTAAGTTCATATATGCCTAATAATGTTCCATAGCGTGATCCATAAATACACCTTTTTGGGAATATCTGTTAGTTTATATGCATTAAATTGTTCTTTAATCTCTTCAGGAAGCATGGGTAGTTCGTTGACTCACTTTGAATGTATCTGATAAAAACTGCTGAGCTAGATAAAGTGATATTAGGATAGTTTGAGTTTTGGAAAATTTTGCTTATTTTCTAATCTCACTGGAAAACATTTTGCACATCATTTACCATTGTCTTTTACTAACTTATAAAATGGAAATTTATAGATTACAGTTTGACACATGATGGATTTTATTTGACCATTGCTGCTTTTTCTCTTTTTAAAAAATGTTTCTGTTTGTTTATTTGAAAGGGAGAGAGAAACATTGGCAGGCAGAGATCTTCCATCTGCTGGTTAACTGCCCAAATGTCCACAGGAACTGGGATAGGTCAGGCTGAAGCCAGAAGCCTGAACTCAATCCAGGTTTTCCACATGCATGTCAGAGACCCAAGTACTTAAGCTATTACTATGGTGTGCATTAGCAGGAAGCTGCAATCAGAAGTGGAGCCTGAACTTGAACTCAGGCACCTGAAATGTGGGTGTTCAAAGGTTGTCTTAACTGCTGTGACAAACACTCATCCCCCAACACTTGTTTTTGAGTCACTGTGCACTTACTCCTCATGTAGGATCTCTGTCCTTAATGTGCTGTGCATTGAAATTTAATGCTATAACGAGTACTCAAACAGTATATTTCACTTTGTGTTTCTATGGGGGTGCAAACTGTTGAAATCTTTACTTAATGCATACTAAACTGATCCTCTGTAAAAAAAAAAAAAAAAGAAAAGAAACTATCAACTCCCAACTTGACTCTCACTGGGATTAAACATGACAATAGGTCTGATCTGATTTCATCATCATTAAAAAAAAATCATCTATTATTTTTCACTTTATGTTTCTGTGTGGGAGCAAACTGTTGAAATCCTTACTTAATGTATACTAAGCTGATCTTCTGTATATTAAGATAATCGAAAATGAATCTTGATGTGAATGGAAGGGGAGAGGGAGTGGGAAAGGGGAGGGTTGTGGGTGGGAGGGACGGTATGGGGGGGAAGCCATTGTAATCCATTATTCGTACTTTGGAAACTTATATTCATTAAATAAATAAATAAAAAAAATTAAAAAAAAAAAACGGGTGTGATTTTTAGGCTTGTAAGTTGTCATGTTTTCTTTGTTTTAAATCACTACTCTTGTACAACTTAGTATGAGGACCATGATGCTATTTTGAATCCAGTGGTGCTCATTGATGGAAAGCTTCTTGAAAATTCTAGTGTATTTTTATGGTATACTGGGTTGCTGAACATTTTAGGGGGATGATGAGGGCTTGTAGGGCCTAATGGTAAAGGATATGGAGGCCTGGTAGACAAGTTTACCAAGTGAAATAGGATTGCAGATTTTGTGATTTGTTTCTTTGTGGGGGCATTACTGTAGAATTTTGTTTTTTGCTTAGGTGCTGTGCACTTACATACAGACTTAGAAAAATGTAGAAAATGAAAAATGTTAGCCGGCGCTGCGGCTCAATAGGCTTATCCTCCACCTAGCGGCGCCGGCACACCAGGTTCTAGTCCCGGTCGGGGCACCGGATTCTTTCCCGGTTGCCCCTCTTCCAGGCCAGCTCTCTGCTGTGGCCCGGGAGGGCAGTGGAGGATGGCCCAAGTGCTTGGGCCCTGCACCCCATGGGAGACCAGGAAAAGCACCTGGCTCCTGCCATCGGATCAGTGCGGTGCGCTGGCCGCAGCGCGCCAGCCGTGGCGGCCATTGGAGGGTGAACCAATGGCAAAAGGAAGACCTTTCTCTCTGTCTCTCTCTCACTATCCACTCTGCCTGTAAAAAAAAAAAAAAAAAATGTAATTGATAGAGAATGTTTATCCTAAATTTTATTTTTACACAATTGAGGTTGAAGGTAACAAGCGACAGTTTTTCCTTTCTCATCACAGCTACTTAAGTTGCAGAGCAGATCTAGTACAGCAGAGATCTAACTTTTTTGCTCAGTCCTTTACAAAGCGTTGTGATCTGCAAGTCATTTGCTTTCTAGAAATTTGTTTCCTTGTGTGTATTTTGAAGATAATAATCTACAGGATCAAGTCAGAATTAAGATTATGCCTTTAACCAGATACCCAAAATAGATTAGGCAGCTAGTAAGAATTGGATAAATGTTTGCTATTGTTTACTGTTAAATGTTTATTAGAATT
Source organism: Oryctolagus cuniculus (assembly GCF_051225735.1). Lineage (NCBI taxonomy): Eukaryota > Metazoa > Chordata > Mammalia > Lagomorpha > Leporidae > Oryctolagus > Oryctolagus cuniculus. Next base: position 61,473,634 of record NC_142878.1, read on the forward strand.
CAGAGTGCTTTAAATATTTTCACTGTTTCTGGTGATTATAGAAGAAGAAAAAAAAGGTAACCTTTATTTTAAAAAACAAAAACAAGATTTATTTAAAAGACAAGAGTTACCAAAAGAGAGGGAGAGATGGAGAAGACAGAGAGAGAGAGACAGATCTTCCATCTGCTGGTTCACTCCCCAGATGACCCCAACGACCAGGGCTAGGCCAGGCCAAAGACCGTTGCCTGGAACTCCAACCAGGTCTCTCCTGAGGGTTACAGGAGCCCAAACACTTGGGCCATCTTCTGCTGCTCTCCCAGGCACATTAGCAGGTATTGGATCAGAAGTAGAGCAGCCAGGACCAGGAGCAGCAACCACATGGGATGCCTGCACTGCAGGCGGCAGCATAACCTGCTGTGCCACAGTGCCAGTCTCACCTCTGCTTCTAAGGGACAATCATGACATTGTGTTGTAAATTTTTCCACATTGGTTTTTTAGTTCTTTTAAGCACTTTATGTATTAATTCTTCAAAACTGTGTTTATCCTTTTATACTGTTTGGGGTCTACTTTTTTTCACTTACCCTGTCAGCCTATACAATTTTACAACGTGATAGTGACTGAAATTTACATTGAATTGGTCTCTTACTGATGGTTCTGTAGTTTCTTGTTTTTGTTTTTTCCCTGTAAGAAATCATATGATAAATGGCTTTGTGCATGTAAGTAAGTTTGTTTCTTTAGAATAAATTTTGGGATGTAAACTTTCTGAAGCTAAGGAATATGTATTTTGAACTTACTGAAGTGCTCTCTAGAAACATTGTAGCAGTTTACACCCCCATAAGCAAGTGGTATGGAAGACTATTGTGTAAGTACTGGCTGTTGTTGGACTTTTAAGTCTTTTTTTTTAAAGATGTATATATTTTGAAAATCAGAGTTATGGAGAGAGAGGGAGAGACAGAGGTTTTCCATCTGCTGGTTTTACTCCCCAAATGGCTGCAACGCTCAGCACTGGGCCACGCCTGAGCTAGGAGCCAGGAGCTTTATCCGGGTCTCATGTGGGTGGCAGGGATCCAAACACTTGGTCTGTCTTCCTCTGTTTTTCCCAGGCCATTGGCAGGGTGCTAAATGGGAAGTGGAGCAACTGAGACATGAACCTGTGCCTTTATGGGGTGCCAGTATTGCAGGCAGCAGCTTTATTCACAACTCTACAATGTTGGCCCTGAACTTTTAAGTCTTTACCAGTTTGGTAGGTGAAAAATATTATCTCATTATTTGCATTTTACTGATTACTAGTGAGAGAGAGAATACAACGTGTATTTCTTTGTAATTTTTAGTTTTTCTGTTCATTTTATTTTAATTTATAAGAAATTATATTAGAGTGCTAAGCTTTGCCATACATACTACATGTTCTCGCCCACAATTTGTTATTTGTCTTTTAATACTCTGATGTTTTTAGCTAAGCAGAGATTTCTCATTTTTATGCAGTTGGATCGAGTAGTTATTTCTCTTGTACTTTCTGACTTTGGTTGAAGTGAATGGAACTGTTGTGCCCCAAAATGGCAAAAATATTTCACCTAGTGTATAGTTTTAGTTTTGATGTTATATAGTTATTCAGGCTTTAATTTTCTTTTTTTAGAGGACCAACTTTTTTCTTCAACACTATTCATTGAGTAACCCTCTGTTCTCTACAGATTCAGTGTGCCTTATTGTTATCATATGCTAAATGTTTTTTATGCATTTGAGTATTTTATGGACTTTATTCCTGTGGTTTTCAACCTATGTTGTAACTAAATGTCACTTTATCTGGTATTTCCTTTTAAAGCACATTCTTGTTTCTTGCTCTGTTTCATCTGTATCAGACTATTTTAAACTTTTTTTTCTATTTCTTTGCTTTTCTCAGCTCCCTCTGACTGATGGGACTAACTGTGCCTCCTCTCCCCTCTTTCCTTTCAATATATTATCTTTACATTGCACTTGGATAACTACTGGGAAAAGCATACCCTCTTCCCTCTTTAAAATGTTGATTTAACAGACATCTTAAAGTGCATATTCTGTGCAAGGCACTCTTATAGTTTAAGGATCTTTTTGGAGAACAAAACAAAGAGTTTTGAGCTTACAAACAGGTGGTATTGGAGGGATCACAGAAAATAGCAGTGAAATAAGTATTTGTAAACTAGTATTTTGGTAGCACAAGCTACATGGGAGAGGGACTGGAGGACAGCAAGAATATCTCAGTGAGAAGGTGACAGCAGAGCAGAGCAGGTGAGTGAGTGAACTGGCATACTGATAATCTGAGAAGAGCTTAAGGCAGAGTAGGTGATCGCAGTAAAGGCCCTAAAGTGGGGGTGTGCTTGGCACATTTGAAAAGAGAAAGGACAGTGTGGCTGGGTCAGGGTGAATTAGGGGAAGAGTGATTAGAGATGAGACCTCAAAGATAGCAAGGGCCACAAAGTGCAGGGTCCTTCAGAGTTGGACTCTTCCCGCAGGTGAACTCTGCAGAGTTTTGAGGACAAGTCAAGTGATCAGAGTCACATTTAAAAGATCATTCAGATGTTCCCAGCTTCAGAGTTTATTTATGACTCTCATTTTTTTCAAGTTACACGTTCTTCCCACAAAATTCATTGGTATTTTAACTGATTTTACAATAAGTGAGAATTTGGTTGGAACTGGCATCTTTGTAATATTTCATTTTGCTTCCAGGAAACATACAGTCTTTTTATTCATTCAAGTTCTTTATATCCTTCTTTGAAATTTTGCAGATTTATTTTGTATTTTTAGCTTTTATTTATTTGAAACAGTCAGAGATCACCCAGCCACTAATTCTCTCCCCAAATGCCTTCAGGAGCAGCAAGGCTGGACCAGGCTAAAGCCCTTAGCTCAGAACTCAATCTGTGTCTCCCGTCTTAGCGGCAGGAACCCAAGTACTTGAACCATAACCTGCTGCCTCCTAGAGTGTGTGCATTAGTAGGAAGCTGGAAACAGAAGCAGATCCAGTTGTAAACCGAGTTTGTCCCATGTGGAATTCAAGTGGGGATTCTGCTGTTAAACCAAACACTTGCCCCAAAGGGTTCATCAAACAGTTGCTGTCCTGCCAGATTCACATTTCTTTTATTACTGTGAATTGGCTTGGTGGTGTTTCTAATTCATTGATAAATAGGACAACCAAATGAGCTTTTGTCATTATTTCTTATATGCGACCCACTGTATTGCCATGCTGTTTTTCTAATGCAGGTTAACTCCTTACTCAAAATATTTTACTTAGTGTATGTGCTTCTGAAGTGAGTACATATCTAAAATATTTGAGACTGAAAGTGTTTCAAATTTTGGAGTTTTTTGGATTTTGGAATATTTCCATAGACTTTACCAGTTGAGCATCCCTAATCTGAAAATCAAAAATGCTGTAAAATATGAAACTTCCTGTGTGTCATTTCAACATAAAAAATTTTTTGGATTCTGGATTAAGGATGATTCCTGTGTTTTCTAGGTGAGCAGTCAGTGGCAACTAAAGTTAATTTTAAAAATCAATACTAATATTTATTTTGTCTTTTCCTTCCTTTCCCTTTTCTTTACTCATATTACATATGCTTTTTTTTTTTTTTTAAAAAAAGCCTCTCCAGTAGTGTCCTATTTATGACTTTAAATACTTGAAGTGTTCTACTTTCAAGTATGGGGCTAGGTATTTAGTTTTTGTAATTTCCACTTTATTGATGGAGGCCTCATTATGTTAAGGAAATCTTTTTCTAAGCTCAACTAGTCCTTATTATGTATTTATTTGAATAGCATAGTGACAGGGTGGGAGTAGGGAAAGAGAAAGAAACAGAGATCTTCCATTTGATGGTTCACTCCTAAAATGGGAACAGCATTAGGGACTGGACCAGGCTAAAGCCAGGGACCAAGAACTCCAACCAGGTCTCTCCTGTGAGTGGCAGGAACTCAAGTACTTGAGCCATCATCCCCTGCTTCCCAGGTGTGTTAGCATGGAGCTGGATCAGAAATAGAGTGGGTGGGACTTGAACCTGCTGTGCCATGTGCCCCACCCAAGGAAATTTCTTTCTTACGCTTCTTTATGAAGAATATTTTTAAGAATGAATGTTGAATTTTTTTAAACTTCATTCTAGGTAGTTAGATTTTTTTGAAGCAGTCTCTCTATTCCCAGCTTAGTTCCTTTTTCAGTATTTGAATTTTGGAGTACAAACTAGGTTAACAACAACAACAAAAAAATCCTACTTTGTCAAATTCATGCTTGAGATTCTACCCCTTTATGTTTCTGTATAGTTTTATTCATACTTTACATTATTATATTGCTACTTTATGTCTATAATCCTATTTCATGACTTAGAAGAGGGAAGTCTTTTGTGGCCTACCATAGATATGTCTTACATAATAATGCAGTCACCATTATCATAATTAGTTGAATTGCATTATGCCATTATTTCTTTTGTAAAAATGTATAAGAAGACATCTGTTTATAGAGCTGGGAAACAATTAGAAATGCAGAGAGGGGTTCGGAGATCCAGAAGCACATGGGGCCGCACAGTGTGATCTCCAAAGTATACCATTAGCCCATTCAGTTTTCTCATCCATTTGTTCAGTCATCTCATCATTGTAGTGCGTGTGTATATATTTAAATTAATTATTTTTTTCATTTTATTAGACATCTTCACCTGCCGTTCACTCCCCAAATGTGCGTGGTCAGGATTGGGTCAGGCTGAAGCTAGGAGCCTACAACTCCATCCTGGTCTCCAACATATGTGTCAGGGACCCAGCCACCTGAGTCATCACTGCTGCCTTGCAGAGTATGCTCCAGCAGGAAGCAAGATTGGAAGTGGAGAAGTTGGGCCTCAGACCAGGCACTCCAGAATGGAATGCAGGTGTTCCAAATAGGGACTTAACTCTGAGCCATGTGCTTGCCCACCCTAGTTTCTATTTTTCACTGGGATAACTATAACACCTTTGCATCCCCTGTTGACTCCTTCTGCCCCTTCCATGTTTTCCTTCAGCCTGCAAGGGAGTGCAGTTTGGTTTGTTTTTAAGATTTATTTATTTGAAAGTGTTTGCGCTTTCCCCTTTTCCCCTGAGGGGGAAAAAGAGTTCACAGAGGGAGAGACAGACACAGAGAGAGAGCTTCCATCTGCTAGTTCACTCCCCAAATAGCTGCAACATCCAGAGCTGAGCCGATCCGGACTGCTTCTGGGTCTCTTAAGTGGGTGGGTGCCACAATGCTAGCCCCTATTATCTGCACTTAAAAACAAACCATGGGGCCCAGCATTGTGGTGTAGTAGGTAAAGCTGCCATCTACAACACTGGCATTCCGTATGGGTGCCACTTCAAGTCCCAGCTGCTCCACTTCCGATAAAGCTCCCTGCTAATATGCCTGGGAAAGCAGTGGAAGATGCCTCAAGTGTTTGGGCTCCTGTCACCAATGTGGGAGACCCTGATGAAGCTCCTGGCTTCGTTGTGGCCATTTGGGGAGTGATCCAACAGGTGAATGATACCTCTCTTGCTCTCTTTTTCTTTGTCTCTCCCTCGCTCTCTCTGTAACTCTGCCTTTCAAATCTTTTTTTTTTTTTTTTTAATTTTTATTTATTTATTTGAGAGGCAGAGTTACAGACAGTGAGAAAGACAGAGAGAAAGGTCTTCCGCTCGCTGGTTCACTCCCCAAATGACTGCTACGGCTGGCGCTGCGCTATCTAAAGCCAGGAGCCAGGAGCTTCTTCCTGGTCTCCTGTGCGGGTGCAGAGGCCCAAGCACCTGGGCCATCCTCCCCTGCCTTCCTGGGCCACAGCAGGAAGCTGGACTGGAAGAGGAGCAACCAGGACAGAACCGGCACTCTTATGGAATGCCGGCGCTGCAGGCAGAGTACTAACCAAGTGAGCCACGGCCCTGGCCTCAGATCTTTTTTTTAAAAGTATAGATATTTTCTCTATTTAAAATTATTTTTTCTTAGGATAAGAGTGGAACCCCTAATGTGACCCTGCATAACTTGGTCTAAATATCCCCTTCTCCTCTTCCTCCCTTCCCCCCTCATCCTTCTCCTCTCACAAAAAAAAAAAAAAAAAAAAAAAAAAATCTGTGTGAATCTTGTAGCATGTCATTTTCTCTAATGCCCTTTATTGCCTGGTGGCCTTTGCATACACTAGTCTCATTTTACTTTGAGCCCTTCTTTCTAATTTACCTGTATTCTTTCTTCCCTCTGTAGGATCCAGAATATATTTTCTTCCTGGAAAGACTTGAATCATTCTGAGATCTGAGATAGTCTTACCTGAATGACACACAGATAGGAAAAGTTCTTTGTCTTAAGATTTTTGCCTGAATTGTAAGAATGTATCTGCTTGTATTTCTCTCATTATAATCTGTCTTAGGTTTTTCATAATTTACATACCCAAAGTCAAAATTACCTGACCACAAGGGCACAGGTTGAGTGCTTTTGTAGGAAGGGCATTCATATGAGGAATGTAGAAGAGGCTGAGATTCTGAAATTTTTCTTCTTCAGTTTTCTTTGGATTAAAACTTCATTATATATTTTAGAATCTTCATTGAGATTTGTGGATATTCCATATTAGTAAATGGAGTAAAAGTTTTGGAGTTTGTAAACTTTTCCATTTATTTACCCAGTTACGTTTTGAGTACCTACTTTATCCCAGATAGCATTCTATTAGATATAGTAGTGAAAAAGGAAAATAAGATTTGCTGATCATGTGGAGCATAAGTCTTAATGGGAGACAGACAAATACTTAAACAGGAATAATTAAATAAAATGATTTCAGGTAGTCATAAGTATTATGAGAAAAATAAAAACCAGGAGAAGAATATAATGTAATAGGAATATAATGTAATAGGGTAAAGGGAAGGTAGATGCAGGTGCTACATTGAGGAGGATTCCTCTAAGCTGATGTTTAAGAATGAAACAACAATTAGGATATCCTTGGAGTGTCCAAGTAAAGGACACAGCAAGTACAGAGACTGGCATAGAAGAGAACTATTTAAGGAATAGAAAGTATGTGGCTATGGTTGGAGTACATTTTAGAAGATTTTAGATCGCTAAGTTATGTTAATAATATTTGCTTTGAGTATTGAATTAATGCTTTCCCTTGATACTTATTTTTTATATTATCTAAAGCCTAAGACTAGGGTCATTGTTTATATTCCCTGAAGTGATAGGGAATGAATTATTCTGGATAGAATTTTACATTGCTACATTTTCAATTATTCAAAATTAAGATTAGTTTTATAGTCTTAGCATTCTGAATAAGTAGTTATTCATAAATGTCACATCAGAACTACTTCAGAATTTTATTTTTTGTAATATTGATTTGAAAGGCACAATGATGGGGATAGAGAGATACAGAGACGTCTTCCATCTGGTTTACGCCTGAAATAGCTTCAAGAGCCCAACCTGGGTCAGGCCAAAACCAGGAGTCAGGAACTCTGAGTCTCCCACTTTGTGGCAGAGCCTTAAGTACTTGGACCGTCTGCTGCTGCTTTCCTAGGTGGATTAGCAGGGAGTTGGATTGGAAGCAGAGCAGCCAGAATTCAAACTGGTTCTCTGGTTTGGGATGCCAGGGTCACCAGCAGCTGCTTAACTTGATGTGCCACAGTGCCAGCTCCTATTTCAGAAATTTCAGATACAAATTTCTTAAGCTTCATGCATTAGGAATCAGGTAGTGGACCTAAGGAATTTTAAAAAGTTACACAGATTCTTAGGAGTTTAGGAAACTTTGAACCAACAGTTTTTCACTAGAACAAATGTTTCCATGATTCCTAGTTGTTGTGTGGTCATTATTTATTGGGGTTTTTCAAGTTTTGTGGTTAAGATAAGCAAAGTATGTTCAATACTTTGAAGCCGAAAATGCGGTTAAGTAGCATTTAGTTTAAGTAATAAAGGACAGAATACAAATTGATTTCTTGTTGCTTGCATTGTCTGGTAAATCTCAAAACATACAATGTTTATTTGTATAGTTTTTATTGTATGATTATCTAGTTAAAAAATATAAACACAGTGGTAGAAATGGATAAAAACTATTTGAATTTCTGCTTGATTAAAAAGTTGTAATTTGTTAAGACAGAAGTTTAAATCTGGAGATGAAACTAATCCACATTTAAATGAGCTAACATTTAAGAAATCAGGAGATTTTAACATATTCCAGCTTCTCTAAAAAGATGAAAACATTCTTAATACTGAGCCTGCATTCCTACAAGGCATCTTCTGGAGTGAAGTGTTAAGTATTTCCTTTAGATAGCCATAGCCCCTATCACTTTAAGCATTATAAGCAATTAAACAGCTTTCTTTGCTTATTTCTATTTATTTTTACCTCTGCTTTAAGATCTATGATACTTCAAGTTATCAGTATAGCCCAGTGAAATAAGAAATGGAAAGTTCAGACATTTATTTACAGCTGTTAATTCCTTTTTGAAATGCATATTGAACACTTAAAATTACTTATATATAAATGACTTGTATATATAAAATATGTTAATAATATAAACAAAATATTAACATATTTTATATATACAAATTTGTAACTTTATTATTACTCTTATATAATTCTCACTTTACTAATTATTCTCTGTTACTGGATAGATAAAGTTCTACAATTATTGTATCAATCTGTTCACACTTTTGCTTTAAGATCATACTTTCAACAAACTAAGATTCTGTTTTTGCACTTTAAGATGAACCCGTTTTCTTGGCTTTTGTTACTCCTTACTCTTCAGATTTCCCCATCTAAATGCTTTACCTTCCATCACTGACTTCTTCTTCCTTAAATGAAATATTTCTTTCAAAATTTAATCCCGGTCTTATAGTCTACTGTTTTCAAAGCTTTCATTACCTGAGTTAATCACTCATTCCTCTGAGTTTTGATGGCAGTTTGTAAAATGATTGCTCTCATTATTTTATTTGGTCAAGACAGTTAAATTGTGAATACTTCAGTTGTGAAAACGAAACTTTATTCATCTTTGGGTAATTTCTGTTTAATGTGTTGTTTGACTTATAAGTCATCATCTATATTTATCCATCTTTCAGTCTCATTTAAAAAAAATCATCTTTTATGTGCTAGGTACTGTTGTTTAAGCTCTCCATGGCTTTTTAGTTACTTTCTTTGAATATTCTTACCATGCCTAATAATTGAACTCTTTTTCTAGGTTGACTACAGCTGCTTTTCTATGTCCTTCACATTACATGTAACACCACTGGAGTGAATCTTCACAAGTTTGCAGTCTTGGAGGTCATCTTTGACTCTTGTATTTTTCTTTTAAGATTTTTATTTATTTCTTTGAAAGAATTGCACAGAGAGAGGAGAGGCAGAGAGAAAGAGAGAGAGGTCTTCCATCTGATGGTTCACTTTCCAATTGACCACAACGACCGGAGCTGAGCCAATCCAAAGCCAGGAGCCAGGGGCTTCCTCCAGGTCTCCCACGTGGGTGTAGGGGTCCAAGCACTTGGGCCATCTTCTACTGCTTTCCCAGGCCATAGCAAAGAGCTGGATGCGAAGAGGAGCAGCCGGTACTAGAACTGGCGGCCATATGGGATGCCAGCGCTTCAGGCCAGGGTGTTAACCCGCTGCACCACCTTGCCGGCCCCTGACTCTTGTATTTTTTGTACCCCTCCTTAAACTCTCATGATACTTGTTTTACAGATTTTCAGAATCCACTAGGATTATCTTTTTGGTAAGTGGGTTAACCAACTAAGTGTGCCATTGCTTTGGGGATCAACAAATAACCCAAGCCAGACAGATCAGAGACATTGAGACTCAATTCTAGGAATTTTGAACTACAGGATCATTCACTGCCCACCAGGACTGTATGGATTTTATGAACCTAGAATTCATGGAGAAAGATCATTGAGAAACTCTTAACCAGAGACAATTGTAAAATTAAGTTGGTTTTATTTTTAAAATAGAACACATTTGCTTTGAAGCCTTATTAGTAAACTTCAGAGAACTGAAGAGTGGAGATCATGCTAGATTTCTCATACTACTAGTTGAATACTGTATCTGCATGCAGGCAGGTATGTGTGCATGCACATATAGTGTACGTGAATGAGTGTAGGCATGTATTTGCTTGAATGTAGCAGTTATAAAATTGAAAGAGCATGGGATTTCCCTGCTCTATAATTTTTCCTGCTCTACAATTGAATATTGGGGTATGGAAAAATTGGAGTGTTAAGGAAATTGCATTGTAAGAAAAGCCATTAAATGTTACTTGGTTGTTTTAGTCTAACTAGAGAAATATTAAAATATTATCAGGAGGATTATGGGAGCCAGTTCTAGACCCGGCTGCCCCTCTTCCAATTCAGCTCTCTGCTATGGCCTGGGAAAGCAGTAGAGGTTGGCCCAAGTGCTTAGGCCTTTGCACCCACACAGGAGACCAGGAAGAAGCTCCTGGCTTTGGATCGGTGCAGCTCTGGCCGTTCTGGCCATCTGGGGTGTAAACCAATGGAAGGGAAGACTTTCTCTCTGACTCTCTCTCTCACTGTCTGTAACTCTACCTTCTAAATAAATAAATAAAATCTTTGAAAAAAGAAATATCAGGAGGGAGCAAGAACCTTTATTTTTTTCTTCTCCAAAGGGATCCCCGTTCTTTTGGTTAATTAGCAACTGCTAGATTTTCTCCTCAGCTTGATTCAGAGGAGCATGTATCCTGATTTTGCACTCTTAAAATCTACACTTTGCCAGCATAAATTGGCCGACAGATATTCTAAACTCCCTGACCTTCTGTCTGTCTCCAGATACGTACTTCAGGTTGTTGTTTTAAAAGACTCTATGATCTTACCCTTTTCTTACTTTATAATGTGCTACTAGAATTCTTTTCTGACTCTGTCAGTGATGATTTTGATCATGTGTTGTTGGGGGGGATATGATAATTTGTTAAGAGCAGCAATATTTTTCAGATTTAAAACTCATTCTATATGAAATAAATAATTTCATTTTATTCATATATGGGTAAGGTATTACTATTATTAATGATCAAGCAAATCCATATTCTAACAACTGATAGTGATACTGTATTATAGTAAGCAAGCACCCCCTTTTTTTTTTTAAGATGTATGTGTTAACTTGAAAATGAGAGTTAGAGAGAGGGGGAGAGGCAGAGAGAAATATTCCATCTGCTGGTTCACTCCCTAGATAGCTGGGACAACCAGGACTGGGCCAGGCCTGGGGCTACGAACTTCGTCCTGGTCCCCCACATGGGTGGCAGGGGCCCAAGCACTTGGACCACTTTCCACTGCTTTTCCCAGTCCATTAGCAAGGAGCTGGATTGGAAGTGGAACAGCCAGAACTTAAACTGGCATCCACATAGAATTCCAGCTCACAAGCAGCAGCTTTACCCACTGTACCACAATGCCTAGCCCTTAAAGCACCCCTTTTAATAAGGTATCTATGTAAGCATGTCCCCAGCTATTTAGAAGTTAGATTTTAGGGGTCAGTGCTATGGTGTAGCAGGTAAAGCCACCATCTGCACTGCCGGCATCCTGTATGGGCACTGGTTTGGGTCCCGGCTGCTGCACTTCCAATTCAGCTCTCTGCTTTGGCCTTGGAAAGCAGTGGAAGATGGCTCAAGTGCTGGGGCCACTGCACCCACTTGGCAGACCCAGAAGAAGCTCCTGGCTCCTGGCTTCGGATCAGCCCAGTTACAGCCATTGCAGCCATTTGGGGAGTGAACCAGCAAATGGAAGACTTTTCTTTCTCTCTGCTTCTGCATCTCTGTAACTCTGCTTTTCAAATAAATAAATAAATAAATATTTTTTAAAAAGTTACATTTTAGATAGTAATAAAGCATTCGTGTCAGGGAAATGCAAATTAAAACCACAATGAGGTTTCACCTTAGTCCAGTTAAAATGGTTTTCATTCAGAAATCAGTAAACAACACATGCTGGTGAGAATGTGGGGAAAAGGTACCCTATTCCCCTGTTGTTGGGAATGTAAACTGGTGAAGCCACTGTGCAAGACAGTATGGAGATACCTCAGAAATCTGAATATCCACCTACCATATGACCTAGCTGTGCCACTCCTGGGACTTTACCCACGGGAAATGAAATGAGCGTCTGAAAGAGTTAGCTCTATCCCCATGTTTATTGCAGCTCAATTCACAATAGCTAAGATATGGAATCAACCCAAATGTCTGTCAGCCGAAGACTGGATAAAGAAATTATGGGATATATACACCATGGAATATCACACAGTGGTTAAAAAAAAAAAAAAAAAAAAAAAAAAGAAATCCTGTTGTTTACAACTAAATGGATGAAACTGGAAAACATCATACTTAGTGAAATAAGCCAGTCCCCAAAGGACAAATACCTCATGTTCTCCCTGATCTGTGATAACCAATAGAGCCCCTAGAAGGTAATCTGTAGAAGTGAAACGAACACTTCAAGGTGCAATGGCTTTGAACAGCCCTTGTCTCAACTATTGAGGAACAGTGTTTTGTTTTTTTCCATACAACTTGTTGAACTCTTAAGTTAGAACAGAGTTAATAATGTGTATATAAAGTAAACTGAAGCCGGCGCTGCGGCTCAGTAGGCTAATCCTCCGCCTTGCGGCGCCGGCACACCGAGTTCTAGTCCCGGTCGGGGCGCCGGATTCTGTCCCGGTTGCCCCTCTTCCAGGCCAGCTCTCTGCTGTGGCCCAGGAGGGCAGTGAAGGATGGCCCAAGTGCTTGGGCCCTGCACCCCATGGGAGACCAGGATAAGCACCTGGCTCCTGCCTTCAGATAGGGACGGTGCGCCGGTAGCAGCGCACCAGCTGCGGCGGCCATTGGAGGATGAACCAACGGCAAAGGAAGACCTTTCTGTCTCTCTCACTGTCCACTCTGCCTGTCCAAAAAAAAAAAAAAAAAAGTAAACTGAAAATAGATCTTAGTAAAAATTAAAAATGGTAGATTAGGAGAGAGAGGAGGAAGAGGAGTGGGAGTGGGAGTGTGGGTACGGTGGCAAGAATCACTATATTCCTAAAGTTGTATTTATGAAAAGCATGAAGTTTGTATTCCTCAAATTAAAGATTTTTTGGGGGAAAAATTCACCAAATCTGTTATTCTTCTGGAACAAATGGCATTGGGACAACTTTAATTGATTGTCTGGAATCCTGATGGAGATGGATGTCAACTTTGTTATTAGACAACATTGTTGATTGGTAAACAGTGTCTGGAAGGCTAATGACCTATATACCTAACAGAAAGTCAGAGTGCCAGAACTTCAGAAACTATGTCTGTGGGACTGCTGAGAGACATTTTGGTTCTTCAGAGAATTTGGGACTTCTAAACCAGGGATTATTTGTGCATCTCCTTGTGAGGATCTGTACCTTCATAACTGTACTGTCATTTAAGGAACAAAAGTATAGCTCGCTGTCTTAGTTATTTTTTTTGTAAAGACTTCTGCTGAAGAGAAGTTTCAGGGCTTCTCTGCTGTGTTTCCTGTCCTGTATTCTTTTGAGTTAGAAATGCTGAGTGTGGACTATCTAGTTTGATGTAATTTGATTATTTAGTTCAGCTGAAACAGAGTAGCTACTGCAGATAACGTTTTCGTAATATCATTACCTTTATATGAAATATTGTTCATTAATTGTATGGAGAGTTATGATAGAACAGAAAATTACAAAGTCTAATTTAGTCCTTGTTATGAGCGCTATGGGTGGAGACATGGTAAATAGAAGTTTGAAAGGTTAAAGAATAGATAATACTAGAATAGCCACAGAGAAAGTATCTGCCTAATGAAAGATACAGATGGTAAACACATTGAATTCATAAGAAGGAGATGCTTATATACCTCTAAAAGCCAACATGTGAGTGAAGCGTGAATATTTTATATGTTATAAAAGAATATTCTGTGGGAGAAAATAAAATCAAAGGTAGGAATATGTATGTATGTATTTCTTAGATGACTTAGTTTCTGCAGATAAAATTTGATGGGACTGTGGCATTATGGTACAGTGGGTTAAGTCACTGCCTCTGATGCGGGCATCCCATATAGGTGCTGGTTTGAGTCCCAGGTGCTCCACTTTCTATACAGCTCCCTGCTAATGTGCCAGGAAAAGTAGCAGTTTGGCCCAAGCGCTTGGGGCCCTGCCACCCATGTGGAAGATCCAGATGAAGCTCCTGGCTCCCGGATTTGGCCTGGCCCAGCTGGCCTTTGCAGCCATTTGGGGAATGAATCAGTTATTGAAAAATCCGTCTGTCTCTGTCTTTCTGTCTCTCCTTCTGTAACTCCGCCTTCAAATAAATAAATCTTTAAAAACAGCATTTCAGATTTTAAGTATCTTCTTTCAATATATGATAACATGACAATTTACTTTTACAATGTTTTCATCATATTCCCTGTTCAGAGTGTCAGCTACTTGTGCCTATGGAGCTCTAATCAACATTGATATACGTTATGCTGTGTTTGTAAAATGCACACCAAATTTTGAAAAAGCATGCTGTGAAACATTTTTTTTTTGCTGATTACCAGTTAATGATATAGTAGATGAATAAAATATTAATTTAGCATGCATATTAATATCAGTCTAATTATCAATAAGTATTAGATATGAATGCCATTAATATTATAAATACTAGCTTTGTTTTTTAAAAACTGGAGGTGAAGTTTAGATAACATGAATTTTACCTTTTTAAAGTATAAAATTTAGTGGCATTTAGTACATTCACTTAGTGTAGTTTCAAGTCATTTTTGTCAAACAGAAGAAAATCCTATACCCATTAAGCAGTCACTCCCTAGTTCCCTTTTTCTCTGTCCCTTGGCAACTATCAATCTGCTTTCTGTCTGTGGATTATTTATTCTTGATGTTTCATATAAATGGAAAAATACAACATGTGACCTTTTGTGTATGGCTTCTTTTATTACAGGAGTAGAGAAGGTCCAACTTACAGGCCATATAAAGCTTGCAAAATTGTTTGGTCTGTCCCTGCCAAGGCAGCTGCAGGTGGGACTTAAAATTCAGTAAATCTAAAATGGGCTAATTTTTTAATTAGCTAATATTGATAATTTTGTATGGCCTGTGAATGACTTTATAAATACCCAAACGGCCCTTGGCAGAAAAAAGGTTCTTCACTCCTGAAATACTTGCAAAGTCCATTTAAGTTATAACTTATCAGTACTTCATTTCTTTATAGCTGATTCATACTCCACCAAATACTCATACACACACACACACACACATACTGTATTTTGTATATTCATTTATCAGTTATTGGTTATTTGGGGTATTTGCACCTTTTTGCTGTTAGGAGTTGTGCTACAATGAATGTTTGTGTATGTTCTCAATTCTGTTTATGTGTCAGAAGTAGAATTGCTAGGTCATATATGGTAATTCTGTGATAAACTTTTTGAGGAATTTTTCTGTTTTCCTCAACAACTATACCATTTTACATTCCCCAGAAGTGGGGGTAGGGTTCCACTTTTTCTGTATCCTTGTCAACCTTGGTTACCATGTGTTTGTCTTTTAATTAATCACATCTTAGTGGGCGTGAAGTGATATCTCATTGTGACTTTCATTTGTATTTCCCTAATGACTAATGATATTGAATCTTGTTTCCAAGTACTTCTTGGCCATTCATGTATTTTCTTTGGAGTAATGACTATTCAGTTACTTTGCTCATCTTTTAATTGTTTACCATTTTGTTGAGTTGTAAGAGTTTTTATGTATTTTGGGTACCAGACATGATTCTGCAAGTATTTTCTCCTATTCTGTAGGTTATGTTTTTCACTTTCTTGAAAATATCCTTTGATATTAAAAATTTCCAGTTCTATTACTTATTCATAATTAATAACAAAGTTATTGATCATGATAAAGCCTAGTTTTTTTTTGTTTGGTGCTTATTTTTTGGTGTCATCTAAGAATCCATTTTCAAATCTTATTTTTTTCTAAAGGCATTATAAATTAGCTTTTATATTTAGGTATTTGATTTATTCTGAATTAATATTTGTATATAGTTTAAGGCAGGAATGTAACTTCATTCTTATGCATGTGAATATTCAGTTGTCCCAGTACTATTCGTTGAAGAGGTCTTGACCCATTGAAATGTCTTGCCATGCTTTCAAGTCAATTGATTATAGAAATGAGCTTTTTTATGGGCACTCATATGTCTGTTCTTACTCCAGTTCCACAGTGTTTTGATTATCTAAGTTTTTTTAAAATATTTATTTATTTATTTGAAAATCAGAGTTACACAGAGGCAGGAGCTGCGCCGATCTGAAGCCAGGAGCCAGGATCATCTTCCAGGTCTCGAAGGACTTGGGCCATCTTCTACTGTTTTCCCAGGCTATAACACAGAGCTGGATTAGAAGTGGAGCAGCCAGGTCTCAAACTGGTACCCATGTGGAATGCCGGCACTTCAGGCCAGCGCCGGCCCCATAATTATTTAAGTTTTGAAATGGGGAAATACGTGTCCTGAAGTCTATTTCTTTCACATGTAGCCTTTGAGTTTATAAAGAGATTTCCTTCAATACGAGCTTACAAAAGGAAACAAAGAAAAACTCTGTCTTCACAGATTGTGTGCTGTAGCACTTCTTCAGTGCCCAGCCAGGCCATAATTCTGTTTACCTTTTTTTTCCTACTGATGCTGAAACTAGAGATCAATGCAAGATGAAAACAAGGGGTCTTCTTGGCTCTTTGCTAAACATGTGTGCTGTTCTGGGTATGCTGTGGGGTTTTTAAATTCCCCAATGTAGGTGAGGTGCATTTTGATTGCTGTAACTCCTTAAATAAGCTTTCTTTTCAGCTTTTCCTCCTGTGGTTTCTGTACATATAGTGTTGGCCTTCACTGTAATATTTTGCCTTCATGGTAACCACTGGTTGTTCATGTATCTTGCCTTAAATGTGTTTGAAAAATTCAACTCCTAACATTCTTCCCAGACAAGTTAGAACAGAAAGGCATGATTCTTGAGATTCTTGATTTGTTCTGTTCCCTTTGGAACCAGGGGCAGGTTCCCACCCTGGGTATGTGGGCTACCATCTTTAGGAGCCAGTGCCAAGAAGGGGATGGTGGTGGTTAGGATGAGGTCAAGTTGCCTTTTTCTTGATTCTGTATTTGCTTGGTTACTCTAAACCTTTGATTCCCAACCAAGTTGACTCATGTAAACTTCTTGGTCTTTCAGTGCTTCTGTCAAAGGATAGGCCTTTAGAACTGCCTATCTCATTATTTTCACTGTAATCCTCTTTGTACTCTCAAAAATATAACTACTAGAAAATTTAAATTGTGAATGTTGCTCACCTTATATTTCCATTGGACAGTGATGGTGTTGTGAAAATCAAATCAATTTATGTTGCATTTGAAAGGAAGAACTATCAAAATTTCAGAGGGACCACAATTACACGGTTGAATTAGAATTAGTTATTTGCAGTTATATGAAGGTACTTCAAAAGTTGATGGAGTGTACACAATCTCATTTTACACCAATTTTTTGAAGTAGCCTCAGGCTTTTATTTCCAGACTAGTGTAACTTTTTCAGAACAGGTTTCTAAACTGCCTTCTGTGGATGAAGTGTTGAAAACTCTTGAAATTTGCCCGGATTCTCATTAGATTAAATGTACAACTCCTCTTGTGCTGTCTACTTTTCTAAAGGTACTCTTGATGTGTATTTATAGCAAGAGCAGAGCATTTTCCATGCCTCTTCATCTGATTTTTCTGTTATTTCTAGATTCCTTTATGCATGTATTTAATGAATGTCATTTTGTGGAGATGCTTCTAGAATTTCCAGTTTGTTTTTTTTTTTTTTTAAGATTTTTTATTTATTTATTTGACAGGTAGTTACAGACAGTGAGAGAGAGAGACAGAGAGAAAGGTCTTCCTTCTGTTGGTTCACCCCTCAAATGGCCGCAATGGCTGGCGTGCTGCACCAATCCGAAGCCAGGAGCCAGGTGCTTCCTCCTGGTCTCCCATGCAGGTGCAGGGCCCAAGCACCTGGGCCATCCTCTACTGCCTTCCCAGGCCACAGCAGAGAGCCAGACCCGAAGAGAAGCAACCGGGACTAGAACCCGGTGCCCATATGGAATACCAGCGCTGCAGGCATAGGATTACAAGTGAGCCATGGCGCCAGCCCCAGAACTTCCAGGTTTGACCATATCCAGAACACTCAGCTGTTGGTGATTTTTGATACCGTATGTGGAGATATTTACCT
Organism: Oryctolagus cuniculus; assembly: GCF_051225735.1. Taxonomy (NCBI): domain Eukaryota; kingdom Metazoa; phylum Chordata; class Mammalia; order Lagomorpha; family Leporidae; genus Oryctolagus; species Oryctolagus cuniculus. Next base: position 61,491,722 of record NC_142878.1, read on the forward strand.
TTTCTGTTGCTTAATCTAGGTCCTTGCCACTGACTCCTTAATTGTTCAGTTTACTTATCTGACCCCTAAAGAATTGGCATCCTAGCTGTTCAGAGTTGGCAGCTTACTCTGTTTCTCAGGTCTCTATCATTAAATGTTAAGAAGTAACATATACTGTCAGTTTAGGTAAAACTGCACTCAGTTTGTCCCTGCAGGCACATTCCTTCTATTAAATGAGGTTACAAGGTTTTGACCTTAGAGAAGTTGACACTGTATTCAAAAGTTGTGAGTACCAAATACAAGGGATTCTGCTGGCTTCTCTTCTGAAAACCATCTTCAATATGGAGGGTCTCTTGAATCTCTCTAAATGGACAGAATGTCTTCATTGCATGCTCTTGTCACTGTCCAGATGCAATGAGATGAGTGTTACTTCAACCCAGTCATAAGCCCTTTCATGTCTCACAGATGAAACTGGGCAGTTTTACTGAAGACAGTGAAAATAATAGAGTACTAAAGAGTCAAAATAAAATAAATAAATAAAAGAATAAAAAAAGATTAGTAGACTCCCATGGAACCTTACTTCTTGGGAAAAAAAGAACTTCCTGAAAAGCTATATAGTGTTACAGTTAGAATGTCACCTATCTAACCCACATTCGAAAAATGGAAGTGTCACCTTTTTTGCTTTAAGTAAGAATGTTTTACTTGTTTATTTTAAAGATTGATATTTTTATTTGAGAGGCAGAGAGTGACGGAGGAAGTCGGGGAGGGGGGAGAGAAAGAGTGAAAGAGAGATCGGTTTTCTATCTGCTGGTTCACTCCCCAAATGGCTGCAATGGCCAGAGCTGGGCCAATCAGGATCCAGGAGGTTCTTCCAGGTCTCCCACGCAGGTGCAGTGGCCCAAGGACTTGGGCCATCTTCTGCTGCTTTCCCAGGCCATAGCAGAGAGCTGGAGCAGAAGTAGAGCAGTTTGGACTCAAACGGGCACCCATATGGGATGCTGCACTGCAGGAGGTAGCTTTACCTGACCCAGTAAGTAAGGATTATTTAACCTCAGTCAACCATCAGGTACCAATTATCTGAATCTTTCATGCAAACTTCATGTGACAGAAACATTTACAGATTTGCCTAATCTCCTCCCAGGCATCAGGGAAGAATACCTGAAAAGGAAGAAATATAATTAGATAATGAATTACAAGTTAGAGATTATCTGCGGTCACCCTGGAATCTGTCTCTCACTAAACCCATGCTTCTTTTCAAGGGTAGAAGTCATATTTCTCTTACCTCTCAGAAACCTCTCTCTGGAATATCTTTTTTTCTTGAAATTGGGGTTTCGACATAATAGGAATCTAGAATTGTTTCTCCTGCCTGTCTGTCATCTTGAGTTCATATCTGCTCTGTTGCGACACGGCTATCTTTTGTAATTCCAACATGGGAGCATCCTGTTTTTCTTTAGGGAAGACTTTACTTTCTATCTGTCCTGTAATTTCCACAGAGCAACCACTTTAGTAAGATGAGCCCAACATGTTTAGCAGACATAATGTGCATAAGAGGTGATTTGTGGGATATTCAGTAGGAGAATTTGGAAGGAAGTGATGGATGTCAGGCTATATTTGAGCAAGTCAGTGTGACTAGGGAGAACTATAAATTGTAGGTGTTCTCAGCTCTTTCAAGTTGATGGGTTGTCTGTATTGTGCCAGGTACAGAAGGTTTTGACATAAAGGATGGGAGCAAAACTGTTAAAATTGACTGTATTGCACTGAAAGTTCACTGTTGTATTTACTTTATTTTTTTAAAGATGTATTTATTTATTTGAAAGGCAAAGTGACAGATAGCAAGATCTTCCATCCACTGATTCACTCCCCAAATGGCTGCAATGGCCAAAACTGGTGTGATCAGAAGCCAGGAGCCACATGGATTCAGGGGCACAAACATTTAGGCTGTCTTCCGCTGCTTTCCCAGGCTCACAAGCAGGGGGCTTGATCAGAAGTGGAGCAGTTGGAACTTGAACCAGCACCCATATGGGATGCGAGGCTTTACCTGCTTTGCCACAGCACTGGCCCCTACTGTTGTATTTTAAACGGCAAGTGTACAAAAGTGCTAATTCCTGTTACAGGGGCTCTACATATGTGGGAGGATGTTTAAGAACATAGGGAATGGATTTTTAAATGGGTAATGCATGCACATAGTAAAAATTTTGAAAAATATATAAATGTTTAATGAAGATTACTCTGTCTCATTTACTCTCACTAGAGACATGGTTACCAGTTGTTAATGTTAAGATTCTATTCATAGGGGCTGGCATTGTGGTGTTTCCTGTAAAACTGCTACCTATGATGCCAGCATCCCAGTTTATATCCTAGCTCTGCTTCCAATCCAGCTCCCTGCTAGTGCACCTGGGAAAGCAGCAGCAGATTACCCAGGTGTTTGGGCTTCTACCACCACTGTGGGAGACCTGATTGGCGTTCCAGGCTCCTGGCTTTGGATGAACCTGACCCACCTAGCCCTGGCTGTTATGTCATTTGGGAAGTAAACCAGTGGCTGGAGGATCTCCTTCTTCCTTTGTAACTCTGCCTTTCAAATAAGTAAAATAAAATTTTTTTAAAAGAAATGAATCAGAATAGAAAGTAATGTCAGGGAATATGTGCATCTTAAATTTTTTTTCATTTCGTTTTAAAGATTTAATTATTTATTTGAAAGAGTTACAGAGAAAGACACAGACAGACATCTTCCGTCCACTGATTCACTCCACAGATGGCCTCAATAGCTGAGGCTGAGCCAGGCAGAAGCTAAGAGCTTCATGCTGGGTCTCCCTCGTGGGTGGCAGGGGCCCAAGCACTTGGGCCATTGTCCTTTCCTTGGCATGTATAATGCTTTTCCCAGGCTTAGCAGAGAGCAGCCAGGACTCTAACCAATGCCCACGCGGGTTGCCAGTGTCACAGGTGTTGACTTTACCTGCTATATCACAAAGCCTGCCCTGCATCTTAAATTTTGATAGGTTTTTTCCAAATTATTCTTCAAACATATATTAATTTATTCTCCATTCTTTCATCAGTGCCTAAGTTTAAAAAAGTGTTGATATTTATTTTGCATTTATTTTGCATTCCTCTTACTGTGAATAAAGTTAAACTTTTATGACATTTATATTTTTCTTCTGTAGATTTTATTCATGAACTTTATTTTCTTTTTGATATTTTTCTACTGATTTTTGGAATTATTTTAAAGGAAATATTTTTCTGTTATATCTTGCTTATACTAGACAAAATGATGTGCCTTCTATCCCCCAAAGATAGCCTTATCCTAATTCCCAGACCCTGAAAATATCTTAGAATTTTGCAAGTGTCATTAAGGTTATGAAATAGGTATGGGAAGATTATCTTCATAGGTCCATTCTAGTTCTTAAAGGGTAGAATTTTCTTGACTGTGAGACCATGGTCAAATAGATGTGACTGTACGGTGCTCAGAGAAGCAGTGTTCCTGGCTTTGAAGGCAGACGGGGGCATGAGCCAAGAAGGGACAAGAAGCTAAAATTAATACTACAATTCATGATTAAATAAGAACATTAGAATAAAATATAAGAAATTTAAAAATAACCCTTATTGGAGAAGGGTCTAAGATCCAGAGATCATTAAAATATAAGAGGATAAACTCAGCTGTGTTAAGCACATTTCTACACAGCAAAAATACCATAACAATAGGCAACTAACAAATCAATAGAAAAAATAGCATATATGTACTCTTGTAAGTATGATGATGACCTTTAGTAGCTGGAAAAGGCAAAGAAAGTGGTCCTGTTCTAGACACTTCAGTTTTAGCTCAGAGAAACTCTTTGAACTTTCAATTTATAGACTCATAAATTTGTGTTGTTTTAAGCCACTAGTTTGTGGCATTTTTTTCTTGTGTTAACAGAAAACTAATAGGACTAAATCTATGCCCTACTTTTTTCTCTCATTTTATTACTTGTCCTTATGGTGTTTTTGCTGTGTAGGAATGTGTTGACCATAATTGAGTTTATCCTCATATTTTAATGACCTCTGAATGTTAGGCCCTTTTCTTACTATAAGAATTATTTTTAAATTTCTTATATTTTATCCTAACACTTTTATCTAATCATGAACTCTGGTAGTAATATTGACTTCTATCTTCTGATCTCTTTTTTTTAAAAGATTCATTTACTTATTTGAAAGGCAGAGTTAGAGTGAGAGAGTGAGAGTGGGGGGATGCGTAATGATCTTCCATCCACTGGTTCATTCTCTAAATGGCCACAGTGGCCAGGACTAGACCAGGCCAAAGCTATGAGCTTCATTCATATCTTCTAAATGGGTGGCAGGGGCCATCTTCTACTGCTTTTCCAGGTGCATTAGTGGGGAGCTGGATCAGAAGCAGAGCAACTGGAACTTGAAATAGTACCAATATGGGATGATGGCACTGCAGACAGCAGTTTAACCTGCTGTGCCACAGCACTGGCCCCCTATCTTTTCATCTCTTAGTGGCAGTGAATGCTATTTATTGTTCAGCTTGTCTGACAGCTAGAGAACTTTAGAAGTCGTAGTATCAATGCTGGTAATTAAAGGAGTCATGAGGAATGAACCAGTAGTGATATCAGAAGGCAGAGGACATGCATAGTAGTTACAGTTTTTGAACTACATCAAGTTGATAGTACTGTCAAGAAGAATCTAGAATAGTTGATTCTAAAGGAATAGTTTGTGAGTACCTCTATCCTTCCTACTTTAGTGTTTTTTTTTTTTTTTTTTTTTTTTTTTTTTTTTTAAGATTTATTTATTTGAAAGGCAGACTTAGGTTAGAGGCTGAGGAAGAGAGCAAAAGAGGTCTTCCCTCCACTGATTCACTACCCAAATGGCTGCAACAGCCGGAGCTGGGCCTATCCAAAACCATGAGCCAGGAGCTTCTCCCAGGTCTCCCACATGGGTGCGGGGGCCCAAGGACTTGGGCCATCTTCTCCTGATTTCCCAGGCCATAGCAGAGAGCTGGATTGGAAGTGGAGCAGCCGGGACTCACACCAGTGCCCAAATGGGATGCTGGTGCTGCAGGCAGTGGCTTTACCTGCTCCACCACAGTGCTGACTTCCCTACTTTAGTTTTAGTTCTCCTTCTGGAAGGAGACTTGGTTAGATGTAAGTGCTTCCAAACAGTTTGTGGAAGACTAGGAATACTCATACTTGATACTTAACTGTGATTAATAGTCTTTAAAGTAAAAGGTTCTGAGAAGGGGTTTATTGCCTAGGTTTGCAATATAATATCATCATAAATTCAGAATAAGACCAATTTAGACAATTTCAGAATGCAGATACTGTAATATCATAAAGTTGATTTAATAGATCAAGTCATTGGTATAACATTAGGCATCTAACTATGAAACACACACAATACTGAGCATTTGCATGCACATCCTCATTTCACTCCTACCACACTAGTAGGTACAGTTATTGTCTACCATTTTACAGACCTGGAAAAAGGAGTGCACGGAGTTTAAGTAATTTGCCTAAGTCTATAATTTAACTTTTAAGTGGTGGCACTGCCTTTGAAACTTGGAAGATCTTATTGGATATTAAGCAGAATGCCTTGTGGTGCTTCAGATTGATATTATATGGAATATTTGCTCCAGTTTTTAAAGTTGCCAATGATAAAGGTGTAGTCCAGACCTTTATCTTTCCTTCCTTTCCTTATCTGTAAGAATGGAAATACCTACCTCATCAGAGCTGATAACAATGTGAAGTTCTCTTATTTGTTGTCAGGTCTTTTAAAACACAAATCAGAGTGTTCCATTCCATAGCTTATCATCTTGTTTCTCTGTCTCTCTCTCCCAATAGAGTACTAACCCTGAATGTAACATATAAGACCTCATGTAGCATGTCAGCTACTTGTTTTATTTCTGTGTTCTGTGTCCTGCTTCCTGTCATCTTTTGAACTTAGTGTTGGTCCTTAGATATGTAATATTTTGTGTCATGCTTTCTCCCAGGAGTGTCCTTAGCCTTTTTTTCTGATATACTACTACCATCCAAAACCCACATTGGATAGGAGTGTTAGTCATCTCCTATAATCCAATTATGTGTTATTTTATCTTTGCCTGCTAGATTATGAGCATCTGTAGAGAAGGAATTGTATTTAGGTATATGACATGTGCGTGATACGCTTTTTCTCTGAATATCTGCATTTTACCGACTTGAGAAAGCAAATACTTATTTTGTGAAGTGTGGTATCATTCTTTCTTTTCTCTTACATTCGTCTTTGTACTATTGTTTATGTTTGGATGGGTAGATGTTTGCTTAAAGTATACCTAGACACCAAAAAGAGGTTTTGTCACTGTAAACATTTCTCAATGGAAGAAAAAGGTAATTTTTTAAAAACACTGACTCTTATAGTATACATAGATCCTACCTTCATTTTTTAATTTATTTTTTAAAGATTTATTTATTTATTTATTTGAAAGAGTTACACAGAGAGAAGGATAGGCTGAGAGAGGTCTTCCATCCGCTTGTTCATTCCGCAGATGGCCTCAAGGGCTGGAGCTGCACCGATCTGAAGCCAGGAACCAGGAGCTTCCTCCAGGTCTTCCCACGCAGGTGCAGGGGCCCAAGGACTTGGGCCATCTTCTACTGTTTTCCCAGGCCCTAGCAGAGAGCTGAATCAGAAGTGGAGCAGCTGGGACTTGAACCGGCGTCCATATGGGATGCTGGCACTGCAGGCAGCAGCTTTACCCACTGTGCCACAGCACCAGCCTCAAGATAAATTTGTGTATTGAATGATATAAAGGGGTTTTATGAGGCCGGCGCCGCGGCTCACTAGGCTAATCCTCCACCTTGCGGCGCCGGCACACCGGGTTCTAGTCCCGGTCGGGGCGCCGGATTCTGTCCCGGTTGCCCCTCTTCCAGGCCAGCTCTCTGATGTGGCCAGGGAGTGCAGTGGAGGATGGCCCAGGTGCTTGGGCCCTGCACCCCATGGGAGACCAGGAAAAGCACCTGGCTCCTGGCTCATGCCATCGGATCAGCGCGGTGTGCCGGCCGCAGCGCGCCGGCCGCGGCGGCCATTGGAGGGTGAACCAACGGCAAAGGAAGACCTTTCTCTCTGTTTCTCGCTCTCACTGTCCACTCTGCCTGTCAAAAAAAAAGGGGGGGGGGGTTTATGAACTTCTCAGTTTAGGTGTAGGTGTGATTTTTTTACAGTTAGAAATTGATAGCAGTTGCTTTTCCTTCCTATGTATAAATTACTTTCATGTCATGTATACAGATTGCTTCCATATCGTCAAGATTGTTAAAAGTTTTCCCTCATTTTCTGTATTATTTTTTTGTTTCTCCTGTAACAAATTACTACAAACTTCGTGACTAAAAATGTAGAAATTGGGTATTACAACCTGAAGGTCAAGAAATCCAAATGGGTCACATTGTGTTAAAATCAAGATGTAGTTCGGTTTATGAATATAAAAGAAAGCAGAGAGGTATAGAGGGGAAGGAAAACAAAAGAAAGAATTTATGTTAGAAATGTTGAGCTTTAAAACAGTGAAACCTAAATATCACAGATAACTAGATGGCAATCAGAAATGTGTTTAAATTTAGAAAACAGATCTGAGCAATAGCCAGAGCTGTACAGGTCCTTCGGTTTTGTGTAGCAGTGGTTCTGAAATGGACAAGCCAAGGAAATTATTGATGCTGTTGAAATTGTGATTAAAGCTATATACAATCTTCCTTGAGGAAAATATACATAAAGCTGAAAACGCACAATTGCATACAATTTTGGAGGCTCATAGACTGTTTCAAAACGTTCACCAATGTGAGATTAAGAATTTTTGGTCTAAGGGGCAAAGTTGCTCTGAAATAGATTTTTAGGTCTTAAGATTTAAGCATTCATCAAAATAATATTTCCTTGCAATAATTATTAATACTTCTAAGCAAACAAAAATATATGGAAAATGAAAATAAAACCAGTGTAAGATTAGAATTCTATAGAAACTGTTGTATCACAGTGTCACTTTTTTCTAGTTACTTAGTTGAATGAAATAGATATTGTGCTAATATGTTAGCTAATTGACATTAAGGACAAAGGATGGATGGAATTTTAATCTATAAATATCATGGACAATTACAACTTACCTCATGCTAACAAAATATTACTATTAGAGTATCATTTCGTAAACATACCCACTGTTAACAAATGCATATGTAAGTCTGGAGTACTATATTGTGACATGGTGTATTCTGATCTCTCTCTAAAGTAAGCATGGAGGAGAAAAGGGAAAATTTGGAGTTTTGGTAGTGACCAGGAAATGGGAAGAATAGAAATCAGTATTAAAACTGTTTATTCTGTGTATCAATAAATGTCCTAATATGTGGTTAGAATACATGCTTTTTCTAAGGAGCTTGACTGCCAAACATTTTAAGTTTCTAAAATTTGACTTTTTTCTTATAATGAACAAATAAAGCTAGCAGGAAACACTTAATAAATTATCTAAACTTAGACCTTCAACTTAGATAGCATTTGGGTAGGCATGTAATATACTTGGTATTCACAAAGCAAGAGGACTCTTTTAAGAGGTAAAAGAGACAAAGACCACTTTAGACCAAGGACATTTTGCACTTTATTTTAGTTAAAGCTGTTAGTGCCTGTAAAACTTTCTGTAACTGTATATTTAATTTGTTAAGAAATATTTTGTCTATACGCAAATTTGAAAATGAAGCTGTCATATGCATTTATCCATAAAATGAAATAAAATATAACTTTTGAGTTGTTTTGGCTCAGATGGTACTGTTATTTTCAAAGAAACTATGTGGATCAGTATAACTGAGGCAAAATTTATGTTTGGTCATCGTCTTTTGCCTTTTAACTTTATTGAAATACCAGTTGAAATTTATAGAAAATAACGCTCATGGTTACTTTGAGAATTTTACATATGGAGCACTTGCTTTGTAGTTATAATCTCATCAGCTACCTCCAAAATGTACCACATCAGTACAGTCCTCCCTGTGTGCATTATTTTTTTTTTTTAAAGATTTTATTTATTCATTTGAAAGGCAGAGTTACAGAGAGTCAGAGGCAGAGAGAGAGAGAGGAAGAGAAGTCTGCCATCCGCTGGCTCACTCAGGGACTGATCTGAAGCCAGGAGCCAGGAGCTTCTTCCAGGCCTTCCACGCGAGTGCAGGGGCCCAAGGACTTGGGCCATCTTCCACTGCTTTCCCAGACCAGAGCAGAGAGCTGGATCGGAAGTAGAGCATACGGGATGCCAGCACTGCAGGCAGTGGCTTTACTCGCTATGCCGCAGCGCCACCCCGGCTCTGTGCAATATTATTGCCCTAGTCCATCCCAGTGTTACCTCTTACCTGGACTTCTACATCATTAATTCCTATGATTTCAGGAGTTTTTTTTCCTCTGTGCAGCAGTTTTGGGAGGCATGACCTTTTGGGGGTTGAGGTCATCAGGGTGGAACTGTTGTGAATGCTTTAATAACTGTTTCAGAAGGGCTGGAGGGACCGGCGCTGTGGCTCCTGGCTATAGATTGGCTTGGCTCTGGCTGGTGCAGCCATTTGGGGAGTGAACCAACGGATGGAAGACCTCTGTCGCTACCTCTCTCTAACTCTGTCTTTGAAATAAAATAAATCTTTGAAAAAGGGGGGGAGCTTGAGAGAGGGAGAAATTTTGTGCCTTTTGCCTTCTGCCATGGGAGGTCACAGTGCTCTTAAAAAGAAGATAAACAATCGGCCAATAAGCACATGAAAAGGTATTCAACATCATGCATAGTCAGGGAACTAGAAATTAAAACCACAGTGAAATGCCATCGCTCCCTACGATATATAGAACTAAAAAGACTGAGAACACCAAATACTGGCAAGTTTGTAGAACAACTGAAACTATCATGCAATACTGATGAGAATACAAACACTTTGAAAAATAGTTTGTTAGTTTCTTATATAGTTAAACATTTCCCTATCCCGTAACTTTTTCATTCCATTTATAGGTAATCATCTAAGAGAAATGAAAACGTATATCTACAAAAAGACTTGTACAAAAATAATTATGACATAGTAGCCAACAATTAGGGATAATTCAAATACTCATCAGCATAAGAAACAAAAAATTGTGATAAATTTATTCAATTAGAGGACTATTATGTGATTTTAAAAAAGAATGAACTTTTTATACACAAAATGACTTAGTATGCAGAAGAACTTTTACAAAAAGGGTACAAGTGGTAATTCTATTTGATTGCATTTGTGTGAGGGCCAAAACCAGGCAAAACTATGTGTTAAAAAAGAGCAAATTTCTGATGGAAAGGCAGCATAAGGGAATTTTCTGGTATGATGAAAATGGTCCACATCTTGTTTATCATGTTGTTTGTATGTGTGTCTTAGTCTGTTTGAGCTGCTGTAACAAACTAATGCAAACAGGAGAGTTTATAAAACAACAGAAATTTCTTATTTTTTGAGAAGATTTATTTTATTTGAGAGGCAGGGTTAGGCACACACACACACACACAGAGAGAGAGAGAAGAAGAGAGAGGGAGAGGGAGAGGGAGAGAGAGAGAGAGAAACAAAAAGAGAGATCTTCCATTCAGTGATTCACTCCCAAAATGGCCACAACAGCTGAGGCTAAGCTGTGCTGAAGCCAGCAGCTTCTTCCAGGTCTTTCATGTGAGTGGCAGGTACCTAAGCACTTGGGCCCTATTCTGCTCCTTTCGCAGGCCATTAGCAGGGAGCTGGATTGGAAGTGGAGCAGCGAGTCTTGAACTGGCACCTATATGGGATGGCAGCAGCTCAACCTGCTACACCACATTGCCATCCCCCCCACCCCAAAATTTATTTTACAGTTCTGGAAATCGAGGATCTAAGTGTTAGTAGAATTGGTGTCTGGTGAGGGACCCCTGTCTAGTTCATAGATGGTACATTTTAGCTGTGGCCTCACTGGGGAGAATGATCTAGCTTTCCTATGGTCTCTTTCATAAGAGCACTAATCACATGGCAGGAATCTATCTCTTGATACCACCTGATCGTAATTTGGGATTTCAGCATAAGGATTTTATGAAGAAATAACCATTCAGATGATAACAATGAATGTTTCCATTTGTTAGAATTTGTAGAATTTGGCATATTTAAAATCAGTGCATGATATTATAAAGTAATGTAAACTTCACTAGTATAAACAAACAGGTAAAGTTAAAACAATGGGGAACTTTCAGACAAGCACAATGACAACAGAAATGATAACTGGAAACCAAGAAGATTTAGAGACGTACTAGGAAGCACAGAAATGTTACATAGAATTTGAATTCATCATTATTCTTATTAACCAGGAGAAGTTTATGCTACTTTCAATATAATTTTCTAAGAAGTCAGCAAAGCATACTGTTTCCAGAGAATATTTCATTAATGATTAAAAATTTTGGAACTAAATGCTTAGATGTCGTATCAATCATTTAGTACATAAAGCACATTTTCTAGGTTGTAAAGAATCATTAACATTGGAAAATGATTCCGAAATGGAACTAGAACATAGTTTCTTTTAATAGAGCCTGACAAAAAGAAGACATGAAAAGTTTCTTTAGACTGATTTGCTTCATAGTAATTTAAACAGACCATTTAAATAATTTAGAGTCCCAGTTAATAGAACAAATAAAAAAAGTGACATCTAAGTATGCTTGTTTCAGCATTTTATTTATCATATATTGCAGAACCATTAGAGTTCATATGCCTTAGTTAAATTAAATGTGCTAAAACATTGCAGTAATTTGTCCTTGTTATAATATTGCAGCAAGACAACATATATAGACAGGCTTGGTGGTGGCCTCTGTAGTTTGACAGCTTAGTCTTTGGGATCTTTTCACAACTCATTTTGTGGTAAGCAAATGTGCTTGAACTATTGAAACGATGAATAGAAGGAAGAGTTCTGTAATCTTTTATTTCAAGGTTAGCCTTCAAAATAAAGGATAACCTTTACGGTTTGTTCATTTATGGGCTTTGACCTCTTTCAAGTTTATTACTTTCTGTGGACTGTCATGAAAATAGTAAACACTTTAGTCACTGCATATATTAACTAATGTAGTCTTTGGTTTCTCAGAAAACACTGACAGTTTCACTGTTTTTTGTTAATGGAAAAGCTAATTCCTGATCTTTGCATCTGTTTTAGTAATAGTTATGCACGAGTGCGAGCTGTGGTGATGACCCGAGATGACTCAAGTGGTGGCTGGTTACCACTTGGAGGGAGTGGACTAAGCAGCGTCACTGTCTTCAAAGTCCCTCATCAGGAAGAGAATGGCTGTGCTGACTTTTTTATCCGTGGAGAACGACTCAGGGACAAAATGGTAATGAATTATGTGTCTATTGCTATAATTTTAGGATACTTTCTACAAAATAGTTTACCTATTTAAAATTATAATCAGTGCATTTTTCTTATTAGAATCATTTTTGCTCATAAATCAGTGATTTTGGTTTTGGAGCTATTTTTATGTTAGAGATGATGAAATAGAATATTTCTTCACTGTGGGACATGTTGGGCTTGAGGGGATTGCTTCTTTTCCATTTGGGTTTTTATTTTTTAAATATTTATTTATTTATTTGGAAGAGTTACACAGAGAGAGAGAGAGAGAGTGAAAGAGAGGTCTTCCATCCAATGGTTCACTCCCCAGTTGGCTGCAATGGCCGGAGCTGTGCCAATCCAAAGCCAGGATCCAGAAGCTGCTTCCGGGTCTCCCACATGGGTGCAGGGGCTCAAGGACTTGGGCCATCTTCTGCTGCTTTCCTAGGCCAAAGCAGAAAGTTGGATTGGAAGTGGAGCAGCAGGTCTCGAACCGGCGCCCATACAGGATGCCAGCGCTTCAGGCCAGGGCATTAACCTGCTGTACCACAGCGCCGGCCCCTGCATTTGGGTTTAATGTAGGAGCATTCACATATGGTCCTCTTAGTTGTTAAACTAGGTGTACCCTGCCTCCCTTCTCCCACCATTCCTTAGGATTAGCAAATCTCAGTCTATAGGCCAAACTCATGGATGCCAGTGGGTTAAGAATGGTTTTTATATTTTAAATGGAAAAAAATGAAAAAAGAAAAATTTTGGTTTATAAAAATTATGTGAAATTCAAACTTTAGTGTTCATAAATAAAATTTTACTGGAACCTAGGCAAGGTCGTTTATGTTTTGTCTATGTCTGTTTTGACACTACAGTGATAGTGTTGAAAGAGTTGAAATAAAGTGGTAAATATCTGGCCTCTTACAGGAAAATTATTCCTGTGTAAGACTCCTGCTCTCGAGCTCTCTGTCTTTGTTCTTGTTAATCTACTTATTGTATGCCTATATCCTACCAAGTGGTAAACCTAATTTGGACACATCTTCCAATACTGTTACTTGCTTACCTCTATTTAGTGTAGAAAATTCTTTTTCCTTTAAGTCATTGACCCAAAATAACTGTTAGATCTGAAAAGCTGGATTAATAATGTTATTTCTTCAACAAGGGAATGGAAAGCATACATTTACAAGTAAAATGAAAATCTGTAAGACGCTTGCAAATACACAAATTCCTTTAAATATGTATTTGTGGCCGGCGCCGCGGCTCAATAGGCTAATCCTCCGCCTAGCGGCGCCGGCACACCGGGTTCTAGTCCCGGTCGGGGCGCCGGATTCTGTCCCGGTTGCCCCTCTTCCAGGCCAGCCCTCTGCTGTGGCCAGGGAGTGCAGTGGAGGATGGCCCAGGTGCTTGGGCCCTGCACCCCATGGGAGACCAGGAAAAGCACCTGGCTCCTGGCTCCTGCCATCGGATCAGCGCGGTGCGCCGGCCGCAGCGCGCCGGCCGCGGCGGCCATTGGAGGGTGAACCAATGGAAAAGGAAGACCTTTCTCTCTGTCTCTCTCTCTCACTGTCCACTCTGCCTGTCAAAAAAATAAATAAATAAATAAATAAATAAATATGTATTTGTGTAGCAGTTTATAAACCCATTTAGCATCTATTTTCTTTCTCTTAGAAATGTGTTTTAAGTCCTAAATAATTCTTTTGACATTAGTATTTTGAGTACAACTTGATTTTTTTTTTTTAAATTATTTATTTATTTGAAAGACAGAGAGAGATGACTTATTCCATCTGGTGGTTCACTTCCCAAATATCCACAACAGCCAGGGCTGGGCCAGACTGAAATCAAGAGCCAGGAATTCTCAGGGTCTCTTATGTGCATGATTGGAACCTAAATATCATCTTCTGTCTTCCTGGCACGTTAGCAGGAAAATCAGAAGTAGAGCAGATGGGACTTGAACTGGCACTGTGACAGGGAATGTGGCCATCCCAAGACAAGACTTAATTGCTGGATGCACTATTATAGTTTTTGGTCTTGGTTTCTTGATTTTTTTATCCACTGGTAAATAATTTCACAGAATTTTTTAGTTTTTAAATTGATTTATTTGAAAAGCAGAGCAAGAGAGAGGGAGAGACAGGTAGGGACACATAGACAGAAAAATCTTACATCTGATGGTTACACTTCAAATGCCTGCAACAGCCATGCCAGGCTGGTGTGAGGTGAGCAGCCTGGAAATCTCTCTAGGTCTCTCTCCCACGTGAGTGGCAGGGACCTGAGTACATCACCTGCTGCTTCCCAAGATGTGCCTTAGCTGGAAGCTGGTTTAGAAACAGAGCAGGGACTTGAACCCAAGGACTCTTAATAGCTGGTGTGGTATCTTAACTGCTGAGACATATGGCTGTTTCCCGTTTTAGTTAGAAAGCTACTTGTCTCTGCCCCCATTTCTTCCCCATTAAAGAGAAAGCTATCCCAAATCATCTTGAAAGCCTTTTAGCTTTAGTTTTGTAAGTGCATGATTCACTCCTGTGTTATAGATGTTGTACCATGTGTACATATTTAATAAATTTGACCATAATTAGCTTTTCAGTATTGCAGGAAACCACAAAGTCAAACGTGAATATAATAAATTCAACATGTCATCTTTTAAAAAATTAAAATATTTAAAGGTAGTTCTGGCTTTGATCAAAAATTCTGAGGATCTAAGGTGTTGTTTAATAGTGAAACTTCTTTTTAGTAATTAGAGAAGGAGAGGAGAGAAGTCAGTTGTGGAGTTAGTATTGGAGAAAAATGCTTCCTAGAAAATATGTATAAGAACAAGGCAGAGATGTCCTTGATGTGAAATAGAGGGGAAGAATTATTGAAACAGAATTCTGAATGTATTAATGGAGATTAACAGTTTAGGTTAATTAAAGGACCAAATCTGTGTTAGTAGGAGTAAGGCTGGTCAGTGATAACTCAGACTGATGTATTAGGTGATTTGCAGAGTGTGACTTTAACATAATGCTAGTGAAAATCAACCTGCAATACAGATGAGCACAAAGGTATTCCCTATGACAGGGTGTAAAATATGATACATTAACAGGAAGATAGGTTCTTTTGCTAGAAGTATGGGCCAGGAATCATCTATTGTTTCACTTAACCATTTCTCCTTGAAAAAACTTACTATGTAGCAAAGATACAAAGCATTACTGTGTAGGCATAAAAGAAAAATTACTTTCAGTTGGAGAATTGCTCTATTTCTTAGAGGGTTTAGCTATAGTAAAGCATTCAAGATTATGGACATTTATATGATCAAAGTTAGATGCAGCAACTAATGAATATAATTGGAAAATGAGCAGTCTTGTAAAGACAAATGAGACAGTGACATTGAAATAAGCAGATTAATAATTAGCCCACTCTGCTGGGTAATACATGTATGAGCAAGACTAATTCTGAAGAGAATGGTAATAAAATTGAACTAGATGTATTCTTTCTTGTTATCACTGTACATTGGACCCATTATGTCTGTTTCCGTAGGTATTCTTATCAGTTAGTTCAGGCTTCTAGTTTCTTGATTCTTTTTTGAAAGAGATACTCTGACTACAGAATCTGAAGTCTATCAGGTTCTTTGCAAATAAATAGCAGGTTTCTTTTATTTGCTAATCCTATATAATATTTAATTATGTAAAAGATAGTTGCTGAAAAGCTGTTCCATAGCCATTTTGCTTAGGGGACATATCTTAGAATCCTCTAGCTTAGGTGAATTCTAGAAATGTGATTTTTGTCTTCATACCTCATGAATAAAATTGTAGACTTGTGCCTTTTTAAAACTATTTTTAAAGATTTTATTTATTTGAAGGCAGAGTTGGAGAGGGAGAGAGGGAGTAAGGTCTTCCGTCTTCTGATTCATTCCCTAGATGGCTGCAATGGCTAGAGCTGGGCCATGCCAAAGTCAGGAGTTCATCTGGGTGTCACGTGAGTGCAGTGACACAAGGATTTGGGCTATGTTTTGTTGCTTTCCGAGGCACATTAGCAGGGAGCTGAATCAGAAGAGAAGCAATCATGACGTGAACTGGCACACATATGAGATACCAATGCAATAGGCAGCAACCTAACCTTTTACACCACAATAGTGGCCCTATAGGTTTTTTGGTTTGTTTGTTTGTTTTTATTTATTTTTATTTATTTATTTTTTGAGTGAGCAAGTGAAAGCTACTCCCATTTCCTGATTGCCTTCTTAAATGCCTGAATTGACAGACTGGGCCAGGCTGACACCAGAAGCCAAGAACTCACTGTAGGTCTTCCACATGGCTGGCAGAGATTTACCTACTTAAGCCATCACCATTGCCTCCCAAAGTCTGCATTAGCAGGAAGCTGAAGTCAGAAACCAGAGGTGGGAATTGAACCCAGGAATTCCCAGTGTGAGACACAGACAACCTAACCAACTTAATCATTAGGCCAAACACCTGTCCCTGTCCTTTAAGAAATATGTAGAGTAAGAAGAGGTACAGATGGCCAGCCACTTGTGTGGCAAATAAAGAACACTGGATAATATTTTAAAGAATATTTTCAAGTCAGAATACTGGTAGCAGTAGTGAAGAAGAAGAAGGCTTTTCTTGATGATGAAGGAAGCACTTTGGCAAAAGGCTTTTCCAGCCTTTATTTACACTTATTTTCACCAAAAATAGGTCTTGTTACATATCACAATGGTAACATTACATAGCAGCTCCACATCTACTGATCTCACAAATGGATTGAAAATATTTGAAAAACATTGTAGGTGTATGGAAACCATTTTTTTGTAATTATTCCTTAAACAATGCAAATGACAACTATTTACATAGCATTTGTTATGTAAGATATTGTAAGTAATCCAGAGATGATTTGAAATATATGGGAGGGTATACATAAGTCATTTGCAAACACTATGCCATTTTATATAAGGGGCTTGAAAATCCTTGAGTTTTGTTTATACATGGTGGCTCTGGAATCAGTCTCCACCAGGATTTTTTTCTTTTTCTTTTTTTTTTTAAAGATTTATTTATTTATTTGAAAGAGTTACACAGAGAGAGGGGGAGAGAGAGGTCTTCCATCTACTGGTTCATTCCCAGTTGGCTGCCATGGCTGGAGCTACGTTGATCCCGAGCCAGGAGCTGCTTCTAGGTCTCCTATGTGCGTGCAGGGGCCCAAGGACTTGGGCCATCTTCCACTGCTTTCCCAGGCCACAGCAGAGAGCTGGTTCAGAAGTGAAGCAGCCGGGACTCAAATTGGCACCCATATAGGATGCTGGCACTGCAGGCGGAGGCCCCACCAGGACTTTTTCAAGAAGGCATTAGTTTGTATAATTCACTCATTCACTTTATCAAAGTGATCAGAAATGATTATTTCCTATAATGCTTACCTATAAAATGTTTTGTTATATTTACAAAGGAGATGAGAGTGTTGTTTCTTGGCTTATCTGTATGTTATTCCAAATTAGAGATTCTCAACCTTTTTGCCATGAATGGGTTAAAGTAGCTGGAGCCTCTAGACTAGTTGTTTGGTAAATGTTCTTTTTCTGTGTGTGCCTGAGGAAAAAAGGTTTGGAACATAATTTGCTTTCATGCTTTATTGATGATTAAGAATTTGAAAGAAACACAAGGCTTTGGTGTTACAGCCTAAGAAAATGAAAGTATTACCTTCTTAGACTTGGGGATGGAAATGGCCCTTGTCAAGGAAAGATTTTTAGAACACGGCTGTTGTATCTCTTTCCTTTGTGTTTATAGTTCTGTTTTCTTCCTTTAGTCTTTTAACATAAATATTTATTTCCTTGGAGCATTTTGTTTTAGATTTGTTTATTTATTTGAAAGAGTTAGGGAGAGACAGAGATCTTCCATCTGTTGGTTACTCCCCAGCTGGCTGCAATGGCTGGAGCGGGACCTAGCAGAAGCCAGGAGCATCATCCAGGTCTCCCACATGGGTGTAGGGGCTCAAGCACTTGGGCCATCCTCTGATGTTTTCCCAGGCACATTAGCAGGGAGCTGGATCAGAAGTGGAACAGCTGGGACTGGAGCCAGTGCCCATATAGGATGCCAGCATCGCAGCTGGGAGGCTTTAACCCAGCATGCCACAGCACTAGCTCCCTGAAGTACATATTTTTTAAGAAATTCCTTCTATGGCGGGCGCCGCGGCTCACTAGGCTAATCCTCCGCCTTACGGTGCCGGCACACCGGGTTCTAGTCCCGGTTGGGGCACCGGATTCTGTCCCGGTTGCCCCTCTTCCAGGCCAGCTCTCTGCTTGGCCAGGGAGTGCAGTGGAGGATGGCCCAAGTGCTTGGGCCCTGCACCCCATGGGAGACCAGGAGAAGCACCTGGCTCATGCCATTGGATCAGCGCGGTGCGCCGGCCGCAGCACGCTGGCCGCGGCGGCCATTGGAGGGTGAACCAACGGCAAAGGAAGACCTTTCTCTCTGTCTCTCTCTCTCTCACTGTCCACTCTGCCTGTCAAAAAAAAAAAAAAAAAAAAAAAAAAAGAAAAAAGAAATTCCTTCTAAAATTTAACTGTTGTTTTAAGTAATTTTTTTAAAATATTTATTTATTTGACAGGTAGATTTCCAGACAGTGAGAGGGAGAAACAGAGAAAAAAGAAAAAGGTCTTCCTTCTGTTGGTTCACCCCCCAAATGGCTGCCACGGCTGGAGCTATGCCGATCCGAAGCCAGGAGCCAGGTGCCTCTTCCTGGTCTTCCACACGGGTGCAGGGGCCCAAGCACTTGGGCCATCCTCCACTGCCTTCCCTGGCCACAGCAGAGAGCTGGACTGGAAGAGGGGCAACCGGGACTAGAACCCGGAACCCATATGGGATTCCGGCGCCCCAGGCAGAGGATTAGCCAAGTGAGCCACGGGGCCGGCCCTGTTTTAAGTAATTTTTACACAGAATTTACACATCCCCCATGATAGAAACTTTCTTTTTTACATTTACTTTTCATCAGATACACTAGTCTTCTCTGTAAATGCGATGTTTCTTACGAAGATTTTATTAAAATGTTTACCATATGTATAGATTATATTTGACTGTTTTAGCTGCTTTGTATGTAGTATGTAAACTTAAAACTGAACTATCATACACCTTTAAGTTCTGTACAAATACCTGAATTAACTGTCAGTAGTAACATTAAAATTTTAAATATTTATTTCCAAACACAATTTTTAATTGTCATGAGGATTTAAAGTAGCTCTTTTGCTAAGGCTTGGGAAAACAGTAGAAAATGGCCCAAGTGCTTGGGCCCCTGTACCTGACTTGGAAGAAATTCCTGGCTCCTGGCTTCCCAGCTCAGGCCACTGCAGCCATTTGGGCAGTAAACCAGTAGATGGAAGATCCCTCTGTCTGTCTGTGACTCTGCCTCTAAAATAAATTATTAAATCTTTAAAACAACAACAAAAAAGCATATCATGTGCAAGCAGATAACAAAAGATGGAGTGGGCTAAATAGAAAGACACAGAATTACTTAGGGCACCTGAATTACTTAGGAAGTTCCATGGCACAAGACAAAGTAAGGTTATAATATAACTACTATTATAAACTCAAGACTTAAAAAGGGAAATTTTGAAATGAAGAAAGGAAAAACAAGAAACATTTCTAGCTTAGAAGTAGCCAGGGACTGGTGTGAGATAGCATGTTAAGCCGCCTCTTGGGACACCGGCATCAAGTATGAGAGTGCCTCATTGCAGTCCCAGCTACCCCATGCTTGTATCCAGCTTCCTGCTGATGGTCCTGGGAGGCATCAGATTATGGCCCAAGTATTTGGGTTCCTACCACCAGCATGGGAGACCCAGAAGGAATTCCTGACTGCTGTTGTGGTCTGGCCCAGGCCTGGCTGTTGCTGGCATTTGGGAAGCAAACCAGCAGATGGAAGATCTCTCAGTCTTTCCCTCTATTTGTGACTCTGCCTTTCAAATAAATAAATAAATAAATTATATATATATATATATATATATATATATATATATATATATATATAAAAGTTACCAAAGAGATTAAGGAGTTATTTTCAGGATAAATATAATTAGGTTGTAGATGAAATGTTTATGTAATTAAAGTGTTTTTAAAATAGTAGTTAATAGTATTCAAAAATAGTGATTTTTAGAGGAAATTAAAAAGAATTATTAATGTTCCAAAGACACAGAGAAAAGAAATAAATTTTTTAAATGGTGTTTCTTGGGGCTGGTGTTGTTGTGTAGCTGGTAAAGCCACTCACTGCCTGCAGTGCTGGCATCCCATATGGGTGCCAGTTCATGTCCTAGCTGTTCCACTTCAAATTTAGCTCCTTGTTTGTTTTGTTTTTAAGTTTTTTTTTTTTTTTTTTACCTATTTGAAAGGCGGAGTTACAGAGAGAGCAAGAGACAAGGAGGTCTTCCAATCCGCTGGTTCATTCCTTAAATAGTCACAATGGCCAGGGCTGGGCCAGGCTGAAGCCAGGCTGAAGCCAGGTGCAAGGAGCTTCATCCAGATCTCCCACATGGGTGCAGAGGACCAAGCACTTGGGCCATCTTCCTCTGCTTTCCCAGGGGCCTCAGCAGGGAGCTGGATCAGATCGGAACACTTGAACTGGTGCCTATCCAGGGTGCTGGTGTCCCGGGAGTCGGATTTACCTGCTACGCCTCTCTCTCTGTAACTCTTCCAAATGAATGTTTTTAAAAAAATCATTAAGTGGGGGCTGGTGCTATGGCCTAGTAGGCTAAGCCAAATGCGTGCTGTTCTTTGATCCAGCTCTTTGCTATGGCCTGGGAAAGCAGTAGAGGATGGCCCAAATGCTTGGGACCTTGCTACCTGCATGAGAGACCTGGAAGAAACTCCTGGCTCCTAGCTGCTAGCTTCAGGTTGGCTCAGCTCTAGCCGTTGCAGCCATTTGGAGAACCAGCAGGTGGAAGACCTTTCTCTCTTATCTCTCCCTCTGTCTATAGTACTACCTCTCAAATAAATAAAATCTTCAGAAAAAAAATCAATAACTGGGGCTTCTTTTCCATTTATTGGAGTCTAGAACAAAATTATAGTATTTTTTCTTTTAAAGATTTATGTATTTGAAAAGCAGAGTTATAGAGAGGGAGATGCAGAGGCAAAGAGAGATATTCCAATCCACTGGTTCACTGCCCAAATGGCCTTAATAGCCAAGGCTGGGCTAGGCTGAAGCCAGGAGCCAGGAACCTCATCCCAGTCTCCCATGTGGGTACAGGCATCCAAGTATTTGGACCATCTTCTGCAGCTTTCCCAGGTGCGTTAACAGGGAGCTGGATTGAAGTGTAGCAGTCGGGACTTGAACTGGTGCCCATATGGAATGCTGGTGCTGCAGACGGCAGCTTAACCTACTGTGTCACAGTGCTTGTCCCAGGATATTTATTTTCTAAGAAGAAAATAGTTATATGATTATAGCAGTAGCTTTGTTAAAGCTGGAACTCACCACCTTAAAAGACCATGGAGACATCTTTCTGCCTTGGGTTGAACATTAGGAAAGTATAGAGCAGAATTTTTCTGCTTAACTTCTCTGCTGTGCCTCCATAAGTCATTCCATTGTGAAGCCTCAATTCTTCTACAGAAGTATTCCTTCACTAAAAACATATTGTCTTAACTAGCTTTTACTTGGGGTTCACCCTCCCTAATAATTTTGTCTCTTGAAAAATATGAGTTCTATTCTCCAGAATATCATAGAGTTAGGAAAAGGGTGAGAGTAGAAGTAGAGATAATTCAGCAGCTTTTTTGCTGTTCCTTATTCCCCTTATAAATTGTTACTCTGTCACCCACATATATAAATCTATGTGTTCACACTGTGTTCTGTTGAGATCAACGTGCTATAGCTTTCATTTTCGTTTGTTGACTTAAGCAATTCCTTCCCATAACCAGGTTTTCTACATCTGAACTTCATCAGTGTTCTTGGCTACTTTTCTTTGCAGTCTTGACCTTCTGGTCTTCATTTCAGCCGGCTGCTTTCCTAGATCTGGTTGTTACCCAAAACAGTTCGTTTTACAGTATTTTACAATTTCCTGCCATTTCGTTTTTACTCTTCTACTGCTCTTCAATTTCATGCCTTCTGTATTACTTTCTGTCTCCAATTTTCTCCTACTTTCAATAGATTCTTTCTGGCTTTAATATCTTTTAATCATTACTGCTTTCTTTTTTAATTTATTGTAAATTTTCCCCATAAGTCTCTTCAACAGCTTTCTCATTTATGTTTTAGCAGAAGACATGTGGCTGAATTTTTGTCTTGCTTTATAGTAAAGCAATATAATTGAATCTTGCAACATTTCCTTTTTAACACTCCCTTTTAAAGGTGAGTCTTAAATTTGTTCATATAACATATTATTTGTTAGACAGCTACTGTGTGCTATATACTGGAAATTTATAATTTTCCATTACATAGAAATTTCAGTTTTAAGGGAATATACATTTTAGTGAGGGTAACTATTACATTAATAAGGGGAAAAATCAGGGAAAGGAGTGTAGGGGGTTTTGTGGGGAGGTTGGTTCAACTTTAGAGTGGCCATAGAAGGCATTGCTGAGAAAGTTGATGCTGTTTGTGTGAACATGATTTATAAGAATAAAACCATATATTTTAATTTATATGTTTAGACTCTGAAATCTTAAGTATTCTTAAAATAGAATGAAATTATATATTTGGTTAAGTACTTATGCTAAACTATATAAGATTTTGAATTTGATTAGTGCTGTCAAAATGTACCTCAACAGTAGTGAGAAATCTATAATTATTTGTGATTCTTCAGTTTATGCAGGAAGGTCCTTTTCATTCTTGATTCTATTCATCCTTTTCATCCCCCCCCCCATCTTGCATGAATTAACTGCAAATAAGCCTCCTAAGCTTTTCATTGCCCAATTTCACCTAACTCCTTCTCATATCTTTATGTATACCATAAAGAACTTTCTAAAAAGTTTTGGTCTGGTACTTCTTAAAAATTCCACAGTCAGAGTAGGTGTTGTGGTAGAGCAGATTAAATTGTTCCCTGTGATGCTGGCATCCCATATCAAAGCACCAAGTCACAGCTACCCCACTTCAGATCCAATTCCCTGTTAGTTGTATTTGGGAAAGCAACAAAAGATGGCCCAAGTGCTTGAGCCTCTGCCACCCATGTGGCATGTGGCTTGAGCCCCTGCTACTTCCTGACTTTGTCCTAGCCTACCTACAGGACTTGCAACCATTTGGGGAGTGAACCAGTGAATGAAAGTTTTCTCTCTGTCGTTCCTTCTCTCTGTCGCTTTGCCTTTCAAATAATGAAATAGTTATTAAAAATTCCCCAGTCATTTCTGAGAGTTTAATCTCCTTCTCTCAACACAGAAATATAATCTGGCCCCTAACCTCCTTCATCTTTATCTTTTCTCCTCCCCTCCCCTCCCCTCCCTCCCCTCCCCTCCTCTCCCCTCCCCTCCCCCTCTCTTCTCCTCCCCTCCCCTCTCCTCTCTTCTCCCCTCCCCTACCTTCCTTCCTTCCCCCCTCCCCTCCCCTCCCCTCCCGCCCTCTCCCCTCCCCTCCCGCCCTCTCCTCTCCCCCCCTCCCCTCCCCTCTCCTCTCCTCTCCTCCAATAAAAATCTTTAAAAAAAAAAAGTTTATGTGTGTTAGGGACTATAGGTAAGACAGTTTGGTTGTACTCAGGAAACAATAATGACAGGAACAGTTTTCCTTTTTATTATTACAGATAAAAAAAATGGTAAAACTTTGGAGAAGGTACTTTGGACAGGCCAATTTTCCTGTGAAGAATTGAAATTGGGAGAAATGCTGCATACAATAATGCTGAAAGCTTATCAAATTACAAGTTAGTCAGTTGCAAAGGTATTAAATGTACTTTTTTATTAAAGATTTATTTATTTATTTATTTGAAAGTCAGAGTTATACAGAGAGAGAAGGAGAGGCAAAGCAGAGAGAGAAAGAGATCTTCCCATCCATTGGTTCACTACTCAGTTGGTCACAGCAGCCAGAGCTGGGCAGATCCAAAGCCAGGAGCCAGGAGCCAGGAGCTTCCTCCAGGGATTCCATGCAGGTGCAGGGGCCCAAGCACTTGGGCCATCTTCTACTGCTTCCCCAGGCCACAGCAGAGAGCTGGATCGAAAGTGGAGCAGCCAGGACTTGAACCAGCGCCCATATGGAATGCTGGCATTGTAGGTGGCGACTTTACCCACTATTCCACAGCTCCAGTCCCATAAATGTACTGTTAATCAGTTTCTGTACAACCGTAAATTGTGTGACTTCTTTCCAAAAGTTGTTTTGTAACAATGTCAGTTGTTTAACATTGCCAACATTCCTTTGGGGTGTGGGGTACCCTGCCTACCTACTACCAGATTTTGGAGCCTTCTAATAGCTGGTTTACAAAAATTAAGATTTACCATATATCCCAAATTACCCTCTTGGTGACCCATATTTCTTACTTGCAGATGATTTCAGCTTAACACTTTCACTTTTCTTCAGAACGTTCTTCATGATCGCATTTCCTCTTTAGTTAATTATTTGTTAAAACTAATTATTATTTGTTATTATAAACTAATTATTACATTTATTAGTGAGTTAGCAATTTATACTTTTTAAAAAAAAAAAAAGATTTACTTAGCCGGCGCCGCGGCTCACTAGGCTAATCCTCCGCCTAGCGGCGCCGGCACACCGGGTTCTAGTCCCGGTCGGGGTGCCGGATTCTGTCCCGGTTGCCCCTCTTCCAGGCCAGCTCTCTGATGTGGCCAGGGAGTGCAGTGGAGGATGGCCCAGGTGCTTGGGCCCTGCACCCCATGGGAGACCAGGAAAAGCACCTGGCTCCTGGCTCCCGCCATCAGATCAGCGCGGTGCGCCGGCCGCGGTGGCCATTGGAGGGTGAACCAACGGCAAAGGAAGACCTTTCTCTCTGTCTCTCTCTCTCTCACTGTCCACTCTGCCTGTCAAAAAATAAAACAAATAAATAAATAAATAAAGATTTACTTATTTATTTGAAAGTCAGAGTTACAGAGAGAGAGAAGGAGAGGCAGAGAGAGAGGTCTTCCATCCAACGGTTCACTCCCCAGTTGGCCGCAATGGCCAGAAGCTGATTCGAAGCCAGGAGCCAGGAGCTAGGAGCTTCCTCCGGTCTCCCAAGTGCAGAGGCCCAAGGACTTGGGCCCTCTTCTACTGCTTTCCCAGGCCATAGCAGAGAGCTGGATTGGAAGTGGAGCAGCCGGATCTCAAACCGGCGCCCATATGGGATGCCAGCGCTTAAGACCAGGGTGTTAACCTGCTGCGCCACAGTGCCGGCCCCTATACTGGTTTATATTCATTTGTACAGGTTCATCAGCATCCTCTTGGCTTCATCTTATTCTTTTATACTTGATAGCAATATGTTTTATAATGTATTTCTCATCCTTTCCATTATATTCTAATTGTTGTTAAAGTGTTACAGCTAAATCAAAATCCAAACTCTTTGACCTTAAATTATTGCTGGCATTTCCAGATATTCCTAACTACTTTTATTTTATTAGAATCTGAATTATAATTTGAATGTGCCATGCTTTTAGTTGATTGATTGTTAGATGGCTCACTGTTGGAGTACTTTATATGTGCTAGATTTCCTGATGTAGTCTGCGTTGGCTTTCTTAACAAAATATGATTTACACAACAGAATTCTACCTTCTCACTGTTCTGGAGGCTGGGAAATCCGATCAAGATATTGATTGTTTTTGTTTATGGTACAGGCTATCTTCCTGACTGTGTCCTCACATGGCCTACAGAGAGAACTCTTGTGTCTTTATTCTTAATTACAAGGGCACCAGCCCTATAGGTTAGTGCCCTACATTTGTGACCTCATTTGACTTTTTAGTTTCTAATAGGTCTGATCTCCAAGTCGCCTTGGTTTTAGATCTTTCAACATATGAATGATGAGGCTGGAGGATAGTATGCAGTCAGCAGCACTTCTTTTTCAATTCTACTTGTCTTTTGATTCTTAGGTGAATATTACAACTTTGAAATCATTGTGACTTTGATGTAGGGTTTAATATCTGCCAACACTACTTCCCCCAGTTAATTAGCTTTAACAATTTTAGGGAGGAGTGAGTTTCACCTTATTCTTATAGAAATCTTTTTTTTTTTTTTTTTTAAAGATTTTGTTATTTATCTGAGAGGTAAAGTTACAGACAGTGAGAGGGAAAGACAGAAAGAAAGGTCTTCCTTCCGTTGGTTCTCTCCCCAGATGGCCACAGTGGCCGGGGCTGCGCCGATCCAAAGCCAGGAGCCAGGTGCTTCTTCCCAGTCTCCTGCTGGTTCACTGCCCAGATGGCCGCAATGGCCGGAGCTTCGCCAATCCAAAGCTAGAAGCCAGGAGCTTCTTTCGGGTCTCCTACATGGGTGCAGGGACCCAAGGACTTGGGCCATCTTCCACTGCTTTCCCAGGCCATAGCAGAGGGCTGGACAGGAAGTGGAGTAGCCGGGTTTCGAACTAACGCCCATATGGGATGCCGGCACTGCTATGCCACAATGTGGCCCCTGTTCCATTTTATTGTTTACAACAATCTGTGATAGGTAAGTTTGGTTAACTGTTGACTCGTTGAGGGATAGTATCTAGGCTGTGTGCAATGCATGGCTATTGGAAATAAGGCCGCTATGAGTATTGTTGTTTTCTGCAAACATGACCCAAAATGCTCTTGCTGGGTTGTATGGTAGTTGTGTGTTTAGTTTTCAAAGAAACTGTCAAGCTTTTCAGAGTAGATAAAGCAAGTTTCCTTGCCACCATCAGGCGGCCATTGGAGGGTGAACCAATGGCAAAGTAAGACCTTTCTCTTTCTCTCTCTCTCTCACTGTCCACTCTGCCTGTCAAAAAAAAAAAAAAAAGTACCCAGTTTTGTAAATGACTGTGCCAGCATTTTTATGTAGTCATCACTATATTTTAATCCTTCTGCTGGATATGTAGTGATATCTCATTGTGGTTTTCTTAGAAATTTTTATTTTTTGTGAAAGACAGAGATTTTCCATCTGATAGTAGACTCCCCAAATTCTCTGGACAACCAGGGATGGACCAGACCAAAGACAGGAGCCTGGAATTCCATCTGAATCTTTTACGTGGGTGGCAGGGACCCAAATACTTGAGCCATCATCTGCTGCCTCCCAGGATGTGCATTAGCACAAGGCTCTCCTAAGTGGAATGGAGGGTTCTGAAGCAGTACCCAACTCAGCCCATCTTTCATGCTCTTAACAGGATCTTTTGCAGAACAGTTGTAAATTTTGATAAAGTCCATTGTATCAGTTTGTCTTTGCATGATTCATACTTTTATTCTTAAATCCCAAAACTCTGCATAGCTGTAGATCTTGAAGGGTATTTTTTTGTTAGTTGTCTGGTTTTACATTTTATATTTAATCCCATAATCCATTTCAGTTAATTTTTGTATAAAGCATGGTACTTAATTCAGTAGGTTGTTTTTTTTTTTTTTTGCCTGTGAATGTTCAGTTGTTCTAGCACCATTTATCTAAAAGGTTGTTCTTTCTTGAATTAATTTTGTGCTCTTGCTAAAGTCAGTTAAGCATATTTGTGTAGATCACACACTGAATTACTGTAGTTATAATAATAAGCTCTAATACTAGATAAAGTGATTCCTCTGTTATTTTCTTATTCTTTCAGCACTGCTAAAACTTGTGCCCTTCATATAAATTTTACATTATTCTTGTTTCTGTCCACTAAATATTTATTGGGATTTTGATAGTCATTGATCTGTAATGACTTTTCTAATCTGTGAATATACTGAGTCTCTACTTAGGTTTTTGAATTCTTTCATTAGCATTTTGTGATCTTCAGCACTCAGATCCTAAGCATTTTACTAGCCTAAGTGTTTGTATACCTAAGTGTTAAGTTTTCTTTGGAGCAATTTTAAGTACTATTGTATTTTTAATTTTGGTTACTGCTTTTACATTGTATGTACATAGAAATACAGTTAATTTTCATATGTTGATTTTGTACCTGTTACCTTATTGAATTGAAAGGGTTTTTTGTTGTTGTTGTTGTTGTTTTTATTGTTGTTGAGATTTATTTATTTTATTTGAAAGAGTTAGAAAACTTCCATCTATTGATTCGCTTCCCAAGTGGCCGCAACGGCCAGGGCTGAGCCAGGCCAAAGCCAGGTGTCAGGAGCTTCATCCATGGGTCTCCTACTGGGTGGCAAAGCCCAGGTATTTGTGCCATCCTCAGCTGCTCTCTCAGGCTATTAGCAGGGAGCTGGATTGGAAGTAAATCAACTGGGACTTGAACTGTTGCTCATCATGGGATGCTGGTGTCAAAAGTGGTGGCTTTATCTGCTCTGCCACAATGGTAGCCTGAGAATTTTTTTGTTTTTGTTTTGTTTTGATTTGTTTTGTAAATTCCCTATGATTTGTTTTTTTAATGTAAACTGTCATGTCATCTGCAAATATTAATAGCTTTGGTTCTTCATTTTCAGTATGAATAACCTTTCTTTTTCTTCCATTATTACAATGGCTAGAACATTCAATTTTATGTTGAATAGAGTAATAATGGTAGATATTCTTGTGTTGTTCTTTGTCTTAATGGAATTACATCCAGAATTTGAGTTTTTAGTTTCATGTAAGCTGGATAATTTGTTGTATAAATTCCTTATCAGAGCCGGCACCGTGGCTCACTAGGCTAATCCTCTGCCTTGCGGCACCGGCACACCAGATTCTTGTCCCGGTTGCCCCTCTTCCAGGTCAGCTCTCTGCTGTGGCCAGAGAGTGCAGTGGAGGATGGCCCAAGTGCTTGGGCCCTGCACCCCATGGGAGACCAGGATAAGTACCTGGCTCCTGCCATCAGATCAGTGCAGAGCGCCGGCCGCAGCATGCCGGCCGCGGCGGCCATTGGAGGGTGAACCAATGGCAAAGGAAGACCTTTCTCTCTGTCTCTCTCTCTCACTGTCCACTCTGCCTGTCGAAAATTAAAAAAAAAAAAAATTCCTTATCAAATTGAGATATTTCCCTTTTATTTCCAACTTGCCAATAAATTTTTATCGTGAAAAGGATTGAAGTTTGTCACGCATTGTTTTCTGTTAATTGATATTACATCCTTGCCCATTAATACAATTTATTACATTTATTGTTTTTTTTTTTTTTTTCTTCTAATGTTGAACCAGTCTTGTGTACCTGAATCCCATTAGGTCACAATATGTAATCTTTTTATATATTGTTGGATTTGAGTAGCTAATTTTTTTTTTTAGGAGCTTTGCATTTAAGTTCACAAGAGATACTGGTCTATAGTTTGCTTTTTTAGGACACACAAACACACACACAAATATATTCTGTTTTCAGTGATTCTTTAGTGAAACCATTTACATGTTTAGAGAGTTCTTTTCAAAAAATTTTAAATTACAAATTAATTTTATTTAATGGTTATCTATTTTATCTTGGTTGAGTTTTGACAATTTGATTTTTGAATAATTGGTCCATTTTTAAGTTGTAATTTATGTATATAAAATTCTTAATAACTTTATTATTTTAAAGGCTGCAGGATCTTTAGCAGTATCCTTTGTTTCATTCCTGTAATTGGTAATTTATGTTTTTGTCCTTTTAATTTGTCTAACAATGTATTGGCTTTATTGACCACTTTTTTAAAACAAGCTTTTTGTTTCATTGGTTTTTCTTTTTGTATTTTTTTTTTTTGCTTGCTTTGGATTTATTTTGTTCTTTCTTCTAATTTCCTCAAGTAGGAACTTCAATTATTGAGACCTTTCCGCCTTTTTAATATCCATAGACTTTTCAGAGGCATTCAGTTCACTGTTTTTTTAACTTTGCATATGAAGTTTAACCTTATTCTTTAAAGTGTTCAGGTCTCATGTGTCCTTTTTATGTCTACGTCAGCTGTCAAAGTCTGAAGACCTATCTTTTTTTTAATATCCTTGTTTTTCTAAATAGTGCTTCTAAATGGTTTTTGTTATGTAGGTATTGTGTATAAATTTATTTGTAAATATTGATGGCTGTTAAATGATTAGTTCATTGAGATTAATTCCATCAAATTTCTATGGGCTCCTCTCCATATTATATATACTCAGTTGAAGGAAAAGAAAACCATCTAAGCTTACTTTTTTTTTTTTTCCGGCAATTCTGAAATCTAGCAGCTTGTGGGTACTTGGAAAGAGCCATATCAAGAAATAGGATTATTGCTGTATCAAGAATGTTTTTTTAAAGTGGAAGGGTTTATTGGGGGAAACTCGACAGGCTGGAGGGAAGGGGCGAAGAAGGAAAAGAGGGGGAAGGAGAGTGTGAGAGATCGAAAGAGACAGAGAGATGGAGAGAAAATAGATTGAGAGAGGGAGAGAGACAGAGAGATGGAGAGAAAGACCCACATGTTCAGGAACAGGTCCTTTAAAACTTTGCCGGGGTGGGGAGAGGGGTGAGGGTGGGCAGGGAAGTAGGAGCATTGAATCCCATTAGGATGGTTGGAGCCATGGGGTCACCTGGCTTCCAGCAATGGCAGAGGGGGCTAGATCAAGAATTTTTTTATTATTCTTCATTGTGGCCATCAGAAGTTAGAGAAGTAACCTAAACAGGAATCAGTTTGATGTTACCCTCCTTTTACTGCTAGCAAACCCCTACAGACTCTACAAAGGCTGATCTCCCTGTAGCCCCTAGTGTTTGATTTGTTTTTAGTACTTCTCATAGAGAAGTTGATGGAATCTTAATTTATCTCTCGTTCCATTCCCTCATCCCCATTCATTCTTATTTTCTACTTGTTCAATTTTTTAAATGGTAATTAATCTCTAATGTCTTTATTTTACTTTTCAATCTTTTGAAGTAAACCTTTCTTCATAGAAAATTCTCTATTTCTGGGGCCAGCACTATGGCGCAGCAGGTTAATGCCCTGGCCTGAAGTGCCGGCATCCCATATGGGTGCTGGTTCGAGACCCGGCTGCTCCACTTCCGATCCAGCTCTCTACTATGGCCTGGGAAGGCAGTAGAAAATGGCCCAAGTCTTTGGGCCTCTGCACCCACATGGGAGACCTGGAGGAAACTCCTGGCTCCTAGCTTCGGATTGGCATAGCTCCAGCCATTGCAGCCAATTGGGAAGTGAACCATCGGATGGAAGACCTTTCTTTCTCTCACTGCCTCTCCTCTCTCTGTATAACTCTTTCAAATAGATGAATAAATCTTAAAAAAAAAAAAAAAGAAAAAGAAAGAAAAGAAAATTACCTATTTCAGTTAGGTCCAATTGAGAGTTCCAGAGCTTTTCAGTGTATTCTTTGTTACTTTTTAAATCTTTGTCATGCTGTCAGTTTTGTCTCTCTTTTCATTTCTAAAATGGTTTATTTATATTTCTACTTTTTTTCCTGTTTATCTATTTCACTGGTCTTTGCAAAGAATGCTTTTTTTGACAAGAATAGTACCAAGAACTCAATTCTCCAGTTTGGGCCATTTGCCACATTGGTTTTCTCTTTCTGTCTACCTCCCTAGTACACACATATACACACAGTCACTCATTCACTCATTCACATGTTTGCTCCTTCTTATTTTCTATACCTATGTGTAATAAGTTGCATGAAGCCTGTCTTTTACCACTTTATACTTCAGTGTATGTTTCCTAAGAACATGGATATTCTATTACAAAAATCACAGTTGAGTTATATTTAGGAAGTTTAACATAAATACAATACTTTAATCTATAGTGCACGTTCCAGTTTGCCATCACTTCCATAATATTCATTTCATATTTTTGTGTCTTCAGTAAAAGATCATATAGCATTTATGTGTCATATCTCTTTAGTTTTTTTTTTATTTTTTTATTTTTTTGACAGGCAGAGTGGACAGTGAGAGAGAGAGACAGAGAGAAAGGTCTTCCTTTGCCGTTGGTTCACCCTCCAATGGCCGCCGCGGCCAGCGTGCTGCGGCCGGCGCACCGCGCTGATCCAATGGCATGAGCCAGGAGCCAGGTACTTTTCCTGGTCTCCCATGGGGTGCAGGGCCCAAGCACTTGGGCCATCCTCCACTGCACTCCCTGGCCACAGCAGAGAGCTGGCCTGGAAGAGGGGCAACCGGGACAGAATCCGGCGCCCCGACCGGGACTAGAACCCGGTGTGCCGGCGCCGCTAGGCGGAGGGTTAGCCTAGTGAGCCGCGGCGCCGGCCCATATCTCTTTAGTTTTTAAAATGGAATAGTTCCTCATTCTTGGAAAACATAAATGTATTCAACTATTACTGTGCAGTTATTTTGTAGATTATTTCTCAATTTGTACTTAATCTGATATTTCTCCATAGTTATATTCCTTGCATCATTTCCTGGGATATACTCACATAACATGTTGTGTCAGGAAAAGAGTACTCCATCCAGAGATGGAATAATCTTGAAAAGACAGAAGTGTCAGCATGAAACTGGTCTCCTTGGTCAGTTAAAAGCTGTTAAAAATGAAAATAATACATTAACTAGAGTAGTGATCCAGAGTGACAAAGAGAGGCAGAAATAGGGAGAGAAAAAAATTTTTCATCCTCTGCTTCACTCTCCAAATGGCCACAACAGCCAGGACTAGGCCAAGCCAAAGCCAGAAGCCAGAAATTCCATCTGGATCGCCCATGTGTGTAGCAGGTACTGGATCTGAAGCAGAGCAGCTACGTCCTAACATGGGATGCCAGCATTGTAAGCAGTGCCCCAACCTACTGCATTACAATGCCAGTTGTTAGTCATCATATTCTTTTTTTTTTTTTTTTAAGATTTTTATTTATTTATTTGAGAGGTAGAGTTACAGACAGTGAGAGGGAAAAACAGAGAGAAAGGTCTTCCTTCTGTTGGTTCACTCCCCAGGTGGCCACAATAGCCAGAGCTGTGCCAATCTTAAGCCAGGAGCCAAGTGCCTCCTCCTGATCTCCCATGCGGGTGCAGGGGCCCAAGCATCTGGGCCATCCTCTGCTGTTTTCCCAGGCCACAGCAGAGAGCTAGATTGGAAGAAGAGCATCCGGGACTATAACCAGCACCCATATGGAATGCTGGTGCTGCAGGCAGAGGATTAACCTAGTGCACCACAGTGCTGGCCCCAGCCATAATATTCTTTTTTATTAATTTTTTTATTTTTTTAAAGATTTATTTATTTATTTGAAAGTCAGAGTTACACAGAGAGAAGAGAGGCAGAGAGAGAGAGAGAGGTCTTCCATCAATTGGCTGCAAGGGCCAGAGCTGCGCCAATCTGAAGCCAGGAGCCAGGAGCTTCCTCCAAGTCGTCTATGTGGGTGCAGGGGCTCAAGAACTTGGGCCATCTTCTGCTTTGCCAGGCCATAGCAGAGAGCTGGATAGGAAGTGGAGCAGCCGGGGCTTGAACCAGCGCCCATATGGATGCTGGCACTTCAGGCTGGGGTGTTAACCTGCTGCTCCACAGCGCCAGCACCCCTCAGCCATAATATTCTAATAAACAAATGTGTAACTAGGGGAAAAGAAAAAATTTTTTTCTTCAGAATGTTATTTATTTTTATTTATATTCCTCCAGTTTATTGTATTCCTTTTTAAGATTTTAAGTTGGATAGTGAGTTCATTTTGCTTTCTTTTCCATTCATTAACATGTGAATTGATGAAAATTTAGTTGTGGTAATTAGGCATTGGTGTTACTCTGAGAACTGAATATATTAATAAATTCCTTTAAAAAAAGAAGAAACCAAATCTAAATCTATAGATGCATTTATGTTCCTAAGTGAACATTAAACTTTTTTGCCTAAGAGCTCATTTTGTTTGAATGTCACTTTCAGGATCCACCATCTTTTTCCAGTATTAAATTATTTTCTAGGTGCATACTTTTTCAGATCCCTATTGTCATGTGTCTGGTCCTCTGGTTCAATTTTATTTCTAATTTGTTACTTAATTTCTATTACTTGCACGTATATATGTGTACTGTCATTTTCTATCTATCTGCTTGTTTCCATAGGGACTAGGTAGGTTTGGGCCTTATTGGAATTTGGAAACTAGTAGATTCTGGCGTTCCATTACTGTCTTTTCTTAGTGGAAGTGAAGTATGTGTCCATCAAATGTTTGATGTCTTCTCTAACTTGCTGTTTTATATGAACTATTTAATTGTACAAAAATAATATATGTTAAACAATGTCCCATTATTGCAAAAATTTCATTCCGTTTCTTCCTTTGTTCTTTTCTTTCCTCCCTTTTGAAGTAGCAGCACTGCTTTTATGTCAGAATCAATGCCGTTGTTGATTTTATTAGCTTTTAAAAAATATTCTAAACTCCTTATTTTAAGACAGTGTTAAACTTATAAACACTTATAAACAGTTTTTATAAGTAAATAATTAGTAAACATGTGCATTTGATAACAATGTAATTCCATATTTAATAGGATGTCATAGTGTCTTTTCCAAGGATCATTTTTTTATATCCAGAAAAATAAAGTTTGTAATATAAAGCACCTATTTCTGGTACCAGTTGCCAAACTTTG
The DNA here is from genome assembly GCF_051225735.1 of Oryctolagus cuniculus. Classification (NCBI taxonomy): domain Eukaryota; kingdom Metazoa; phylum Chordata; class Mammalia; order Lagomorpha; family Leporidae; genus Oryctolagus; species Oryctolagus cuniculus. Next base: position 61,526,343 of record NC_142878.1, read on the forward strand.
ATTGTCAGGTAACTTGTTTTGAATTTGGATTTTTTTTTTTCAAAAATGAAATGATTTTTCATTGGATTAAAATTACTAAACTTTTATATGTAGTTACCAACCATACTACTACTTTAATAATACTATTTGTAAACATGTAATTAACTACTTGTAAGGTCGCGAGTATAATAAAGTACATAGTAGTTTAAAAGCATATGTTTAATTTTACTCTCCTCTCCCAAATTATTAGTTATTAGTGAAACAAAAATACACTCATACCTGTTTTTGGCTTAGTCTATTTTAAATGCTTCTAGCAAACAGTACAGGAATCTTACGATGGGATTTTTGCTCTGTGTTTCCCAAAATAATTTGGAATACATCTTCACAAGTTTTAGTTATTTAGTGACCACAGTCCTACTCTTTTTCCCTTATAAATTCTTACCCTAGAATTTGTTTCTGATGAAAGAAAAACAGTGAAGATTGAAGCATTTTTACTATCTTTAGAATCCATTAGCAAATTCTCCAGAAATGATTCACAAAAATTCTTTGAAATCATATACCTGTATCTATCATTAGTACCATTCCCTCTCGCAAATTGTATAAAAAATATCTTCTTGTAAATAATAACTTCCCAGCCTCTCATGTCAGCTAAACTGCTATGGGCCAGTGGCATCACCTGGTAACCAACAGCACCATCACAACCAATATTTACCATCACAGCCAGTTTTAATAAGGTTTACTCTGTTCTGGGCACTATTTTGAGTATTTCAAGTATTACCTTATTTAATTCTCAGAAGTCAACTGGAAATGGTAGAGACTGGATGAGACCCAGCTAGTCCTAGCTGCAAAGCCCACAAGCTCAACTAATTATTATACCAAATTCTTCTTACACAGTACTAACATTTTTCTTCATTCTTGGGAAGTGTGTCCTGTTCCCTGCCCCTTCTATTTTTCACACCTTAATAATTTTATTTTTGCTCATATTAATATTAATTCTCATCAACCACCTTTCTTCTTGCCCTCCCCCACACACTGCCTTTTAACTTTTAGCCTATTATTATAGGGAAACCATTTGTCATCTCTCCCTTCATCTATATCAGATTTTAATAAATTTATACTAACAGTATAATTTTCCTTAAACCCCACAGGAATTCACCTATTTATCTATAAATTTTTAAATTTAAAATCCATTTAATCTTAAGAAAGAATAAAAACAGAACAAAAATTCAGTGGATTGAAAGATGTTTAAGATATTGACTCAAACCTGATCAGATACATTGGTGTGCAAAAGTCTTTTTTTTTTTTTTTTTTTGTAGAGTCAGTATAAGCATTTATGTGCTTTTGAATTTTTGTAGCTTTTTCTAGTTTAAGATTTCATCACAGGATTGTATATCAGTGCTGGTTCAAGTTCCAGCTGTTCTGTTTCCAGTGCAGTCTGGGATGGAGTTCCAGGCTCCTGGCTTCAGCCTGGCCCAGCCTGGACCATTGTGACTATTTGGGGAGTGAACGAGTGGGTGGAAGATCTCTATTTCTCTCTCTCTCCCTCTCCTTCTCTTTCTCTTTCTCGTGTGTGTGTGTGTGTGTGTGTGTGTGTCACTGTGCCTTTCAGATAAATCTTTTTTTTTTTTTTTTTTTTTTTTGACAGGCAGAGTGGATAGTGAGAGAGAGAGATAGAGAGAAAGGTCTTCCTTTGCCGTTGGTTCACCCTCCAGTGGCTGGCGCGCTGCGGCCAGCGCACCGCGCTGATCCGAAGGCAGGAGCCAGGTGCTTCTCCTGGTCTCCCATGCGGGTGCAGGGCCCAAGCACTTGGGCCATCCTCCACTGCACTCCCTGGCCACAGCAGAGAGCTGGACTGGAAAAGGAGCAACCGGGAAAGAATCCGGCGCCCCGACTGGGACCAGAACCTGGTGTGCTGGCGCTGCTAGGTGGAGGATTAGCCTATTGAGCCGCGGCGCTGGCCATCAGATAAATCTTAAAATTTTTTTCATTACATATTTTTTAATATAACTCTTTAATTTGTTCTTTGTTAACCACTCATTTTCTTAAAGGATCAGTTAAGGTTTATTCTTGTCAAATTACTTTGGCAATATATTCTTTGTTAAGTATTCTTACTGATTCTCAAACATTTAATAATATTTTTTACAATAACTGTTTACATGCTTGCTTATACTTAAACTATCTTTTGGATGGAAATGGGGATGAGGAGATTGATCCACTTATAAATTTATTTTTACTCTCTAATTTATGGATGTCCTTCAAAGTTACCATGGAGACCTGATGAAATTCACATGCTTCCAGAACTACTTAATCCCAGAAAGAATTTTCTTCATCTATTAATTGGACTTACAGGTGTATTTCAGGTTTACAACTGTACATTTAGTATTTTTAATGTGTTCCGGCAGTTGTTCAGCATAATCTTTACAGGATTTGGTATTATTTGTTTCCTTTAGTGCCAAATGTTGTCCTACAAAAGAACTCTAAGAGTAGGTCTTGTATTCTAGAAGATTGCAGTCGCTGCTTCAGACCTAGAGGATGTGCTCAGATGGCTACAATGGCCAAGGCTGGGCCAGAGGAAACCTTTTATTTTATACTGGTAGTTAACTGATTATCTCCTCAGAGCCACTGTACAGCCTAGTGCTTAAGACACCCACATCAAGTGCCTAGGTTTGGTTCTTTGCTCTGCCTGCTGATACCAGCTTCCTGCTGAAGCCGCAGAATTCAATAATTTTTAAGAATGCTTCTGTCCCTAAATTTTTTTCCTCAAAATTATAAATTTAATATGGATCACATAATAGGTAGAAGTTTTTTCAGACATTTTACTCTTTTTCTGTACAACTTCAGTACCACTGATTTTTTAAAATTCGAGGTGGATATTTGATATCTCTATTACTTAACCATAGTGTTCTGTATGTTGTCCTTAGTGTGATTAGAGTACTGGCCCCCACCTTTTAAAGATATATTTACTTATTTATTTGAAATTCAGAGTGACAGGGAGGAAGAGGGGCTTTGGGAGAGGGAGAGACATTTTCCATCTGCTGGTTTCAGTCCTCAAATGGCAATAACAACCAGAGTCAGGCCAGGCTGAAGCCAAGAGCCAGGTGTTTGGGTCATCTTCTGCTGCCTTCCCAAGTATATTAACAGGAAGCTAGATCAGAAGTCGAGCTGCCAGAACTCCAACCAGCATTCTCATACAGGATACTGGCATTGCAACCATTTCCTAATCTGCTGTGCCATGATGCCCCACCCCCCTTTTTAGCATTTTGCCCTCTAATACAGTGTGTTTTAAATAGGTAAGAAATTGTTAGACTTTGGACATACAGACTAAGAGGTAATTGCTGGGTGATACAGAATGGTTTGGGAAGCATATCCTAAAAATTATCTATCTACAAAGACATTAGGTGATAGTTCCAACAAATTACCTACCTTTTCTATTCTGCTGCCTGTTTTAAATCCATAATAGCTAATAGCATAGTGGTCTTTTTCTAAAGTATAATTGTTTTTATGCTACATTAAGTAAATGGTATGTAATATTAACAGAAAATATTTTTATTTCCTATTATTTTGTAGAAATAACTAACAAAAGTTGAGTTCTAGATCATAGTTACTGATACGTAAACTTAATATTTATGTGACTGAGGTGCAACACATTCCTGTATAGATATTTGCATGAGTTGAAGAGCTAGTTCATCTTGTTTTCCATTTCCATGGTGCATTCTTTTCTAATTTATGGTTTGTCCCTTTAAAAATAGTATTTTAAATTTAACTTATTTGAAAGGGGAGGGAGGGAGCAAAATAGAGAAGCATAAAATGATCTCCCATCCTTTGGTTCACTTCTCAGTGTCTGCAGCAGCCCAGGCTAAGCCTGATTGATGTTAGGAGTCAGGGACTCCATATGGGTTTCCCATATGGGTGACAGGAATCCAAATATTGAGCAATCACTTGCTGCCTTCCAGGGCAGGCATTAGCAGGAATCTTAGAATCTGAAACAGAGCCAGGACTTGAGCCCAGGCACTTTGTTACAGAATGTGAATGTCCCAAGCAAATTTTTTTTTTTTAGGATTGATTGATTGATTTCAGAGGCAGAGTTACAGAGGGAGAGACAGAGAGAAAGGTGTTACATCCACTGGTTCACTCTCCAAATGGCCACAGTGACTGGAGCTAAGCTGATCTGAAGCCAGGGGCCAGGAACTTATTCCTGGTCTCCCACAAAGGGGCAGGGGCTAAAGCACTTGGGCCATCTTCCCATGTGTTCCCAGGCCATCATCAGCAAGCTGGATCCGAAGAGAAGCAGCCAGATGTGAACTGGCACCCATTTGGAATGCCAGTGCTGCAGATGGAAGCTTAATCTATACCACAGAGCCAGGAATCACTTCCACAACATTTTAACTCCTACACCAAACACCTGCTCCTCTAGTGCATTTTAAAGCTCATTTCTTTAAAAAGTACTTAAAGGCAAATGGACACACAGAGAAAGGTCTGCCATTCACTTGTTCACTCCCAAATATCCACAACAGTCAGGCCTGGCCCAGGCCAAAGCCAGCAGGGAAGGGTAGTAGGGTCCCAAGTGATTGAGCTGTCCACTTCTCTCTTCCTGGGTTCAATAGCAGGAATACTGGATTGGACACAGAAATACCAGGACTTCTGGCACTCTGATGCAGGATACTGGCATTGCAAGTGGTGGCTTAACCTGCTAAGCCACAGCACCAGCATCAATTTTAAATCTCATTTTAAAAACTTAATTTTCTGTGAGTTTTAGGAACCTCTAAAAAGGTATCATTTGAAAATAAGTGGTGGACATTAGTGTAAATCATGTTGAAATTTTATTTATCTGAGATAAAACAGCTGAAAATATTAATTTTAGGAAATTGAAAAGAGGAGCTATTTTAATAATATCTTCATGTATTAAAATTAATTTAGTAGTATTTTATGTAATAAAAGCAATAGGATCAAACTCAGTTTTTTATTTCTTTCCAGTTTTTTAATAATTCCAGTGTACCATTGTATTTTATATTACTTTTTCTGCTATTTATTAATATAATAAAAATGTTACAGCAATCCAGACCATTAGTGCTGTATTTTTTCTCTTTGTATTCCAGAATTTTTTTAATCATTATTTTTTTGTTATTGTTGTTACGTATGGTAGTGTAATAAATACTGTCTAAGATCCCTTAACAAAGTACAGATTTGCAAAAGCCCTGGATATATCCATTCTTTTCTACTGCATGTAGAGTCATCACAGAATGAGAGACAAAAGTGCCGAGTCAGCTTTGTTACCTTGCTTCTATAGATAGGACTGAATTTGAGTCATTTTCTTGGTTATTTATTTTTTAATTACTAAGATTTGCTAAGAATAATCATAGTCAAGGATATTTTGATAATGATCAGCTTTCGAGATGGATGAAAGATGGGGAGTTATAATTTTACATACCTCCTGCCTTGATTTATTTTGGTCAAGATGACATCATTGGCTATGGTGTTCAGATTAATAACTAGTAATACTCTGTTAACTAGTATTTCCACCATTAGAACCAGTAGATGGAAGACCTTTCCCTCTGTCTCTCCTTCTCTGTCTATAACTGTCTCTCAAATAAATATTTTTTTAAAAAGAAAATATACTAAAGTATTGAAGAGCAATGAGAAGTAACATACAAGTATGTAACCTCCTTTGAAATATTTAGAATAAAATAAAATTTTTACTTGGGCATACATGGAGAGATAATGTTAAATATACTTATCATTTTTAAAGTAAGAGCAATTTTCTCACCTCAATTTGTATCTAAGAGTTACATTGGATTCGTATGATATATGTCTTTTAACTTTGGCATTTGTTGGCAGGTGGTTTTGGAATGTATGCTTAGAAAAGACCTCATTTATAATAAGGTCACTCCAACATTTCACCACTGGAAGATCGATGACAAGAAGTTCGGCCTTACCTTTCAAAGTCCTGCTGATGCTAGGGCTTTTGATAGAGGCATTCGAAGAGCTATTGAGGATATTTCTCAAGGTAATTTTCTTGACTATTTTGTTGGTATACATTGTAGAGGTCATTTTTCTTTGTTTTCCTAAAGTTCTTATACTTTAAGCAAGTACCCAGGCTTTGAAAGCCCACAAAAGGTAAAGATAAAATAATGCACTCCTTAGCCTGTTTTATATTTGTCACATCACAGTCTATGTATTATTTTGAAAAGTACATCAAAATAAGAGGTTGAAGAAATGGACACCATGAAAATTTGTATGCAGACATTGATGTGCAAAAGTCAATAGCAGCAATTGGCTATTGATTATCAGTAGTGAATTAAGACTCATTTGTTAATGGACCAAAGCAACTAAAATCCTGGTTCTGAGTATGAAGTTCTATTTCCTCAGAGCATTTGCAAAAATTGAATGAATCACATATTGATATCACCTAATTCCAGGAATATGATGTATATAATCTACCCAGCAGTTTGAGTATTGGGGAGAATTCAAGGTAGGGCTTGCTGGAGGATAGCATATTTTCAAGGCAAATATCTCTTTAGTAATTAACTAGAAATTTACCTGTAGAGTGAAATAGTCACTTTATTCTCTATTTTTCTCACAAAGGGACAAGTACAAATAGAGAATATCTGATTGTCTGCCAAAAACACCAGTATGATCTCTGACCAGTCTTCTAAAGTGTTGTAATAACTATCACCAATTATTAATTAATACTAAAAACTGAAAGCAAAAAAAAAAATCTGGCTTAATTAACTATTATCTGTTTTCTTAGGATGCTCAACATCAAAAAATGAAGCTGAAGCAGAAGAGGACTTACAAGTAAGTAATATCATTAAAAAGGACCTTCTAAATATATAAACAACCTGTAAATTACTATGAAAATTCCTGAAATTCTATTTACTAGGGTTCTCCAGAGAAACAGAACCAATATAGAGTATTTTTTGTGTATTTTAAAGAAATTGGTTTACAAGATTGTGGGGGTTGGCAGGTCTAAAATACACAGGGCAGAGAGGCATTCATGCTAGAAATGTACTTAATTGATGTTATTGTTTTGAGTTGGATTTCAGGCACCTTTAAGTCAGTTTTCTTCTCAAGACCTTTAGCGGATTGATTGGATAAGGCTCCCTACTTTAAGGATGGAGAAATCTCCCTAACTCAGTATTAATAAATGTTAGTCACATCTAGAAAATTTCTTTTCTTTTCTTAAGAAAATTTCTTGACAGTACCACCTGGATTTATGTTTGACCAAACAACTGAGTGCCTACCCAAGTAGATACATGAAATTTATCTGAGATAACCTGTAGTCTCTCCCCCAAATGGGGAAGGCTCATATATAAAAAGTCCACACAAAGAAAATTGCAAATTGCTAATAAGCATATGTTTAGCTTGCTGATGAACAGCAAACAGTATAAATTCATTTTTAGTAATGACCAAAGATTAAAAAAAAAAAAAAACTACCCCATGAGATTGACATGGTAGATTGAAACAAGGCAGTTTGGCAGTATATATTAAAAAGTCTTAAAATTAGAAATATTCTTGCCTATTGATCTGGTGATTCAGTTTTAGGTCATGTACATCAAGAAAGTAGAAATACATAAATTTTTATACATGGATTTAGGTATAGATATATAGAAAAAAAGAAAAAAAATGGGATACTAAATAGGTAACATGCAGTTAATGAGATTGGCAAATCTGTCATGCAACCATTAAAAATGTTTACACATTTACTTGCATATATTGACAAAAAATCCTCAAAATTGTATGGTGTTTGTCTTGTTACCCAGCCATAGGATTCTGGGATTCTGAGATGTATAGTTTTCCTTTAAATATTTTTCTATATTTTTCACATTTGCTATAATAAATATTAGTACTTTTATGGTATTCCTATTTTAAAAATTGCTGTGATCTGAAGACATGCAAACCATTTCATGTAGATAGTTGCTGTTAATTCTTTCTAAGTCAGAAAACATAAATCTTTTAGAAAATGTGAGATCCGTAGCAAAATTTAAAGAAAAAATGTAAATGTGCTATAATCTATGATAACTTCCACACATATTTTAAAATAAGGCCTTCAGGATTTTTTTCAGTACATATAAATGCATAGACATGTTCTAGTGGTATTAATACACCATAATCTACGTTTTTCATTTAAAACTATAATCAAGCTTTCTGTGTTCTTGAGTATTTTTTAAGTTTATATTTTTTAAATTTTCAGTTATACCTTATTTTTAATAAACAATCCTAATGATCTGTTCTGCACTGTATATTTGAGAGTTATTGTATGTATATATGAATGTGTTTATTTTATTGATGGTTTATTTTAAAGTATTTTAATGTTTTATTTAAAAATGCAGGGGAGTTAGAATGAATTAGGTATAGGACATATGTTCTGCAATGTAAAAATAAAATTTTTTTAGTTAAAAGTTTTTCAAGGTTTTGTTTTGTTCTGTTATTGATCAAAATGTGAAAGTAGGGGAAAACACTTTGGAATTCTTGCCTTATGATGAAAGTAAATTAAGTTAAAATTCAATTAAAAATAATATTCACCTATGGAAACTGTGGCCTTTATTAATAGTCATTTTAATACTTTGCCAATTTGGTTACACCTAATTTTATATACAATGTGTTTAAAAAAAAACTGTTCCATAATGTAACTGTTTGCAAGATGTACATATAGCAATCAGTAGATGTTGTAAAAATCATTGCTTTCATATCATGTTTACTGCTAAGATTTTCCATAGAGTTAGAGAGGCACTAGGATACTGATGAGAAATAATAAGTTTATCACAGAGGCAGGGGAGATAGTAAAACATTAGCAAGGGGGAGGGAAAGACTAGTAAAGAATATTTCTGCCAGCAAAATTAGCAAGAGTACAGTTCTCAGCTCCTGATAGTCGTGCTTCATTGTAAGATGTCTCCAGTGTCCTTAGTCCATCAGTTTATATAAGTACACCCCTACAGGAGTGATTTACGTCTTGCTTCATTAGACACTAAAATACTTGTTCAATTTTTATTTTCATAATAAAATAAAAAATATTCAGTGTCACTAGAGATCCTAGTAATAGGCTTCCATTTAAATGTAATTTCAGTAAGAGATAAGAGCTATTTTTATGTCAGATTTTAATTCTTGTTTTTTTTTTTATATGTGCTGTTTTTTACAGTAACTTCACAAATATTTTACTCTTTTTCATTTTGGAGGAATATAACCCTCTTGCTCCCAAATATGCACTGAGCGAGCTATTGAAAGAGAACATGGTGCCAGCGCCACAGCTCACTTGGCTAATCCTCTGTCTGTGGCGCTGGCACCCCGGGTTCTAGTCCCAGTTAGGGTGCCAGATTCTGTCCCGGTTGCTCCTCTTCCAGGCCCGCTCTCTGCTGTGGCCCGGGAGTGCAGTGGAGGATGGCCCAAGTGTTTGGGCTGTGCACCCCATGGGAGACCAGGAGGAAGCACCTGGCTCCTGGCTTCAGATTGGTGCAGCGCACCGGCCATAGTGGCCATTTGAGGGGTAAACCAACAGAAAAGGAAGACCTTTCTCTCTGTCAAGAAAGAACATGGTAGAAATGTAGAAATGACAGAATGTGACTTCCAAGAGTAGGTCATGAAAGACAGTGCAGATTTTGTCTGGCTTTCTTCTTCACGGATTGTTAGTTATGGAAGATGCCCAGCTACCAGATTATGACAGCACTCAAGCAACCCTATCATAGAAGTCCATGTGGTAAGAAACGAAAGCCTTAGTTGTCAGCTGCCTTAGAAGTAGATCTGGCCGGCACCGCGGCTCAATAGGCTAATCCTCTGCCTTGCAGCGCTGGCACACTGGGTTCTAGTCCCGGTCGGGGCGCCGGATTCTGTCCCGGTTGCTCCTCTTCCAGGCCAGCTCTCTGCTATGGCCCAGGAGTGCAGTGGAGGATGGCCCAAGTGCTTGGGCCCTTCACCCACATGGGAGACCAGGAGAAGCACCTGGCTTCTGGCTTCGGATCAGCGTGATGCGCCAGCCGCAGCACACCAGCCTCGGCAGCCATTGGAGGGTGACCCAGTGGCAAAAAGGAAGACCTTTCTCTCTCTCTCTCTCTCTTTCTCTCTCTCACTCACTGTCCACTCTGCCTGTCAAAAAAAAGAAGTAGGTCTTTTGGTCCCAAACAAGTCTTCAGATGTCTTGAATGTAGCCCCCTTGCGGGTTCCTAAGCCAGGGCTACCTAGTTAGGCTGTTCTTGCGTGCCTGACTCACAGAAACTGTGAAATAAGTGTTTCTTAAGCCACTAAGCTTGGGAATAATTTATTACTAATAGGGATTTTGAGTACTCATTAATAGCTTCCATAATAAATACTTTAAAGTGTGGGAATGACTTTGGACTCAGACAACAAATAGAAGTTCTTGAGGAAAGTTTTGGTGAAGCTCTAAAGAGACTGTTATTAGAAGCCTAGAGATCTTTGTACAGATTGCCAATGAGGGCTTCAATGAAAATAAAATCAAATTGGAAAGTCAAAGAAAGAAAATCTTTTATTGGCAAAAAATTTAGCAACAGTGCCACCTACAGCAGTGTGAAAAGCAGAAAATACTCAACAAACTGGGTGATCCAGCAAAGGAGATTTTCTTTTAAAAAAATGGTCTTTTTCTAATATATATTTTTAAGAGTTAATTATTTATTTGAAAGGCAGAGATAATGAAAGAGGGAGAGAGCTCTTCCATCTGCTGGTTCACTCCCCAAATGGCTGCAATGGCCAGAGCTGAGGGGACCAGGAGCCAGGATCTTCTTCCAGGTCTCCCATGTGGGTGCAGGGGCCCAAGCACTTGGGCCATCCTCTGCTGCCTTCCTAGGCACATTAGCAGAGAGCTGGTTTGGAAGTGGAACAGCAGGAACTTGAATTGGTGCCCCTAAATGTTGCAGACACTGTAGATGGAGGATTAATCTTCTACAACATAGCGCTGGCCCCAGGAGATTTTCAAGCCAAAGGTTAAATCTGCCACATGGTTTCTTCTTAGTGCATATGATAGAAGAGGAAAAGGGAGAAATAAGGTATGGAAGGGCTCCTAAACAAGAAGGAACCAGGACTTGTTGATTTGAAAATTCACAGCCTCTGGGTATGTCAGGTTGTGCTAAAATTAAGCAATGACTGCCTGCAAAGATTAAACATAGGAGCTTCTAGGAAAAGCATTGTCTAAGGATGAAACCAAAGCTGTGACCCTAATTTCTTCTATTAAGAC